>NC_080783.1:203646888-203961749 GCF_028018385.1 Neofelis nebulosa | reverse complement strand
TCTGGAGATGGCCAGTTCAGTGGATGCGGTCCTGGGAGGCCGATGAGACGGACTGCCTGTAACCTGCACGTCTCCTGGGTTTTTCTCCCCAGGCGGGCACTGGGGCTTTGAACCCTGAAGTTAAGACTGCAGACCGTAGAGATAGATGATGCGGGTTTGACACACTTACTGCAAGGGTAAACTTAGGTCCTGTCATAGACTCTCTGAGCCTTGGTTTCATCTGTAAAATGGGAACAATAACATAAAGACTAAGTTTTTCATCATCTACTAGGTACTAGGCCCTGATACAGGTGCTTTATGTGGATTGTCCTATTTTATTTTATTTTTTTAATTTTTTTTAACGTTTATTTATTTTTGAGACAGAGAGAGACAGAGCATGAACGGGGGAGGGTCAGAGAGAGAGGGAGGCACAGAATCGGAAACAGGCTCCAGGCTCCGAGCTGTCAGCACAGAGCCCGACGGGGGGCTCGAACCCACGGAGTGTGAGATCATGACCTGAGCCGAAGTCGGACGCTCAACCGACTGAGCCACCCAGGCGCCCCTGGATTGTCCTCTTTTAAGCCTTACTACAACCCTATGAGGTAGGTGCTATTTTCAGATGAGGAAACTGAGGACTAGGAAGCGTAAGCAGCTGGTTAAGTTTATACAATGAGTAGCAGAGGTATGAAAACCCAGGAGGTCTCGGTCCAGAGATGGTGCCATTAGCTGTGACACAGATCACATCTACTTACGAAGGTAGCTGTGAATGCTAAGTGAATTTCTGCATGCAGAGCTCTCAGAACGGTGCCTGATGTGTCGTAAGTGCTCGAGAAGTTCAATCCGAGCTCTTGTGGTGTGAGAAGTGATGTGGACACCCGACTCAAGCTTAAACATTAAGGTAATTTATTATTTCACCAACGGGAAGTCCCGGAGCATTCCTGGCCTCAAGATGGATTGATTCAGTGGTTCGACGGTGGCCTAAGGACCCAGGAGATTTCTGTCTCTGACTCTACACGTTGGATCCAGTCCAAGGTTAGCTACCTTCTTGATGACAAGATGGCTGCCCGCAGCCCCTAGACCAACATGCATCCTTACTCTTCCGGCAAGAGGAAGAGGCTGTGCCCCTAAACGGGACATCCGAGGGCTTCCCTTCAGTCTGACTGGGCAAGCTGTGTCATGTGGTCATCCCTGGACCAGTAATGGCACTGAAACAATGCCAGGAGCTGGTTAGCTTTGCCTTCTCTGCCTGCATGCTTGGAACTGATATTGGGGCAAGCTTTCCCAGAATAAGGGGGCTGGCCAGAGGAGGGATCTGCTGGGAACTCATAAAGCGGTTGTGGACGCAACTTTAACTAGTGACCCCTGTCAACTGGAGGGTCTGGGGGGGATCCCTGGGTTACACAAATCATTTGAATACAATGTGTTCGTCCATTGTGCGGTGGTGCCGGATCCGGAGGAGGAAGAGGTTTATTTGGACTGAGGGTGGAGGTTTATTTGTGGGAGGATCCCTGGAGGCTTCGCCTCTGAATCCTGGAGTCTGAGGAAGATTTCCTCAGGCTGGAAAGCCTGAGAAGAGGGTCAGAGGGTACGGCATGAGCAGAGAGCTATACGCTTCTGGGAAGTTGGGGCTTAGGGGCAGAGTAGCCTGGGAGGGAGGGAGGGCGTGTGGAGACATGGCCCTCAGAAGACAGAACGGGCTCCTATCCACCTCACCTCCTGGCCGAGAGCACCGGAATGGTAAAAGTATTGAGTGCATGCCATGGGCAAGCTCTACTCGGGCATGAGAGAGAGGGAGATACAGAAAGCTTAAGTGATCTGCCTAAGGTCACACAGCTGGCCAAGGGCACTCTGACCCCAAAGCCGGGGCTCCTAACACTCCTTGTACCTCCCTTACCGGGTCCCCATCCCAGCAGCGGGAGGAGAGAAGGGCAGACCAAGGCGGGAAGCCAGGTTTTGTCTCTGGTGGCCAGGGAGGTGACCCCCCCCTCCTGAGGCCTGAGAGACAGGGAAAAGGTGGGGGCCCCGAAGTGTAAAGGGGGTCTAGAACCGGGAGATCTAGCGTCACAGGACTAGTTAGTTCTCCCAGTCCTCGTTTTCTCGTCTGAAGTAATAATAATCTGCATGATTCCAAATATCATGCCATTGGGAGGGGGCAGATGGGAGGGAATGCGGAGTTCTTTTTCCCATGCCTCAAAGGTTACTTGTTTTTCTTATTAGAGCAGAAATCCTGGGGTGATTGAAAACGTGAGCAGTGATTGCCTTTGCGGCTCAGCTTTTGTTCTGCTTTTCTCCTTTTTGTGTTTTTTCTCCCCCCGTGTTCTTTACGACGAACATATTTTACTTTTTAATGGACTCCCCGCCACCACCAAAGAAGAACATTAAAATTCATTATTAAAATTCCTCCCTGGGACGCATCTACACAAACCTATGCATATATGCATAGAATGTCTTTGGAAGGCAGTCCAGAAAAATGGTCAAGCGCAGGGCGGGGGGGAGGGGAAATGAGAGACCAAGGTGGAGGGAGGGGGGTGCCTCTGGGCTTAGGCTCCATGGGACTGCTTGAATTTATTATTTACTTATCTTACCATATGCTTGCATAACCTTTCCAAAAAAAGTGTTTTGTGGGTTTTTTTTTTTTTAGATTTTTTTTTTTTTTTTTTTTTTTTTTTTTAAGGTAATCTCTACACCCAACATGGGGCTCAAACTTAGAACCGAGATCAAGAGTCACATGCTTTACCAGCTGAGCCAGCCAGGGGCCCTCAGAAGGTTTTGCTTTGTTTCATTTTTAGTCAAGAATATCAACCAGACCCAAGCCCCAGATTTCCATTAGGTCCCACAGTTGCCATCTCAGGGACCCAGCTATGGGCTCCCCCTCTCATTCTCTATTCTGGTTCTTTTTTTTTTTTTTTTTTTTTTAACGTTTATTTATTTATTTTTACAGAGAGAGAGCAGGGGAGGGGCAGAGAGAGAATCCCAAGCAGGCTCTGCACTGTCAGCACAGAGCCCGACGCGGGGCTCGAACCCACAAACCGTGGGGTCATGGCCTGAGCCAAAATCCAGAATCAGGCTCTTAACTGACTGAGCAACTGGCCCAGCTACCCCTGTTCTGGCTGTTTAGGTGACCCCCTTTTGGAGAGACCCCGGGTCCGACTAGGAGTCTCCCAGCCAGGTGGCTGTTTCTATCAAAGTGGGCACCTACCAGCTCAGGGAGCAGAACCGCGGGGGTGCCCCCCTGCCCACTCCACTCAACCTGGAGGACCCCCACCAGGACAGGCAGCCTCTTCACCGGCTCCTCACTGCACCTCCACACCAAAGAGAAAGGCCACATTTCTTCGGATGGTAGAAAGTCCTCCCTGACCGGCCCTGCCCTACTGTCCAGACTCATCCTCTCTGCTTCCTTATCTCAGACTAACAGCTGGGAAGCACAACAGCCTTCTCTCTCTCCCCTCGGGCCCACGCACAACCTGAACAGCCCTTCTCCCCAACTGCCCAGCTAATATCTACCCATGGTGCAAACCTGATCTTCGATGCGCCCTCCTCCAAGAAGCCTTCCCTGATCAGTCCTGTCAGGGGCCTCCTCGGGGCTCCCGTAACACACTGGGGTCCCCTACTTCAGAATCCCAGCTCTGCCCCTTTTGCAATGCCTGTAGCTTTGGGCTAATTACCTAACCTCTCGGAACCTCAGTTTTCTCATGTGTGAAAGAGTGCTAAGCTCAGAGTTGTTGTAAAAGATGATATGACTCAACACAGATAAAATGCTGAAAATAGTGCCTGGTACACGGTAAGCACTCGATAAGGCTTGGTTCTCATCACGTGATATTCGGAATTGCCTGTTTATCTGTCTCCCCCTCTAGACGGTTTTGAGCTTGAACGCCGCAGTTGGGCTATATCACCCTGATACCCACTCAGGGCCTAGTACACGTTAAAAACTTCTCAAGAGATTCTTGTTAAAGAAGCGAAATGAGGGGCGCCTGGGTGGCGCAGTCGGTTAAGCGTCTGACTTCAGCCAGGTCACGATCTCGCGGTCCGTGAGTTCGAGCCCCGCGTCAGGCTCTGGGCTGATGGCTCGGAGCCTGGAGCCTGTTTCCGATTCTGTGTCTCCCTCTCTCTCTGCCCCTCCCCCGTTCATGCTCTGTCTCTCTCTCTGTCCCAAAAATAAATTAAAAACGTTGAAAAAAAAATTTTTTTTAAAAAAAGAAACGAAATGATCCATTCAAACAAATACACACTTCTCGAGCATTTACAAAGCATGTAAAGTATTTAACACTCTGTGTTAAACACCCAGCACTTTCTTTTTTTTTTTTTTTTTTTTTTTTTAATATTTATTTTTGAGAGAGAGAGGTCATGAGCAGGAGAGGAACAGAGAGAGAAAGGGAGACACAGAATCCGAAGAGGACTCCAGGCCCTGAACTGTCAGCACACAGCCTGATGCGGGGCTCGAACTCACCGACCGTGAGATCATGACCTGAGCTGAAGTCAGATGCTTAACTGACTGAGCCACTCAGGAGCCCCTAAGCATTTTCTATACATGACTTCACTTAATCCTTGTGATGAGGGTGTGAGTGAGATACCTGTAGATACCCCATTTCACAGATGGGTAAACTTTCCATCCCCTTAACTTCTTTTACTTTTTCATCACAGCACGTGACCTCCTGACACGTTATGTATCTATTTGTCTCTTCCTAATAGAACCTGACTCCCCACTGGAATGGAAGTTCTGTGAGAGCTTGTGGTCTATTTTTATGGCATTCATGAGGCCTAGAGCAATGTCTGGCACATAGCAGGTGCTCAGTTTATATCTGTGTTAAACATCCTTGCGTCTGGGGGTGCCTGGGTGGCTCAGTCGGTTAAACATCTGACTTCAGCTCAGGTCATGATCTCATAGTCCGTGAGTTCGAGCCCCGTGTCAGGCTCTGTGCTGGCAGCTCAGAGCCTGGAGCCTGCTTTGGATTCTGTGTCTCCCTCTCTCTCTGCCCCTCCCCTGCTCACGCTCTGTCTCTCTCTGTCTCAAAAAGAAGTAACTGCTCACGCTCTGTCTCTCTCTGTCTCAAAAAGAAGTAAAAAACATTAAAAAAAAATTTTTTTAAAAAAAAGGTGGTTTCTCGTTCGGCTGATTCTCAGCCCCACTGGAGACAAAGGGAGGTGGGGTGTTAGGCTTCTGTCATCATGTGGAGGAATCATGTGCAGCCTTTTCTTTCTCCTTACTTTCCACGTGGGTCCCAGAGGCTCAGAATCTCTGCCTTTTCACTTTGGAATGACAGGGGGGTGTGCCTGTGCTCCCCATGCTTCTCACCTGGCCCACTTGGGAAGCCCAGCCCTTATGGCCAGACTTGGTGGTCCCAGTGGTAATGATCTAAGAGGGCTAGGGGCATCTGGGTGACTCAGTTGGTTAAGCATCTGGTTCTTGGTTTCGGCTCAGGCTGTGATCTCATGGTTCGTGGGTTCAAGCTGTCAGGTTCTGAGCTGACCATGCGGAGCCTGCTTGGAATTCTCTCTCTCTCTCTCTCTCTCTCTCTCTCTCTCTCTCTCCTTCTGCCTCTCTCTATCTCTCTCAAAATAAGTAAATAAACTTAAAAAAAAAAAAAAGAAAAAAGTCTTTAAGAGGGCTAGAGTATTTTCCTGGTTCTTAGCAAAAGAGGAACCAACAAACCCACAAAAAGTCCTTCAAAGAGAGAAGTCATAGAATGTTCTGTTACTCACTCAAAGAGGAGGGGGAAGAACTCCCTGGATTTCAATTGGGGATCCAACTTTTCCCCCCTCTGGACTCCTCTGATGTTTATTTTAATTTAAAATAATTTCAGGGGTGCCTGGGTGGCTCAGTCGGTTAAGCGTCCGACTTCAGCTCAGGTCATGATCTCACGGTCGTGAGTTCGAGCCCCGCATCGGGTTCTGTGCTGACCGCTCAGAGCCTGGATCCTGTTTCGGATTCTGTGTCTCCCTCTTTCTCTCTGACCCTCCCCCGTTCATGCTCTGTCTCTCTCTGTCTCAAAAATAAATAAACGTTAAAAAAATAAAAATTTAAAAAAAATAAAATAATTTCAAACTAACAGAAAAGTTGCAAGAATAATACAAAGAGCTCTTAAATACCCTTTACCTAGATTCACCTTTCTTTTTTTTTTTTACATTTTGCCATGGTTTTTTTTTTTTTTTTTTTCAACGTTTTTTATTTATTTTTGGGACAGAGAGAGACAGAGCATGAATGGGGGAGGGGCAGAGGGAGAGGGAGACACAGAATCGGAAACAGGCTCCAGGCTCCGAGCCATCAGCCCAGAGCCTGACGCGGGGCTCGAACTCACGGACCGCGAGATCGTGACCTGGCTGAAGTCGGACGCTTAACCGACTGCGCCACCCAGGCGCCCCATACATTTTGCCATGTTTATTCTCTCTCCCTCTGTCTCTCTTTTGATGATAGGTAAATAGAGACAGATAGGTGGGTAGATATATAGACATATAGATAGATACATATAATTATGGAATACACATTACGGTTTCTGAACCATTTGAGAGCAGATTGCAGACATTGATGCCCCTTTCCCCTTTAATGCTTCAGTATGCAATTTTTTTTAGGTTTATTTATTTTGAGAGGGAGAGAGAGAGAGAGAGGGAGCACGAATGGGGAAGGAGCAGAGAGAGAGAGAGAATTGCAAGCAGGCTTGGCACTGTCTGTGTGGAGCCTGATGTGGGGCTCGAACCCGCGAACCGCGAGATCAGGACCTGAGCCAAAACCAAGACCCAGAGAGTTAACCAACTCTCTGGAGCCCCCCAGGTGCCCCACTATGTACTTCTAAAGAACAAAAATATCCTCTTACTCAACCACAGTACAGCTATGAAATCCAGAAAATGTAACATTGACATAATACTTTAATCTACTCTCCTGTATCCCGACGCTGTCAGTTGACTCAGGAATGTTCTTTACGGTCTTCTTTTCCCTCCAGTACAAGATCTGGCCAAGTTCACGCATTGCATTTAATTGCCTGACGTGTCTTTCTAATCTCCTTGAGTCAGGAACAGCAAGCCGCCTTTCCTTGCCTTTCACGACGCTGGTATTTGGAAGAATACAGACCAGTTACTTTATAGAATGTTGCTCGATTTGGGTATGTCTGATGTCTCCTCTTGACTCGATTCAGGTTGCGCATTCTCAGCTGGAATATTTGCAAAACTGATACCATATGTATCACTTCCCCTCCCCCCCCACCCCTTCCGCCCATGTCTGTCTGCCTGGAGAGAGTGGTGCTCAATTCGAGCAACAGTTAAGAGGTGGTCTGGTTTTTCTCCACCGTAGAAGTTACAATTTTCCTCCTTGCAAGCAATAAGCAATCTGTAGGGACACTTTAAGGTCATGTAAATATCCTGTTCCTGCTGATTCTTGTAGTGTTTTATTTCTGATCAGCAGGAAGAGGCGCCCGGCCCCCCTTTCACCTTCCTTGTTCTTGTCGCCCTCCCCTGTTGAGGGACTGGGATGGGGCCTATATCAGCATTCTGTGGGATTTGGACATGCCCACTCCTGTGGGAGCCCCGCTGGGTGAACCCAGGGGTTCTGGTCCTTGCCCTGGTGGGGTGTCCCCAGCAGCTGAAGAGAATGGCAGGGGAAGAAAGGATTCCTTCCAGAAGCTCACCTGAAAACTAAGAGGTAAACCAAATGGGAGAAGAAAATAGCATTGGGCTCATCCCTCAGGTCCCTGGCCATGTCTGTGATCCGCTCAGGCAAGGCTGTTGTCCTTCTGTTGGGGACCGTCCCTGGGTGTCCAGACGTGGACATTACATTAGCTCTGTGTGCCAGCAGGTATCACCAAGCCTCCAGCAAGTGAGGAAGGTGGCCCCCCAGGGTGTGGGATGCAGCTGCGAAAACATCAGCCTGCTGCTTTTCCTTTTCCCCTTTTGCAGGGCTCCTCTGGCTGCTGGCACTGAGCACGAGCACGGCTCAGCACTGGGGAAGCGTGAAGGACACTTCTCAGCTTTGAAAAAAATACAGCTGACTGCTTGAATTTCAAATAGTTTAACGCCCCCTCTGCTACCTAGCTGTGATCTAAAGGACTGATTGTTCGGGCCTCAAAGTACCAAATAAATGAACTGTGAATGCCCAAGGATGGACAAGAGACGTCCTTATTCAAGTCCAAATGTACGGCTGGAGAGGACTGTCGACGTTTGCTCTTATGTAGCAAGGAAACAGCCGGGAAGTAGGCTACCCAGGCCTGGGATTCTCCCGGGGCAACCACTTGGCATCCTCTGCACCTTCAGACAGTAGGAAATGAGCTTCTCATCTGACTCAGGGCCACAAAGCTCTGGGTGGAGACCCTCTGTGGTCAGAGCTGTTTGTCTATGTTGAAGATCACAGCCATATTCTTGAGGCAAAGGGCAAAGGGCAGAGCAGGCGTTTAGGGGAAGACTGCTGAACACAGAGTACTGCCCGTGGGATGGCTGTGGGTGGTGGGAGAAGGATGGACGGTGCAGCAAAGCACCATCTAGAGTCAGAAGAGCCTTGGGTTCAAATTGATTGATTGATTTGGGCAAGTGATTTAATCTCTCTAAGCCTCAGTTTGTCCTCAGCAAAATGGGGAGCACTAATAATACTCAAACTCAGGGGCACTGGGCTGGCTCAGTTGGCAGGGCACGTGACTCTTGGTCTCGGGGTGGTGAGTTCGAGCTTCACGGTGGGTGTAGAGATGACTTAAAAGTAACATCTTAAATAAAAAAGAATACTCCTTGGGGCGCCTGGGTGGCGCAGTCGGTTAAGCGTCCAACTTCAGCCAGGTCACGATCTCGCGGTCCGTGAGTTCGAGCCCCGTGTCAGGCTCTGGGCTGATGGCTCGGAGCCTGGAGCCTGTTTCCGATTCTGTGTCTCCCTCTCTCTCTGCCCCTCCCCCATTCATGCTCTGTCTCTCTCTGTCCCAAAAATAAAAAATAAAAATAAAAAACATTGAAAAAAGAATACTTCACTCGTGTCGTAGGTATGGCAGGTCTGAAATGAGGTTGTAGGTATTAAATGAGATTGTATTTGTAACCCACTCAATCAGGTGCATATTGAGTGTCCAGTAAACCCCTCCCCAAATAGTGTCCTATCTAATAATAATAGTGATGATGACGATGGTGATGATCACTATTATCATTTCTGAGCCTCCGGGCTGCTGTGTTAGGGTTGACTAGGAAATTGGAGCCAGGGTGAAGTAGGAGTGGGGTATGGGCTAAGAGAGTAGCCAGTGGCACTGAGCAGAGGCCAGAGGTATAGATAGAATGCCATCACCCTGGTGGCCAGACCCTGTCCGTGGATCTATTCTCAGCAGCCCTCAACATCATTTTAATGACTGTGTATTATTCCATTCTATGGATGAACTATGTCTTATTTAAACAAACAATCTTTTTTTTTTTTTTTTTTAATTTTTGGGACAGAGAGAGACAGAGCATGAACGGGGGAGGGGCAGAGAGAGAGGGAGACACAGAATCGGAAACAGGCTCCAGGCTCTGAGCCATCAGCCCAGAGCCCGACGCGGGGCTCGAACTCACGGACCGTGAGATCGTGACCCGGCTGAAGTCGGACGCTTAACCAACTGCGCCACCCAGGCGCCCCCAAACAATCATTTTTTAAAGTTTATTTATTTTGAGAGAGATAGAGTGTGTGAGCAGGAGAGGGACAGAGGGAGAGGGAGAGAGAGAATCCCAAGCAGGCTCCACGTTGCCAGCACGGAGCCTGACGTGGGACTCGAACTCATGAACCACGAGATCGTGACCTTGAGCTGAAACCAAGCGTCCGGTGCTTAACTGACTGAGCCACGCAGCTGCCCTGAGCAAACAATCGTTTTAACAGCTGCAGAATAGTTCAATGATTAGATGGATCACATTTTAATGGGGAAGCCAAGTGGTATATTAGAATCAGAACAGGCTTTGAAGATAGAGATCATCAACCACATAATCAGCACTTTTGTCAGCATCGACTCCGGGCCAGGCCCTGTGCTTTGTGCCAGGGTAAAGAGGACAGACATGGATGGGCCCTCACAATGCTCACGGGCTACAGGGGAGACAGGCATATAACCTGACCCGCATTCAAACCCCTGGCTGTGTGGGCTTAAGCAAGTCACATGTCTTCTCTGAGTCACGGTTTCCTCCTATTGAAAGCCCAATGTGCAGTGTTACAAGCATAGTACTCAGCTAAAAAATGCTACTTCTCTCTTCTAATGAGGAGTACTTTTACACACACACACACACACACACACACACACACAAACCAGCCATTTGGGTGGAATGTGTGTATATATACATATATATATGTATATATATGTATGTATCATGTGTGTGTGTGTGTGGGGGGGGTTATTTATCATCCTGGATGATTTCTGTTACCCAGCTAAAGAAATTTTTCTAAACCCTCTGCTAGTCTTTAGTGTTCACTAGGCAGAGGAGTGGGTAAAAGCCACCGAATTGGTCAGCAAACAAGTCACCAAACTGTCCAGACATGTGATTTCTTAGCTGCCTCTTTACCATTTCTCCAACACTCTGAGGAGACTCCTGCCTCAGTGCCTTTGTACTTGCTGTTCTGTCTGCCTAGAGCACTGTTTGCCCAGATATTGTCCTACCTCCTTCAGGTCTTTACTCAAACGCCATTTTATCAGAGAGGCTGTTCCTCCCTGCCCCCAGCACCCCTCCCCATCCCCTTACTCTGCTTTGTTCTTCATGGTAGCTCTTATTACCTCCTGACATAGGCAAATTGTCCTGGGTCTTGGCTTATTCTCTGTTTTCGCAAATAAAATGTAATCTTCGGGAAAGCCAAGATGCTGTCTGACCTGGGCCTGGGGCAGGTGCCTGACACATAGTAGGCCCTCAATAAAAATATATGGCATAACTGAATGAAGAGATCAAAGGAGACTCCTCCTAACACGGCGGTTGCTAGTGCCTGGAAACAGTAAAAAGCTGCTCGAATGGAAAGGAGGATCATAATAATTGGAAACTTAATACAGGACCTTATTTGGGTGGTAGGCCATTGAAGATCTTGGCTGGGGCGTGTGCAAGTGGGGACTGGGGTGAGGGAGGAAATATTTCCTCCCTGCCAAGCTGCAGCAAGAGGCTAATGGCCTCCACAGGGATCCAATCCAATTAAGGCCCTGGCTCCAAGTCAACTCGGGTTCCCTTCCTGGCTGCTGCGGCTTCCAAGTGACAAAATGAAACCTGTAACTTTCCCAAGACGAGACAGTCTCCAGGCCAGCAGGGCAGGAAGGGGCTGAGGGTAGGGTTTCTGTTCCCAGGGAAGCAGATGTGCATTGCACCCAAATGGTTTTAATACTGTGTGTGTGTGTGGAGAGAGAGAGAGAGAGAGAGAGAGAGAGAGAGAGCGTGGGGCCAGGATCAGAGGCTGGATCACCATCCTCAAGATCAGTCCTTGCAGGGAGGGAGCTGGATGCAGACAGTGGAAAAGAGATGCGAAGCAAGGAGACGTGAGTCCTCCCACTGAACTGTGCCGGGCTGGAAACCTAGACTGTGAAAGGGCACGCCCTGCTCGAGGTCCCTACTGCAGAAATGGAAAGGCAACTGTCCGCAAGTTTAGGCTTAATTGCACTCAGAATGCTCTTTCAACTATTGATTTCTTTCTAAAAGAAATGTTTGGGGCTCCTGGGTGGCTCTGTCGGTTGAGCTTCCGACTTCGGCTCAGGTCATGATCTCACGGTTTGTGGGTTTGTGGGTTCGGCCCCGCATCAGGCTCTGTGCTGACAGCTCGGAGCCTGGCGCCTGCTTCGGATACTGTGTCTCCCTCTCTCTCTGCCCCTCCCCCCGCTTGTGCTCTTCTAGGCTGTTTTTCTCTGGAAGTGATGTTGAAGGCAGCCAACCCAGTAGATCCTGTGAGCATGTTAGTGAATTCTTTTCAATATGAATAATGGTCTCTCACATCTGTGTAAACTTTCCCTTCCTTCCCTGATTCAACATAAGCCTCTGACCCTTGGCAGAAGAAGAAACTGAGGCTCAATAAGGTGGAACTGTTTGCCTAAACTGGTAAGTGGCAGAGTTGGAATTTGAGCCAAGACCTGTTATGCAACATCTTTTGACCTCAGGACCATGAGGCAAAGGAGAAATTGAGTTGAGGAGGGGTTTGTGCAGAAGAAGCAGATGATATGCACCGTCTTTTCTTCCCTTGGATTTGATTTTCTTTTTTAAAGTAATCTCTACATCCAACACGGGGCTCAAACTCACAACCCCGAGATCAAGAGTCACATGCTCCACCGACCAAGCCAGCCAGGTGCCCCCTATGTACTATCTTTTTTAAACACCCTTAAGAACCTAAAGACCAGCATTATGAGCAGATGGTTGGCCAGGGTATGGGCAACATGGATAAAGAGATCTGGGTCTGATTATTGGCTTTGCCACTCATCGGCTGTGTGACCCTAGGCAAACTGCTTAACTTCTCTGAACTTCAGGTTTCTCCACGGTACCCTGGTTTCAAATGGTACCTGGACGGTCCTTTTCCTAATGAAGGTCCATCTACTGGGGCTTGTGGCCAGGATGAACATGTCCGTCCTTGGACCCACACACTGGAACTCTATCCCTAGAGCCTGGAAAGGCCTGGAAAGGCCGTGTCCAGCTCCTGTGTTTGTGGAGTGACTTTGATGCCTCCAGGTGAACCCAGATCTATAGAGAGGCTGGACAGGTTGCTGCTCCTATGGACACAGCATTCAGGTTAAACTTTAGCCAGAATTATGGCTAAGTGGCAATTAGCAAGATTTTATAGGACCTAATTCACATTATGGGGACATAGCTGAAATTCAAAGCTGCCTTGGGATTTTCCATCGCTGGGTTGATTGACATCACCGAAGAATAATTGAACACCTATTATACGTGCAGTGAGAGAAAGAGCAATATGAACGTAGGAGGTGGGAAGTTAAAAAGCAATGTTTGAAATTTATGTGATTGATTCTTTCACTTAGTCTGATGATTATTATCCTACATCATATGCCAGGCACTGAGGGAAGCAGAGCAGAGCATCCATAACCACTAGTGTTTACTGAGCACTTACTATTCGCCAGGCACTGTGTCAAGTGCTTTACATTTATTAACCTGTATAATCTCCATAACAACCTTATGAGGTAGGTATTGTAATTATCCTCATTTTGCTTATTTATTTTTGAGAGAGAGAGAGACCGAGAAGGAGAGAGAGAATCCCAAGGGACCTGGGGCTCGATCTCACGAACCAGAGATCATGAACTGAGCCGAAACCCAGAGTCGGATGTGGCTGAGCCGACTGAGCCACCCACGTACCCCAATCGCTAACATTTATTAAATGCTTCTTAACTAAATACTTTGCACCAATGTTGTCTCACCTAATCCTCACAGTGACTCTATGAGTTAGGTTCTCTTATATTGCCTGCTGTAGTGACGAGGGAACGTACTTGAGTAACTTATCCAAGTTGATTTGTAGGTCCATTTTACAGATGAGAAACTGAAGCGCAGAGAGATTAAATAAGTTATGCTGAGCTAGTCGACGACAGGGCAAGACTGGAAAGCGGACGGTCTGGCCCCAGAGTCCGCGTGCATAGCACCCCTGTCTACTGTCTAGAAAGTTATAGAAAGGGGGCTGAGCCCGTCAGTCAATAACGCCACATAATCAAGAGTGGGAGGAGGGAAGAGGAAGTCATTCGGGGAAGTTTTCTGGAGGCGCCATCTGGTCCTTTGGAAAACCTGACTCCTCGTCAAGTGGCAATCGTAACAAACACAGACCACCTGGCTTTTCAGGCTGGGCACACGCAGGACCCTGCAAAGGGCAAGCCAGGGGTACAGGAAACTGTAGATCAACAGGGCACACTCCCTCATTCCATAAGTTTTCATTGCGGACCATGAGCAGTTCTACGAGCCGGAAATATAGCCAGAAACAACATGGAACAAAAATCCCTGCTCTCATGGAGTTTACGGTCTAGTTGGGGGAGCCAGACAATATGCGAATAAGTGAGTAAAATATATGACCGAGGGTGGTAAGTGTTACGGAGAGAAATGGCAGGGGGTAGGGTGAGACAGAATGGAACGGCTTGCATTGGCAAACAGGATGGTACTTGGGGAGATCTCTGAGCGGGTGACAGGCGATCAAAGGCCTGAAGGAGGCAAGGGAGTGGGAGTTGCGGGAATTCTGGGGGAAGAATGTCCCACAGAGGTAGAATAACAAGTGCAAAGGACCTGAGGCAAGAGTGCGTTTGGCTTGTTCAAGGGATAGCAAGGAGGTGGGTGTGGCTGGGGTAGAGAGCAAAGGGGAGAGCAGTTAAGATGAGGTCAGAAGGGTGTGGGGGGAGGTGGGAAAGAGAGCACATCTCCACCCGTCTTTAAGGTTTGTTTGTGTGCTACCAAAACAAACGTGAGTACAGAATGCAAAATACAGTTGGCAAACGAGACTTGAATACAATGTGCTCAGGGAGCCTCCCTGCAGAAACATCCCCACTCACCCCCTCTCTACCCATCTCTGTGAGCCTATGGGGTGGAAATGGGGCGGGGGGGGGGGCCGGGGTAGGAGTGACTATGACTGGGTTTCTAAGCACAGGCTCAGGGTCTGGGTCTTAGAGACTGCCGCTGCCTCAGCGTCCCAAGGAGGAGAATGGTTTCCTTTCAGGTAAGAGCTGAGTGTAGTCAAGGAAGTCTAAAGAGCCCTGGTCTTCTCCCCTGCTTCCCTGCCTTCCCCATCTCCTTGTATCCTGGTGCTAGGATGCCAGCACGTGACTTGCAACAGACACCGCAGGGAATGTTCGCTGATTCAAACTGAATTCGACAAACCCTCAGGCACGCCTTAGAAAATAGGATGTCTTGAACTGTTCCTTGGCCCCAGGGACAGTTTGGGGCCTTCTTTGAAGTGCCATTTGATCCTTTTAGACTTGGAACTGCTTTGAACTGGAGGTCCATTTTGGTTGCTGTTCCGGCAGGGTGGAGGGGGGCGGCGGGAAGGCAACTTTGGTTCAGTTCATAATTTTGTGAAAAACTAACACTGGGTTCAGTTCAGAGTCCACACAGGCACTCCAGTTTGTTTTAGGTTCAAGTCCCTATCTCGGGGGCAGCCTCCTAGCATTTAGTCCTTTCCAACAAACGAGCTGGTCACGGAGGGAGTTGGAGTTGAATATGACTCCATCCTTGCCCGCAGGGGGGAACAGGGACAGTATAAGGCCCAAGGCTCTGATAACAGCCACCGCTGACTGAGCCGCACACGTGGAAAGGCAAAGACTGGTAACAGGGCCCCACCGCGCCATAATGAAACTGAGGCTCTGACTCCAGAGCAGTGCTCCTAACCTCTGGGGTACACTGTCTCTTTAACAGAGTCCCTACAAGAACACTTGAGCAACTTGCTACGGGCTGGGGGAGGAAGAAGCTGCAGTTTCACTATATTTTCATGCATACATTCAATTTGGTCCAACACCAATGTGTGTTAATATGCTAAGGGTGTAGAGAGACAAAACCTCCCACGTCCGGCCTTCATCATTCAACTTAACCTGGTAAGTGAGGAGAAGTAGTTGTGAGTCAAGCATTACCTAAAGCCAGAAGAGGGAACAAGTAACTCTTTCCAGAGGGGGGGACATTTCCCCCAAGTGTTCAACAGTAGGAAACCTGGACTGGGTGCATACCTTCTGCCTGGCTCAAAGTATCACAGGGGCGCCTGGGTGGCTCAGTTGGTTAAGCGTCTGACTTCAGCTCAGGTCATGATCTCACGGTTTGTGATTTTGAGCCCTGTGTTGGGCTCTGTGCTGACAGCTCGGAGCCTGGAGTCTGTTTCGGATTCTGTGTCTCCCTCTCTCTCTACCCCTCCCCTGCTCGTGCTGTCTCTCTCTCCAAAAAAAAAAAAAAAAAAAAAAAAAGAAGTATCACAGTTTCTGTCTCCAGGGGCTTAAAACCCAGGACAGTGTTTCCAGTTTGAGGGCCACCTACATCAAAATTGTCCTGATGCTTGTTAATATGTGAATTTCTCCCTTCCCCGGAGAAGGAGAATTGGATGGGTAAAGCAGGGCCAAGTGTAGCATCCAGGTGATTCTGATGCACTCCAGGCGAACGAACGGGGGTGAGAAATCAGTCCAGGCAGGAGGAACACAGACAATGGCTTGGGAATCCTTTCTAGCCTTCAGGCACTGGGGTTGCAGTTCCAGACTGTAGATTCTAGGAGAGGGATCCCGTCCGTACTGTTCACCACCCGGGGCCTGGAACACACGAGGGCCTCATAAATATTTGTCAATATGCTTGCTCCCGAGATAGAAGTGACAGGAGAGTCAAAGGAAAAAGGAAGAAGTCGGAGGAGGAAAAAAAAAAAAAAGGTGTTTCTAAGGGGATGAAAACTTTCCGAAAAGTTGTCCCTCCGGAAGGCAGCTCCGCCTAACAGAAGGACCTGGGGAGGTGGCCGCTGCGGGAAAGGGGGAAAGGGCTGTGACTCCAGTGGGCTGCAGCGCGGGACAGAGCGGGAGGCGCCTCCTCGCGTCCCCAGGCCAGCCGAAGGCATGAGGTCACCTGGCAGAGCGCCAGCGGCAGCTGCGAGGACGCGCCCGCGCTGCGGCGGGAGGCGGTGTCAGGCTCCGACCCCCGGGGGAATTTCCCCCCCCCCGCCCCCTCGGGAGGCGGGGCTCGGAGTCCCGCCCACCTACCCGCCGAGCCTGAGCTGCTTTACCGCCCCAGCCCCAGGCCACGCCCCTCAGCTCCAGCCGCTCTTTTCCTCCCGAGTCCGGAGGCGCCGGGCCTTGGCCCCGCCCCCGGCCCCGCCCCGCGGCTTGAAGCGGCTCGGGCTGGGGCCGCCTCCGAGTCGCTCGCGGGGCGTGGGGCGGTGCTGGGCATCAGCGGCTGAGGCGAGCTCGACGCCGGGACTGTCCAGGGAGGCGCAGCGCAGCGCGGCGGGAGCCCTCAGTCGGAGTAACCCGGGAGCAGGAGCAGCCGCCGCCGCCGTCCGCTGAGCGCAGTCGAGCCGGCCATGGCGTTGTCGATGCCGCTGAACGGGCTGAAGGAGGAGGACAAAGAGCCGGTCATCGAGCTCTTCGTCAAGGTGAGCGCTCGCCCGCCGTCCCGCCGCGCCGAGCCCCCGGCGCCCGTCCGCCCGACCGCGGGGGGCGGCGTCCCTGCGCACCGGGCGCTCCCCGGCCGCGGAGCCCCCGCTGCGCCCCCGCGCGGCGCCCGCCTCCCGGGCCCACAGAGGCTGCTCCCGCGCCCCCAGCCCATTGTCTCGGGCCCACCCGCGCCTTCCCGCCGCCCAGGCCGGTCGGGGGAGCCGGGGCGGGACCGGGACCCCCGGCAGCCCGCACGCGGGGCGGCGGTCACCGCCTCCAGCTGCGCGGGCTCCGGCCGACGCCGGACCGTCGTCCCGCGTCCGGGTGGGAAGAGCGGCTGCGCTCCGGGCCCCGGGCGGGGGTGGGCCCCGTCGGCCCCCAGCCCCGCTCCCGCCCTGGCGCCGGCCCGACCCCACCCCACCCTCGCTTCCAGGTCCCCCCGACCCGGGCCGGGGCCGCAGCCTCTCAGTCGGGAGATGATGGACCCAACTTCTTGGAACGCTTTCTCAAAGAGCATTTCGCTTCCCGCTGGCTTGAAACTGTAACTTTAATTTTCGATGCGGTCTTAAAAAAAAAAAAAAAAAAAAAAAGCAGACATTCCTGGGCTTCCGGGAAAGACCGAGATTCCCAACTTGGGTTTTCCTGTCTTAGGTGTTTTACTACCATCTGGGTTTCTTGTTGCTCAAACTCGGAGTGGTTTGTATGATGCAACATTTTGGCTGCTCCGCTCGGTGCTGCTGCCTCGGGAAAGATTGTGCTCTTTTGTTTTGAAAGAAAAACTGATGAGGGAGAGAGTTTATAACTTGCTTGGGCTTTAAAGGGTTGGTGTTCCCCTCTGGTCTTTTCAGTGTTTGTATCCTACCACCACCTTACTTGCTTACAAATACTACCCCTGTCTCTTTCGTATTTTCTTTTACTATTTTTCATTTTAGCAAAGCAGAGAGAGTAGAAGTTAGGAACATCTGGCTCCAGCTGCCTCCCTCAAAACTTCAAAATCCTTGAGATTCTCTTAGTCACTTAAGCAGACTTCTTCAGAGCCAGGCTGTGAATTGGAAAGTTAATAGGAATCTAGAAGAATCTTGTTCCTTTTTTTTTTTCCCCCTCGAGTTTTTATTTGAAAGAAGGGGACACTTCGAAGGGTGTGTTTGAGAGATGGGAGGGAAAAATGATCAGAACAGTGTTTGTTTCAGGATTTTCTTTCAGTGACAGGGTTTAGAAGCATTTTGCTTTGGGGAACTGAAACAGCGGACCGGTATAGAACCCCCAGAATATCTTCAAAGATTCTGTTCGTTTGGAGGGCAGATCTAGAACTTTGAAGCACCGAGCATGTAGGAAGGAACCTGACATAAGGCAAAGTAAGAGGGTGGAAGGCAGCATGGAGTGGGGAGAAGGGAGAAGGGTGGGTCGCAGATCAGTGTTCAAAAAGTTCTCCTGAGCTAGGAACAGGAAGGAATTCCCATCGACTCCAAAAACAGTGTATCTGTTAAGTTCTAAAAAACCCCATGATACTTAACCTTGAAACTTTAGAAGTAGCATTAAATTTAGAATCAGATAAGGATACTATCAGTGATGGTTTCTTTCTAGCTTTGTACCGTAGGTCCTAGCCAATACAACAAGACAAGAAAAAGAAATGAAGTGTATGAATTAGAGTGGAAGAGATCAAGGCTTCGTGCTCTGCCTGCTATTAATTTAACCCTTCAGTTAGGAGAGGGGCATGTCACTTTGTTTCTGGAACTGGAGTTACTTCCTTACTGCTTCCCGGTTGTCCATGTCTGTGTTGGACGTGTATTCTTGTTCACTAAATAAAACTCGCAGTAACATCTGAAACCGTGGGTGAGGTGTGGTGATTATATTTCTTCTATGCATAACTATTAAAATAAAAAAGGGTTAGAGAGTCCACCACTCATGGTCAGCCTGTCTCCCAGGACTTGGTGGCAGAGACCCAGGGCTCAAGTCATAGTTCTGCACTCACTGGGCAGTTGTTTTCCCAACTGGAAGTTGTTTACTTCCTTCATTTGTGAAGCAAGAGGTGAGCTGTTTTCTGCTGCCCTGTGATTCCGCGTGGGTAAAGCGGTGTACTGATATCAACCAGGATAGTTGTTTCAAAGGGGGAAAAAAGGGCCAGGTAAATGGTGGTAAAGAGTCTTCTTTTTCTTCTTTTTTGGTAAACGGTTCTCTTGATTTCTTCTTGAAACCTATATATGGGAAATGCAAATGGGGGAAGATAGCCTTGTAAGTATAGTTATTTTGAAAGCAGTGAGGGGGCAGAGGCCAGGGTTGTTCAGCACGGTATGTGAAACAGCGTTAATTATTCTGCCAAGAGGTATCCGAGGGTGTAGCCAAAAACTGTTATCTACACTTCAGGCACATGAGTGAAAAGGATATTGAGCTTACCCGTTTAGGTAGATTTAAATTTAAGAGAAATAGGCCAGGACCTTCCCAGCTAGTGTGACTGGACTCACAGCTACATTTTCTTTCTGTTTTTGGAGTTGTCTGCCCCTGAGCCTAGAGGCTCCTCATCACCTGTATAAAAGCAGTTCTCCATTTGGGTTTGTTGACCCCAACACGCAGAGGATAGGACACCCTCCCAACTGTGGGAGGGCCTTCTTCCCCCACCAAGAGGGGCCTGGTGCATGTATATTTTGATGTACCGACACCAGTTGGGAACCACTAATCAACAGGAAGAAGTTCAGACCCTTTAGCAAAGGCATAAGGTCCCTTATAATTTGAATATAATGAAAATTTCTAATCCAATTTGTTCACTTACTAATTGTGTGTCTCAGGACACATTACTTAAAACTCTCTGTGCCTCATCTGTGCAGTTAGGATATTAATAGACCGAGCTCATAGGAATAAATTAGTTGATATATGGAGCATGTAATAAGCTTAGAACAGTGTCTGATATGCAGAAAATAAATGCTAGTTGGGTGTCATTTTGTATGTGTGTATTTATATGCAGATCTCCCGTACTAGATAGAGCTTAAGTTTCTTTTTAAGATAAGATCTGTATATTTATTTTTCTAAGTGCCTGGAACATAAGACGGTTTGAATGTTTGAAATGAGATTGTTTCCTTTTTTTCTTAGCACTTTGCTGTTTATATATGTGTTGACGTGCTTTGGAATTGGGAACTACTTACTTAGATCCTCATAGTCTGAGTCTCAAACCTTGGTCCTTTGCCTCCAAAACCCTATGTGGTTTTATTCACCTACTTTTCTTCCCCCTCCAGTTAGTAGTACTTCTAGTCTTTTCTTGTGTCTTCCGTGTTTTCCACCAGTATTTCTTCTTGGCCATGTTCAGAATTTGGGAACCAAGATTTCTGTATTAAGTAAAAATCTTAATTATTGAATCACGCAATGAGAGAAATTGAAAAGAGACTGGGTTTTTGTTTTTTTTCTTTGGCTTGTATAAGCCCAACTCCTATTGGCCCTCCTGCCTCCCCAGTCCCCACTGGTGGCTTTGGTTTGCTGTGATGGTAGTTCTGATCTCAGCGTAGAAGGAGTCCCTTTGTAGAGTTTAGTTTTGTGGGCTGGAATTTCAACTTGGTGTACGATTTTGAACTGGGACAGTCACTGTTGGCAATGGTCGCTAAACTGCTGGGATTGGGGTGGTGGTTGTAAAAAATTAATCTGGTGCAGGGTGGCATAACACACAGGAATAACTGTTTCTTTTGAGCTATTTGGCAGGGTCTCCAGTGTGTGTGGACCCTGGAGCCAGACTGCTTGGCTTGAATCTGGCTTCTCGTAATGTATCAGGCAAGTTTCTTAAGTTCTCAGTGCCTCAGTTTCCTGACCTCTAATATTAGGGTAATAATAACAACAATTTTATAGGGTTGCTGAGGGGATTAACTGCTAATCTCTGTGTATTAATTAGGGTAGTCTGAGCTGCCTTCCTAATAATGTTTACTTATTTATTTTGAGAGAGCACGAGTGGGAGAGAGGCAGACACAGAGGGAGAGAGAGAATCCCAAGCAGGCTCCGCACTGTCAGCGCGGTTGATCTCATGAGCCATGAGATCATTACCTGAGCCAAAATTAAGAGACACTTAATCGACTGAGCCGAGCCACCCAGGCACCCCAAGGATAGACTATTGAAACCTAATTTAGGTTTTTGCTCATAAAATTTCTCCAGCCTTGTTTATTTTTCCAACACTTCCCTATTTTTTGGATTGCTGTCTATTCACCAACTTCTCAGTGGCATTTGGGAGGGTGTAGTTGAGTATACAGACGGGCAAACTGTCAACTGTTTTGCCAATATAGAGTGAGCTCTTTATATTTTGTATCAAAGGCGGTCTTCAACCTCCTTTTTATTTTTTATTTATTTTTAAAAAAAAAATTTTTTTTTTTTCAACATTTTTTTATTTATTTTTGGGACAGAGAGAGACAGAGCATGAACGGGGGAGGGGCAGAGAGAGAGGGAGACACAGAATCGGAAACAGGCTCCAGGCTCCGAGCCATCAGCCCAGAGCCTGACGCGGGGCTCGAACTCACGGACCGCGAGATCGTGACCTGGCTGAAGTCGGACGCTTAACCGACTGCGCCACCCAGGCGCCCCTTCAACCTCCTTTTTAAACGCACATCAAATATGTTTTCTGTAAGAAGTGATGCAGAGAACTTTGTTCTGATAATTGAACAAAAACAAATTCAACATCAAGACGGTGTCACCTTGGATCTAACTGGTTTGCCATTCCTTTGAGGTTTCCAGAGGGGAAAATTCAGGAGATAGAAATGAATGAGAACTGTATTCTTTTTACATGTTGTGTAACCTGTTCCTGAAGACTGAACAGTGCTACTCTCGGCAAAGGCCAAGGTCATGATTCTGGTTAACTGTAAAATTCTGAGAGAATGGGGCCCCAAATGGGGAAGAGACAGGAGACTGCTGAGGCAGGGGACTGGACACGTGAGAAGCTGTACGTAGTATGAATCATGATGGGAAGGAGGCAGTGGGGAGGACCTGGGTGTCACTGAAAGTTGGTTGGTTCGAAAGGATGCTTACAGAGATGCCTGGAAGCCAGTAAAAGGATGGTGAGCAAGACTTTCCCACTTCCTGTTTCATTAGTGTTGTGGATCCTCATGTCAGGTGTCTCCTGGATAGGGAATTAGTGAGTCCATAAAAGGGAAATGTGTGAGGCAGGATGGGAAGTGTGATTAAAGCCTTAATTAAGATTTTGATCAAGTTAGGGGTAAGTTAAGATGAGTTTGCTCATTTTAGAGTCTCTGGTAGAGAATGGAAAGGGAGTTTCTCAAGGAAAATAACACCAAGGTCATGATTACAAACCATCCAAGTATGAATTAACAGGAATCTAAATTTAATTCAGGGCATCGGTTTGTGAATTCTCTTGGAACTTTTAATCCTCTTGTCTATTGAGACTTGGCTTTTATCCCTCAGTGCTCAGTACTGAGTATTGGTATAAGGGATATCAATTAGTCTTGTTTGGTTTGTGGTTCTCCCCCCCCCCCCCCCTTTATTTATAACCAGGAAACTGTATTCCTTTAAATTTATGAAAATAACAACTTAACATAGATAAGCAAGACAGTATTTGAAAGTTGTGCCAAAGGTGGACTAGGAGTATTTTAAACTTTAATGGTTAATGTTTTGAAGAAGTTACAATATTAGAACCACGGCCAGATACCGAACTGAGTTCATCATGCATATATTTTGTTTCCTAGATTTTTTGTTTGTTTTTGCTTTTCTTGAAGTTGAAATACATTGTGGCCCTAAGTAAGGGGTGTAACAAATTTCTCCCCCCGCTTCTCTTTTTGTGATCAAATCATTCCAGCTTTACATGTGCAATAACTCATCCTTACGAAAAGGATTTAGCTCTCATGATAGAGTTGTAAACATGTCAATCATCTGCAATAATTTGCACCATGCCACATAGCTATTTATTTGTATGTGTGAGAGAAGAAAGAGAATCTGAGCAAACGTTGGAGAATAGAACAGCAAGTAATTAGGTGAAAGCTGAAGTCATTAAGAACTTTTAAGGGTATGTGAGTTCTGCCACCTGTCTTCCTCTGCTAAGAACCGGTTCCTTTATTTTGGGGGTGGAGACCTGGTGGTAGGTGACAAGAGGGAAAGCTCTTTAAAAACTGAACACGAACTGAAGGAGGCTGTCGCTCCTAAGGAAGCCGGCAGCGTGGTGGGGTGTCCGTGACGGTGGACTAGCAGAGAAAAGGAAGGTGTTCAGACTTTAGGAATGAAGTTTTAGCCTCAGACATACAGATGCCCAAGACAGAATTGAAAAGTGTTCAGAGACACACGCTGAGGAAGAGTCTGCGGTTCTAATGCACAGCATGTTTTAGTTAACACGGGGATCCAGAATTTTGGCTTGAAAGTGTTTAGGGCTGTTGATCCTTCACTAAGTCGTGTAAAAACTGTGGCTAGCCATCAGTAACACAAGCTTTATTTACACTTTGTAGTTTTCGGCAGTACCCTTGGTTGCAAATCCTGTTTTTTTTAATCACTTAGCATAAGTAGTATCTAACTTTTGTCTGCTTCAGTTTAAATATTGACCCAAAATTTGGAAAGTAATGCCATTTCCTTTCTGCTTCCTAGTATATTCATTTTACACATAATGCGCTCTTTGAAAAATATGTGTTTTTTTTCGGGGCATCGAGGTGGCTTAGTCCATTTGAGCACCCAACTCTTGATTTTGGTTCAGGTCATCATCCCTGGATCATGAGATCGAGCCCCATGTCGATCTTACGCTTAAGACTCTCTCTCCCTCTGTCCCTCTCCTGCTTGCAGCACTCTCTCAAATTAAAAAAAAAAAAAAAAAAATGTGTTTTTTCCCCAATTATACAAACCATATGTGTTTACTATAGACAACCTAGAAAACACAGGAAAGCACACATAAAATAAAATTACTAAATAAATAAAATTACTAAAAAAATTACCAAATAAAACCTTCCTTCTGGAAATGGCTGCTGTTTCTATTTTGTTATATATCATAGTCTTTTCCATAAACTTGCAAGAATTATTGATGAGAGCATTTTAAATTTTTTTTTTTTTCAACATTTTTTATTTATTTTTGGGACAGAGAGAGACAGAGCATGAACGGGGGAGGGGCAGAGAGAGAGGGAGACACAGAATCAGAAACAGGCTCCAGGCTCCGAGCCATCAGCCCAGAGCCTGATGCGGGGCTCGAACTCACGGACCGCGAGATCGTGACCTGGCTGAAGTCGGACGCTTAACCGACTGCGCCACCCAGGCGCCCCTGATGAGAGCATTTTAATGTTCTTCATGACAGCAGAATACTTGGATGAATGAAAAATGGTATGTAACGTGTAGTGAGTTGTGAGTTGATTTAAAGGAAATATACTTTATTTAGTTTTTTTTTTTCCAAAGAAACTCAGATTGTATCCGGATTTATCTTCCTAATGACCCTAAAAGAGCATTTACTCTGATTTCTGCTGCAAGTAAGCAAGCCCTTTTTGTTGTGAAATTTGCCAATACCTAGAATTGCTCATAGAAAAGATACTGATTAAATGGCTTGAAGGTAGCCTGCCCCTTTGTGCTCTTTAGGAGAAATCTGTTCTGAAAATCCAAATTATATTTTAGTATTAATTTTCCTCTTTAATCTTGTAGTAGGTACCCATTGTACAGCTAGAGGATATAAGATAGAATCTTTGCCTGGAAATGGTCCAGCACAATATAGAGATATTAATAAAAGCAAACGTTAATTGAATACATTCTCTGTAGTCAGTGCTGGAGACATAAAGGCGTGAGAGCAGGTTTCTGGTCTTTAAGGAGCTCACAGTATCCCCTGATGGAGAGTTAGATGGTGAGTAAATGAGCCCTGGTTGATGATGGCATTTTCATATACAGTATAGCGACTTTTTGGCTTGTGCTTTTTAAAATGCAGTTGAATTAAGACCTTAAGAAGTGATTTATTTGGTAACTAACTGACTTGGACACGAGTGACATGTTTATGTTGCGTGCTGACAGATGAAAGGTACTTAGTACTCTGGAACCTACTACGTATGGCATATTATTAGCTGTTTAAAGAAACTTGAACCTTTTCCCTCGGTAACTTAGTTATGTGTTAATATTCTGTAATTTTTATCTATCTAAAATGAAACTGATACTTCTTGCCTCAAACGTTAAATGGAGCCTACTTGGCTCTAGTTGTTTATTGAATGAGATACAGCTCCTTGATCTGGCACGCAGAGCCTTTCAGATCAGGACCCAACTGGGTTTCCAGTCTTATCTCCCACAGCAGCTGTAAATTTACCTCAAATTCTAGCTAGACTCATCCTGAATATGCCCTGTACTTCTGTGTCTCCACGCAAGACTTTTGCTGCTATTTACTCCATTTGAAATATCTTTGACTTCTCCAGCCCCTTCCCCACCTCCAATTTCTGCCTGCCCAGAGGAATAAATTGTTACTTTTTCAGTCACTTTTTCATTCAGTCAACGTAACAGATAGTGAGGTCGTTGTTGTGGGGCCTTGGCTACATCAAGGAATTTCATGGCTTTCATATTCAGTTGGGGGAGGCAGACCATAAATTATGTCCACTAGTGGTAAGTGCTGGAAAGAAAACTCGAGTAGGGTACGGAGTATAGAATAGTAGGGGGTGCTGTTTTTGATTTAACAGGACCTTTGGCTAGCCTTGCGGAGAATAGCCTAGAAGGAGGCATGGTCAGAAGCAGAGAGTCCAATTAGCTATTTAGTAATTCAGGCAGGAGATTGGTGGCTTGGGCTAAGGTGAGAAGTAGTCTGATTAGGAGATTTTTGTTCTGAAGAAATTACAGGATGACGAAGTTGCCACCGATTGAGACGGGGAAGGCTGCGGAGAGCTAGTTCTGACTGGGCAAAGATCAGGAGTGTCGTTTTTGACACGATAAATTTTAAGACCTCCTGTAATCTTTTGTCTAGTCGGAGAAGCTTATGTTAAAGAAATACACAAACACAGACAGCATATAATTACATTAAAGACAAGAATAGGGCATTTCTTGAGAAGAAATGCCAGGAAATCTAATTTAGATGGAAGCTGAGTGGGGCCTTCTCTGAGAAATGACATGTAGGACGAATAGTAATTAAGAGAAGAATGAGGGGAATAGGATTCCAGGCTGGAAGAATTGATGCATGTAAAGGCTGGAAATACTCAACAAATTGAGAGTGTGACTGGAATAGAGGGAACAGAATTGAGGTGCAGAGTGAGATGGAGATGGGCTACATCATGGAGGTCTTTGTAGGTCATGTGACTTTTATCCTTAGTAAAAAGAGTAGTTCTCAAAACATTTTAAGCAACGGAGTGCCGCGGTTTGATGTGCATTTTGATATGAGTAGTCTCCCCACTCTGGAAAATGAAATGCGGAGAGGCGAGAGTAGGAACAAGGCAACCTATTTGGAGGCCATTGTGGTCGAGACAGATGATGATGGCTTGGATTGGGGTGGTGATGGGGAGAAGAGAGTGGATTTGAGATACATTTTGGAGGTGGAGTCAATAGGAAGCTAGCAAAGGAGTTGTATGTGAGTTTCTAATCAGATTCACTGGTTGAGAGCGGTGCTTTTTATTGGAGGAGGAGGAGCAGACAGTGTTCATGTTTTGCCTTCTGGAGTCTGGGATGACAGAGATGTCAAGTGGATATGTCTAGTAGAAAGTTGGATATACAGATCTCATGTTCTGTAAGAGGTCTTGGGGCGCCTGGGCGGCTCAGTTGCTTGAGCGTGTGACTTTGGCTCAGATCATGATCTCTTGGTTCGTGGGTTCGAGCCCCGTGTCAGGCGCTGTGCTGACAGCTCAGAGCCTGGAGCCTGCTTTGGACTCTGTGTCTCCCTCTGCCCCTCCTCCGCACGCTCTCTCTCTCCCCCCCCCCCCTTAAAAATAAATAAAATGTTAAAGCAAACAACCACAACCAGAAAGAGGTCTGGGGGTGGTAGTGCCTGGGTGGTTCAGTTGGTTAGGCATCCTACTGTTGATTTTGGCTCAGGTCATGATCTCACAGTTCATGGGTTCGAGCCCTGTGTTGGGTCCTGTGCTGACAATGCAGAGCCTGCTTGAGATTCTCTTTCTCCCTCTCTCTGCCCCTCCCCTACTCATCTGTGCCCTCTCTCTCAAACTTAAAAAAAAAAAAAAAAGGTCTAGGCAGGGTAGAGAAAGTTGGGACTTGTTACATATAGCTGCTTATATAGTATTTAAAGTGTGAGACCATTCACTGGGTGAATGAGGAGCAGTAGGGAAAAATGCCCAGGACCAAGTTCTAAGAAACTCTCAACACTTAGGGGTTGTGTAATAGAGAAGCTGAAAAAAGGAGAACAGGGAGGAGTTGCAATAAGGCAGTGTGGGGAGAGGAGAGCTGCAAGAGTGGGGTACCAAAGAAGCCAGGAGAGGCTTTTAAGAAGGAGGGAGTGACCATATGTGTCAAGTAAGATGAATGTCTGTTTGATTTATTGCCTGGAAGTCGTTGGCAACACAGCAGTAGCCTTGGTGGAGTCCTGGTGGGAAAGCCATAGCAGAATGGGTAGAAGAGAGAATAGAAAAGTGCCAGCAGAGCCCATGTGTAATGCCAGCTCTAACGCGAGACCTGGCTATGCGGAAGCAACAGGTTGGTAGTCAGAAGAGGAGACATTTTAAGGGGAGGCATTTCTAAAAATTATGAGCTGAAAGGGCTATAATGTTGGAAAGAACACTACATCATCATATTGGAGGGGAAAATAGTTCCCATGAGAGTCTCCTGATTCACCGACTGGGAGGCCTTTTTCAGTGAGGAAGGTCTGTTTTGTGTATATTTAGAATAGATGTGCTTATTACCACTGACTTATTTTTGGGTTGCATTTCCCAAATGCATGAGGTAGAATAAATATGTAGAAGATTATTTCATATTTAATTGAAATAATATAAACCTGTATGGGTGCTTTCTATGTGCCAGGCACTGGGCTAACTGCATTACTTGTGTTGACTCAATAAAATGTTTGCTGAAGGAGTATACAGAAGCCCCCCCCCCCCCCAACCCCCGTGCTCAGGGTTGAATCCAGAGGAGGCTGGTGGGAAAAGAAGATATAAAATAGGTGATTGGGGAAAAGCAAATGCTTATGAAATTCACAGAAATTTTCAAACAAGAAGCCAGAGAAATAGACTGTGATGCAAATCACTGGGCTCAGTGCATTATGGCTGTTTTGATTTAGTGCCTCAGAATGACTCTTATTTTAGGTTGAAGTGAACAGATTTACTTTTTTCCCCTCGTACAATAAAAAAGAGCGAGGGGAGAGTCCGTGACTGCGTCCTGGCCCTGAGTATGTGGCTTGACAGCCAGAGGGCTGAAGAGTCGCCATCGCTGTCTTGATGACTGAGCAGGGACCCCTGTGCTAGATTATAGTGCTGCCTTTGGTGTTGCTTGTAAATGTTCTTTCTATCCTTGGTAATATTTGAGATTGGAGAGCCCAGAGTCAGAGCCAGGGGATGATTATCGACTTGAAGTATCATTTGTATTTTCTATGTGGCACTAACTAAATAGTCTATTTCAGAGTTGAAGATGGTTAGAATAAATATTGCAAGTAGGCAATTGAGTTGTTGTTTGGAAGACTGGATCTTTATGTTGTCGTCGCATCGTGGTGAAGAGCATCGTCTCTGGAACTCATGTGGACTGTGTCAATATTGGTTCTGCCTTTCGCCAGCTGCCTTGGTGTCTCTACTAGGGTAATGGTATCTACTTCTTGGGCTTTTGTAAAGATTACAAGAATTAATACAAGGAAAACACTGAAGGTCTGGCATATCCTAAGCATTATTTGCTTATTATTATTACATGGGCCTTTGGCATGCTGAGTTAAGACTCTACTGGCTCGTGGTTGGTTTATTTGTTCAACACATGTGGTTTCAATCTCCAGGATGTTGCTAAGAGAAGCATCTGCCAGACTGCTACTACAAATAAATAGGTGGGGAACTTTCCATTCTTTATCAGAAGAGCAGATATAATTAGAAAAAAAATTCAAGATCAGTCTCAAATTTATTCCTGAATTAAGTGAACCATGATCCTGTTGACACTTTCTAGATAACTAAAGGACATTCAGATTGGACTCTGCCTCAGCAGCTGTTTCTGGACTAGTAGCTAAAGTTTTAAGAGTTTATTATTAGTAGGAGTGTCTTCCTTCCTCCCTCCCTCCCTCCCTCCCTCCCTTCCTTCCTTCCTTCCATTTTTTTGTGAGAGCATAAAAGAAGTGGAGGAATAATCTGTGGCTTATTGAATCTGTCTAGTGTTTCTGTGAATTATGGATTTGGTATAATAGTGCCTTGTGCTGCTACATTTTCACTTACAAAGTTGAACTGGTCATACATTAACTGACATTTATCTAATGCTTTCTTTCTTTCTTTTTTTTTAATGTTTATTTATTTTTGAGAGAGAGAGGAAGAGAGAAAGAGCAAGCGTGAGGGAGGGAAGCGGAGGGAGAGTGAAGAATCTCAAGCAGGCTCTGCACTGTCAGCACAGAGCCTGACATGGGGCTCCATCCCACGAACCACGAGATCATGACCTGAGCCAAAGTCAGACGCTTAACTGACTGAGCCACCCAGGTGCCCCATTATCTAATGCTTTCTTTATGGGAGATACAGACATGTTTAGGAGAGATTAGGTTCTATTTAATTTGTAGCAGAAGAAATTGAGCTAGTGTAGATTGACAGGTTTTATGCTTAGTAATTTTTAAGGGGGTAAGAGTAGAGAGAGTTGAAGTCTCCTAATTCTTAGTTGATTTCTAGACCCTAAGATTGTTACTGTTGTTGTTTTTTAATTCCACTTTAGACCACAATGGGATGATGATAAAACTTTAGCATGGCTGTAATTAATAGGTGATGTAAGGATGGTAAACTGATTTTAAAACCCTTCATTTTATGATAGTGTTTTAAGCTCCTTGAAACCACTTAATTTATTCCTGTGTAAGAGTACACTGGTACATGAAAATGAGCAGTAAGTTTTTTTCTGTTAAAGTCAGAATAAGAGGCATAAGATATTAGAGAGCGTTGTATATTTACTCTGGTCCAGGCACGGTGTGCCACGCCCTTTTCATGTTAGCAAATTTAATCCTCCTATAAACTCTGAAATAGGTACTATCGATACTGTTTTACACACGAAGCTTAGAGAGGCCATTGCTTGTGTGTGGCTGCAGGGCTAGTAAGTATTTGTACGGAGGTCTTTGTTATCCAGAGCCTGACTCTTAACCACTAAGAGCTTTTGTGTTTATATTTTTTCTTTATTTGGAACTTGAATGTTTACCTAACGTAGTTTTGTTTTCACTCTTTGCTGTATTCAGTCACCCTGAAAAATAAAAAAATAAAAGAAAACATTCTGAGAATGTTTAAGGGTATTTCTAAAACATACTGACAACCAGCAAGTCTAGATGGTTCGTTAAATGAGTTTGGTTTCTTTCAGTTCTCTTGGTTAAATTTGAAAGGAAACTAAAATTTCCATTACCTCACCTCTGTGCATTTTGGGGGCCTGGTTAATTAGTATTGTAAAGTTCTGTAAAGGGTTTATTCATAAACTTGTTAAGGAACTTGACTGGAACATCACATATTTGATTTTAGGATTGCTTTACAATTTAGATGTGTCCAAGCAGTCTGAGTTTAACAGAAGTAACATACCAAGTTGTTAATATTTTTCTTTGTGTTCTTCTTTTTTTTTTAACCTCCTCTCCCTTTAGAGGAGCCTACAGTAATCTTTGCATTGTTAATAGAAAAAAAAGCAAGGAAGTTTCTTTTTGTGGAGAGAGGAAATGACTGTTAGTTCGGGACTTTATCCATATTAGGTATAAACTAAATATAGAAGTGTAATCCAGGAGTGAAGTCACATCTATAAAGTTTCTTAAGCAAAGCTAATGAGATCAGCCAGTGCTTTTGGATTTGGGGTTTTTTGTTTGTTTCATTTGGTTTCGTTTTTTTCTTTTTTCTGGCTCACTTAAAAGGCTATGAAACTGATTAATCCTGTGGTCTGTCTTCTTTTGTCCCTTAAAGAAAAACCAGACCATTTATAAGGAATCTTTCTTTAAAACACAGACACACACACACACACACACACACACACACACACACACACACACACAAATTCTGCTTTCTGTAGAAAGAATTGTTGCTTGTGTCTTTTTTGAGGGAGGTTGTAAATATGTTCGTTTCTTTAGTTTCTTGACCCTGTTGTCATTTTCCTGTTCCCAATTCTCTTCTCTTCTCTTCTCTTCTCTTCTCTTCTCTTCTCTTCTCTTCTCTTCTCTTCTCTTCTCTTCTCTTCTCTTTTCTCTTCGGTGATTTTAACCTTAAGTCTTTTTCACATGTATTTTTACTGTGAGGCTAGACTCTTTCGTCTTTTTGTAAGAAGCGTCTGTCTTACATAGTATTTTCTTGGGTTTATTCGGTTTTTAACCATGAAGTCAGATCCCTGTGTGGTCAAGTGGTATTAAGGCTCTTCTGATTGGTTGGTGGTAGATATTGTAGAGCAGAATGAAGGAATAAATCTGTTTCTGGCCAGAGCACATGTTGTTCACAAATAAAGACTCTTAAAAGCCCCCCAAAACATTCTTACTGACAATAACTGTTTTCAGCTTCTGTGTTCCTCCTCAGAGCTCTTGGCAAGCATGCGGACGCATTCAGGCACTTAGGAATGTGCTGTGCTTCTGGAGAGAAGAACGATGCATGCACCTTTATGGTGTATTTCATTATAAATATTTTGGAGTACACCAAACTCTGTAAAAAGTGTAGCTTAACATATAATTTCAAGGGTTTTAGCTCCTGAAACCAAATGCCCTCCAAGGTTTAGCTCCTTCTCTGACCTTGTGCCTCCCTCAGCTGAGCTAATCCTTCCTCCTGTCTGTCTGGAGCATTTGGTGTTTGTATGTTTCTGACCCTCATCTCAGTCATTTCTCATCATATCTTTGTTGCGGGCCAGAATGTGAATTCTAGGAGGTCAAGGATCAGGGACTGTTTACTTCATCTTTCATATTTTCCACCCAACACAATCTTTATATAGGGGAAAACTCACTAATTCAGTAAATATCTATAAGAGTTTTTGGGCAAATTGGTTGTGTAGTCTGGGGATAGATGAATGCAAGAGAATTTTAAATCTGTTTTTGGTGTTGGGTTCTGTGTTACCTCATAGTAAAATGCCAGAGATAAAAATAGTATTCAATTATTGAGCTTGAGACCTGTAATTTGGGTTTTATGATTAGGGCTCGCTAGATAGCCATTGATCTAAACTTAATAACAGATGGGTTTAAAGGCCTAGAGTCTTCAAATTACATAACTGGAAGACCAGGTTCAAATTGTTGTTCTCATCTGTAAAGTGGGTGTGTTTCTTACAACTGATGTCCAGTCTAGTCCAGATTTATTTTATATGCCAGAGTAGCCTTAGTCTTGGGTATTTAGGTCCAGACAGAAAGTTGAGACCTGAGATTTCAAAGTCTGATCCAGATAATTGAATTCTCATAATTAGATGCAGTTTATCAGAAAACAAATACAAATGGAGCTAATAAAAATTCTCTTTAAATAAAAAATTCTCGGTGATAATGAGGGCAGTTTGTCCGAGAAATGAAGAATATTTCATGAGTGAATTCTTTGACTAGAATAGTATGTTCTATTTTCCAAATGAACTACCTGAAAATCAGCTACTTAAAAGATAAAGGGAAGATTTTGTTTGTATGTCTAAAATAAGACAGATACAGAACTCTTGTAAGTTAGGATTTGCCTTTATCATATTTAATGCACCTGTGTGTTGAAATAGCAAGTAAAAATTTCAGTAATAAACGTGCTATCTTGTACCGTTCAGATATTTGATACTGATTTTAGGCTAGCCAGGAAGATAGACAAGAATCCCAAATGTTAACTTTTGCAGCTACGGTACATTGTTGAATGATAATTTTATTTTTTTATTTGTAATTTTTTTAAAAATGTTTTATTTATTTTGAGAGAGAGAGCCTGAGCAGGGGAGGGTCAGAGAGAGAGAGGGGGACATAGGATCCGCAATGGGTTCCATGCCGACAGCAGGGTGAGCCCGATGTGGAACTCAAACTCACACACCACAGGATCGTGACCTGAGCCGGAGTCAGATTCTCAACTGACTGAGCCACCCAGGCACCCTGGGTATATATAATTTAAAAATTTTTATTTTGTAAGATATTTTAGTGAAAACTTTAAACACAGATGATCCCAAATAAAATACCAGAGAATGATTCATTCTTTCATATGTTTATTGACTGCTAATATTTTATGTTAAAATTCTGTAGCACTTTTATGAATGCACTTTTTCATTGTTTCATTGTTATCATTATTATTCCACTGTTCTTAGTCATTTACAGGTCCAAAATTTAGCTATTAAGCAGTACTGTGATGTATATCTTTATAGCCAATTTCCTGTGCATAACCGTATCATGTAAGTCTGTTGTTAAAGTTGCTCACATACCTTATTTATTCTCTGAATTCTTTATTTTTACTTTGCTTATCTAAAGTGTAATCTCTTAAAAAAGAACTTCATGGAGAATTCATATTTTTTACAAAGGGAGAAGTTGGATTTTTGACCCTACTTCCGAACTCTTACTGGAATTTCTAGGTCTGGGAACTTGTTGATGAAGAGAAATACCTCTCATCCACTAAAATCAGGTAGCTGCCATACACAGATGGGGGAGGAAGTTTTCTTTTACTTTCAGGACTCTTTCTTTTTTTAAAAAAAATTTTTTTTTTTTAACGTTTATTTATTTTTGAGACAGAGAGACAGAGCATGAACGGGGGAGGGTCAGAGAGAGAGGGAGACACAGAATCTGAAACAGGCTCCAGGCTCTGAGCAGTCAGCACAGAGCCCGACGCGGGGCTCGAACCCACAAGCTGTGAGATCATGACCTGAGCCAAAGTCGGACGCTCAACCGACTGAGCCACCCAGGTGCCCCAGGACTCTTTCTGAATGTAGTTGATACTACAGCGTGTGTATTTTAAAGCCCTTAGTGAAAGTGGGCTGCTGGATTTTGACTAGCATAAGAATTTCACCCCTCCCTTCCCTGCTCCCCCCAACCCCAACATATTTGTCTTCAGCTGATAGAGGAAGACTCTGGAAGTTAGTGAATGTATCTTTGTTGTTTTTTGTTTGTTTTAAGTAGGCTTCACGCCCAGCATGGAGCCCAGCGAGGGGCTTGAAGCCACAACCCTGAGATCAAGACCTGAGTTGAGATTAAAGAGTCGGACACCCAACTGACTGAGCCACCCAGGCGCCCCAGTGAATTTGTCTTTGTTTACAATATGTTAAAAGAATGAGTCTTACAATGAAAAAGGTGGAGATACCTTTTTTGTATGTGACCAAAGTGCGAATGACTAATTGTAAAGGGCACGTGTTTCTTTTTATAGTAATATAATCATGACAATATTAATAAGCACAAGTTAGTTTTCTATATTCCAGACATTCACTTATTGAAATGTCAAACGTGCAAATTCTACATAGTTTTATCTGAAAATGCCTTGATTTTATTTCCATTCTTTAAAGATATTTTTGGTGGATATAAGATTTTGGGGTGATTTTTGTTGTTATTTTTATCTAAGCATTTAAAAAATGTTCCATATTTTCTGGCCTCTGTTATTTCTGATGAAAATTCCACTGTCATTCCAATCATTGTTTGTATGCAGTGTGTTTTTTTTCCCCCCAACTATTTTATTTTATTTTTTTATTTTTTTGCTTTTTAGCATTTTAATTGTGATTAACCTCGCTGTCACTTTCTTTATATTAATCTTGATGTTCATGAAATTTCTTGCATCTGTAGATTTGTCATTATTTGGGAAAAGTTTGGCCATTTTTTCTTGAAAATTTTTATGCCTCATTCTTTTTCTTTCTCTCCTTCTGAGACTCTAATTAAAAATGTAGGCCTTTTGATATTTTCCCATGGGTCTTTGAGACTGTTGATATTTTCACCTTAAAAAAAATTCTTCTGATTAATTTCTTGGATCTGTCTTCCCATTCATAAACCTTTCTCTTTCTTTTCTCTGTTCTACTGTTAAGCCCATGTAGTGGTTTAAAAAATTTTCAGATAGTATATTTTGTAGCTCTTGAGTTTCCATTTTCTTTTCAGTCTTTACTGAAATTTTTTATCTTCCTTTATGATGAACATATATATTTTGTTAAGTTCTTGAGCATAGTGATAATAACCGCTTGAAAATCCTTGCCTGCAAATTATACCACTTGGGTCAACAAAGGGTGTGTCCGTGATTATGTGATTATGTTTTTCTCTTGAGAATGGGTTGTGTTTTCCTGTTTTCTTCCTGGGAATAATTTTGGATTGCATTCTGGATATTGTGAATGACAAGTTGTAGAAGCTTTGGATTTGGTTATGTTCCTTTGAAGAGTATGGATTTTGCTTCTTCTTCTTCTTTTTTTTAAAGCAGGAATGAACTGAACTCAAAGTACAAAACTCTTTCCCCCATGATGGATGGCAGCTTAAATTTCAGTTCAGTTCTGTTAGCTGCTCTGCTTGGATTCTGTACTGTGCCTGTGTGTGCTTAGGCAGAGTTTTATGCAGATTTTAGGGCTCTGGTTCTCCCGCTGTCTTTTTTATGGTGTTCTGCCTTATTTTCCAGTGGTGCTTTGAATGCTGTTCTTCAAGCCAGCAGAACCTTTTGGAGTTTTAGCTGCCCTGCATGGCACAAGAATAAAAGATAAAAATTGGGGAAAATTGTGCAGTGTATTTCCTTTCTTCCAAGTGTCAGCTCCCCTCCGATGTCTGCTGCTTTTGTTTACTCTCCAGTGCCCACAAGTGGTTGCTTTTTTTTTTATTTAAAAAAAAATTTTTTTTTTTTAACATTTACTTATTTTTTGAGAGACAGAGAGAGACAGAGCACAAGTGGGGGAGGGGCAGAGAGAGAAGGAGACACAGAATCCGAAGCAGCTCCAGGCTCCAAGCTGGTCAGCACAGAGCCTGACGTGGGGCTCAGACCCACGAACCGTGAGATCGTGACCTGAACCGAGGTCGGCCGCTTAACCGACTGAGCCACCCAGGCGCCCCAACAAGTGGTTGCTTTTGTGTGGAAGTTATCATTGTTATCGGGGTAGAGGGTTGATTTGTGGGAACTATTTGACCATACCAGAAGCCTCAAACTGTTTTTTTTCTTTTTCTTTCCCCCCCCCTTTTTTTTTTTTTAAAGGTTTATTTATTTATTTTGAGAGAGAGAGGGAGAGAGAGAGAGAATCCCAAGCAGGCTCCAAGCTGTCAGCACAGAGCCCAATGTGAGATCAAGACCCACAAACTGTGAGATCAAGACCTGAGCCAAAATCAAGAGTTGGACACTTAGCCAACTGAGCCGCCCAGACACCCCTTCTTTTTATTTTTTAAAAGATTTTAAAGTAAACTCTATACCCAATGTGGGGCTTGAACTCATAGCCCCAAGATCAAGAGTCACATGCTCTACTGACTGAGCCAGCCAGGCACCCCTCAGAAATTTTTTTTATGTTTATTTGTTTTTGAGAAAGAGAAGTGGGGGGGGGGGCGGTGAGAGATGGGGGAGGACAGAGGATCTGAAGCAGGCTCTGTGCTGAGAGCAGAGAGCCCAATGTTGGGATCGAACTCACGAACTGTGAGATCATGACTTGAGCCGAGGTTGGATACTTAACCAACTGAGCCACCCAGGCGCCCCTCAGATTGTTTTTTTCAAGGTAAGTTTATAATTTTAGGGTAGTTTTAGATTTACAGGAAAATCGCAAAGATGGTACAGAGAGTTTTCAAATTGATTTATTTTTTTTTAAAGTTTATTTATTTTGAGTGAATGAGAGAGAGAGAGAGAGAGAGAGAGAACGAATCCCAAGCAGGCTCTGCACAGGCAGCACAGAGCCCAGTTTGGGGCTCGAACTCATGAACTGTGAGACCGTGACCTGAGCCAAAGTTGGATGCTTAACCGACTGAGCCACTCAGGTGTCCCTTAAAATGCTGAATTTTACTGCCACTTAATGCCAGCATTCTGATGAATTCCATAATGCTGCCATGTCCTGGGGAACTGTTGAGGTATGGAAGACTGTTTTTGCCTTTTTGCTAAGTGTCCTCAACTGTTACGGTTTTTGAACCTAGATCTCCTTTTTATGTGTGCACGCCTGTGTGTATTTATGTTGTGTGTTTTCTGTTTCTTCCTTTGCCCGCTCAGCTGTGTTCATGCAGTCCATTCCCTTTACTTTTCTGTTGTCATCTGTTGTAGTTTGGTAAGTCAGGTAGACAAACTTGTTAAAATTTGTTTGGAATAAGAATAAATCATTTCTGAGAGCTTGAGTGTTGATTTGATGAGTTCAGGTACATGACCTTTAGTATGTGGTCTTGGTGACCTTGGTGTTGGTTATTCAGAGGCTTTTTCTCTAGACGTCTGCTGACCAGTGTGAGAGCCACTAGCCATATGTGGCTTTTGAGTGCTTGAAATGTGTTTCGTTTGAATTGAGATGTACTATAAAATATATACCGGAATTCAAAGATTGAGTACAAAGAAAAGAATGTAGTATTTTTTGTGTCATTTATGTGTTGAAATAATGTTTTAGATACATAGAATTAAGTAAGATATTATTTAAAGTAGTTTCACGTGTTTCTTTTTTACTCTTTAAAACATGGCTCCTAGAAAATTTGAAATGAAATTTGTCGATTACATTGTATTGATTGTAGGTCAGGGGATTTATCTTGGTAGTAATGTGCATGTGAGTGAGGTGGTGGTTGTACCCCCAAATCATGAGGTTAAGCAGGCAGGAGTCCAGCGTCTCTTTCTAACCTTGGTGTAAGAAATTATGAGAATGGTTAATTGCATGGACCTCAGCCATCAAACTCGGTTCTGCTACTCCTCAGTTGTAGGACCTAAGACGGGTTGCTTAAGCTTCTCGGAATCTGTTTCCTTATCTGAAATATGAGGAAAATAATACCTAACTTCATATGGTTATTGTGAGAATTAATATATATAAAGCATTTTCATAATGGTGCATCTCACGTGAGATAGAAGCTGCTAAATGAAACAGTAGCTGTTAGCTTGTTCGTAGGCCACTTGTGACGTTTCATTTGCTGTGTTTGATTCCTGTGGGGAGTAGAATCCAGTTTGATCCAGATGGGAAAAGGGGTTCTACTTTTGGTCGTCTTTTTTTTTTTTTTTTTTTTTTTTCTGACTTGGCATTTAGTATTTTTAATTACATGTGGCATGTAATTTTCTCTGAAGAGATAATAGACTTTGTTCCTCCTATCTTAGGCTTCTGATGGGTGAATGTAAATGAAACATTGCAGCAGAACTTGTTTTTGTTATAGTTTTGTTGTGCTTCGATGTAAAGTCTGGTCACTGTATATCTGACACTTTGTTTTAGCAAACGATTCTAGCTGAGACATTTCAGATTTGATTTGAGTATAGATTAGAACTTTTGTTTTCGTTTTCAGCATATGTTTCCAATATGTAACAGAACAGATGTCCTCAATAGAATCTTTCTCAACTGTCATTAATTCCCGATTACTTTGCATTCAGCATTTTTTCAAGCAATATGAAGAATTCTAAAGAAGTTCTGTCATCTTTAAGCAGTTTAGTGTTTTGGCAGTGGTTAGGGACAGGAATAAAATGGGTAAACATTTTGAACATTTTCTTTTAGAATGTTCTTAAATCCAAAAAAGAAGGAGAAACCAAACAGTGCAGAAGTGTATCAAGTAATAACCCTCCCCCACCTCTCCTCAAGTGTGTCCTGAGGTCAACAGGGTCAGTTTTGGTTTGTAGCCTTTCACACTTGAGAAATATTTCCAAGCCATGGTGGTAGTTGTATGGTCATCTCTTGAGGGATTGCTCTGTCTTCCAGCAAAGTAAAGGCACACCCCCACCCCTATCTCGAGGCTTTCCTCTACCCAGTTCCTCAAACCAGAAATCTAGTTCTTTGATTTCTTTTTTAACTTCACTTCCCACATGCAAGTCATCCACAAGTCTTTAGGGTTGTATCCTCTTGGTTCAGTTTAATCCATGCATTTCTCTCCAGCTCCATTGCCTTGAATCCAGCCCACATTCTAATTTTTTTTTTTAACGTTTATTCATTTTTTTGATAGAGCGTGAGTGGGGGAGGGGCAGAGAGAGAGGGAGACACAGAATCTGAAGCAGGCTCCAGGCTCCGAACCGACGGCACAGAGCCCGACGCGGGGCTCAAACCCACGGACCATGAGATCACGACCTGAGCTGAAGTTGGACGCTTAACCGACTGAGCCACCCAGGCGCCCCTAATCCAGGCCAAATTCTGAATCTCCCAGCGTACGTTCTCCACCAGCTCCATGCCCCCAACCTGCTCTCCATATGGTGGCAAGTGTTACTTATTGTCTTAAAAAGGAATTTGGATGTTGCCCTCATATGCCCCTACCCTTCAGTGGTATCCCGTTACCCTGCTCTCTGGCATTTCCCCCAAGCTCAGTGAAGTCTGGAAATTGTTCTCTACTCAGCACATACTTTGTTACTGAGCACTAACCAGATGCTGGGCAGTGTTTTAAGAGACTGTCATATTAACTCATTTAATCTCCTAACTATGAGGTAGTATTATTCCCCATTTGACATATAAGGAAACTGAGTCCCAGAGAGGTTAAGTAGTGTACCAATATCACACAGCAGGTTAAGCAGAAGGACCCATATAGCAAACCAGACACTCTGCTTCCAGAGACCTTGCTGATTAACCATCGTGTGCAGTGGTTTCTTTCTGCGCGAGAGGCACTGGGCCAACATTTGTTACATGGGAGAATAAATTGTTCCCTTTGTAAATGTAAAATTCAGACTCCTTAATTTGGTCTAGAAACTCTCATGATCTGGCCCCTGCCAATACCACTTTCTGTCGTACTCATGCTGGCGCTTTGCATGGCAGACTCCTTGTCTTTCTTTAGCTCTAAGAGAGCTCTTACGACCATCCAAAGTAGGTGCTCTTTACCCTTACTCTTACTACTTTGCTTTCCTCTTGGCACTTACTGCGGTATACAGTTTTTCACTTGGTATATTAACTGTTCATTCCACACAAATCTGCATTTCTCAGTTCTGCTCTTTTTTGGGGCTGGTTGCAGCCTCTGGCTACCGTCAAGTTGGCCACAGCAGCCAGAGGTTTCACATTCAAGGTTTCCTCTTCTGGTGTCTTTGTTTTAAGAGCAGGAAACTTCTCACGAGACTCTTGTCCACCAGAACTGGGGCTAGTCACCAGGTCTGCCACTAATCACTGGCAAGAGGAATGGAGCTACCATGACTGGCTTAGGATTAGTCAAGATTTACTCCTAGTATTGGGGATTGGGTCATCCTCCCCCTGTGTCCCTTGGGGGAAGGACAGAATGGATACCTGATCACAAAAGGGAATTCTTTCTTTCTTTTTTAATTTTTAGTGTTTCTTTTATTTTTGAGAGAGATAGAGGGTGAGCAGGGGAGGGGCAGAGAGAGTGAGACACAGAATTTGAAGCAGGCTCCAGGCTCTGAATTGTGAGCACAGAGCCCAACGTGGGGCTTGAACTCAGAAACTTCGAGATCATGACCTGAGCTGAAGTCCAACACTTAACCAAATGAACCACCCACGTGCCCCTCTTTTATTTTATTTGTATTTTATTTTATTTTTTAAATTAAAGCTTTTTTAAAAAACGTTTATTCATTTTTGAGAGTCAGAGAGACAGAGCATGGGCAGGGGGAGGGGCAGAGAGAGAGAGGGGGACACAGAATCCAAAGCAGGCTCCAGGCTCTGAGTTGTCAGCACAGAACCCAACGCAGGGCTCGAACTCACAAACCGCAAGATCATGACCTGAGCTGAAGTCAGACGCTTAACCACCTGAGCCACCCAGGTGCCCCGCTCCCGTTTTATAAATGGGACTTCTATCAGCAATAAGTAGGAGAATGGATACTGGGCAGGCAATTCTCAGAGTTTGCTATAGTGGCTTCTGTAATTTGCTAGCTGTGTTCCAAGTTCACTTGGAGAACTAATTTAAATTTTTGAGAAGCATTAATCAAGAAGATTTGACTTTAATAAATACATTTTTTTCTATGCTAATAACCTGGAGCACATTTTTTGTAACTCAGAGGCTTTCATTGTTAGCAATCAACGGAAAGCTAATAAATAGTAAAGCACCTGTAGCAGATGAGGTCCTATGGTAAGATGAAAAAAATGTATGCCATCTCAGTTGAAGTTACAGGCTAGCTCAGGAGATAACTGTGCAGGGATATGAATAGGAAACTGGTAATACACAGTAACAGTTTAAGAGATCACAAGGCAACTCAGTATTCATTGTTAAGTAAGTGGCACAGGCTTGCTATGCCCTTGGAGTTTGTAAGAGATGGAGAATCTTGAGCCCTACCCCAGATCTCCTGGAGCCAAAGCTGCATTTTGACATGATCTTCTGATGATTTGTGTTGACATCAGAGTCTGAGAAGCCAGAGTAGAAGGTGAGAGGACAGGTAACTGGTTTGGGCTAGAGTGATCCAGAAAGATTTCTTAAAGGTGAGGCTTGAGCTTCACCTGAAGGACAGGTGTGGCAGTGGGCATTTTTGCGGAAGATGATGTGATTTGAGTCACCAAAGTGTCTGATTCACGTGGCCTTATTGTACAGGATGAACGGGAGGGGATAACGGAATTGTGGTGTAGGGTCCTCAGGGACACGGGTTGGTAAATCATCTTGAAAAAGTGAGAGGGGCGCCTGGGTGGCGCAGTCGGTTAAGCGTCCGACTTCAGCCAGGTCACGATCTCGCGTTCTGTGAGTTCGAGCCCCGCGTCAGGCTCTGGGCTGATGGCTCAGAGCCTGGAGCCTGTTTCGGATTCTGTGTCTCCCTCTCTCTGCCCCTCCCCCGTTCATGCTCTGTCTCTCTCTGTCCCAAAAATAAATAAAAAACGTTGAAAAAAAAATTAAAAAAAAAGAAAAAGTGAGAACTGTGGCAAAGACCTCATTTTTAAAGACAATTGTACATGTTTACAGGCTTTTTTTTTTTATCTTAAGTTAAACTATCAGCTACATTGGATAATTGAATCATAATGTGGTGATTTACTAAAGGAAATAAATAGCCTTAGAAACTACTGGAAAACGAATTGTTTGCCTTTCAACAGGTTTAACTCTCCATCGTTGTGGGTAGAAGCAGCAGCTTAAAAAAGGAAGATTTATCATTAAACCCTGACGTGTAGCTAAAACAGTGGGCTGAATTGTGTATTTCAGTGATTTCCCCCAACTGCCTTCAAGTAACTTTGAATCTCGATGACTTTAGTAATAACTGTAAATTTTAGAAGGTTATTTTAGATGGTAAAGTATGAAAAACTTTGTTCTTTTACCTGCTCCCTCCTTTTTTTGTATTTGAGAGTAAAGTGAAAAGACATGTTTTTGTGCAGTTTTGAATGCTTTCTCAGTTCAGTGATTTAGACTAAAGCAAAAGAACATCAAGTCTCCTCTTAAAAGCTGAATCACCAACGCAGAGGAGCAGCCATGGCAAAAGCCCATAAAACTGAAACTCTCAGAACCGTGATTTATTGGGGGATGTTTATGACACTTTTGAGAAAATGTTGAAGTGCTATTTCAGTTGTGATAAGGTTGGGGAATGTATTTTGAATTTCACTGTATCCTGTTTTGATTTTCATTTTTTAGCGTGTTCTAACATTCTTAAATTACTCAGATTCAGCTTTGTAGACCATAGGTATTACAAATGTAGGGACAGTCTTTTCTTATCCAGCACCGGATCTCCAGGATTTAGTGTCGGTCCTCGTACGGTTGATGAATGATTAAAAAGCAAAAAAATTTAATTTAAAAAGATTGATTTTTATCTACCCTTGGAGATAATATATAAATGGTACATTAAAAATGAGTTATAGTTAGAAACTATTAGGACAGAAGTGGAAACTAAATGAATAACTTAAAAACCACTAATTTGGAAATAATTTCAAACTTTCAAGTTGCAGGAATGAGAACAGTACAAAGACCATCCTTTACCTGGTTTACCTATTAATATGTTACCCCATTTGCTTTATTATTTGCTCCTTTTCTTGAAGTTCCATACATTGTGCTCTCTAAGAGTAGGAATATATTCTTGTATCACAACATTGTAGTTTCCAGCTTCTGTAACTCAGTCTCCACCCCCAAACCCCTACGCTAGGACTGCCCGTTACAAGAGAAAACTAAAGGCAAAGCCGTTAAGTGACTCGCCTAGTGTAAAGTTACATGGCTTCTAAGTGGAAAACCCAGCCTGTTCTTCTTTTCTTTTAGTGTTTTTTATTTATTTTTGAGAGAGAGAGAGCGCACGCGCGCATGCGAGCACATGAGTGGGGGAGGGGCAGAGAGAGAGGGAGACACAGAATCCAAAGCAGGCCCCAGGCTCTGAGCTGTCAGCACAGAGCCTGATGCGGGGCTCCAACTCACAAGCCGTGAGATCATGACCTGAGCCGAAGTTGGATGCTTAACTGATTGAGCCACCCAGGCGCCCCCCGCCCCCCACCCCAATTCTGTTTTTCAATTCAGGTATTGGTCCTTGTCCCTAACATTATAGTAGAATCTTTTTTTTTTTTTTCTTCCTGAGAAGTCAAATCATTTAGTAATGTAATATAGTAATTACAATTATAGTTCTTTTAAACCAGATCTAACCATCCCACAGCATAAAGGACTTGATCTATAGAGGACTCCAGACACCATTATTTCCTCGACATTGTTTGGCTGTAAGACAAACCCTTAGAAACATTGTTGTTACCTTGTTTTGCTTCTGCTTCTTAGTTTGTGTAAATAAGAATGTTCTTGGGGCACCTGGGTGGCTCAGTAGGTTGAGCATCTGACTCTTGGTTTTGCCTCAGGTCATGATCTCATGGTTTCATGAGTTTGAGCCCTGCATCAGCTCTGTGCTAGGGATTCTCTGTCTCCCTCTCTCTTTGTCCCTCTCTGTCTCTGTCTCTCTCAAAATAAATAAATAAACTTTTTTTTTTTTTTTAAAGAATATTCTTGAATGTGAGTGTTTAGGTTTCTAAAGGGCTTTAGGTTGGCCTCGTTTAAGTCTTGGTATGCCCTGGTTTGAGGCCAGATAGCGTAGTATTCCTTTAAAATATGGGAGGCGGCTGTTATGTACCCAAACTGCCTCTAACAAATAGTGACCAGGTTGCTGGCCTACAAAGAGCAGAGTCCAAAAGGCATCACGAGGAATTCAAATTCAAAGTCTAACTGTGGAGTAAACTTCCTTCCAGTCTTTATTTCTTGGCACATTTTTCTTCTGGGTCAGTGTTTACCAAAATGTGGTCTGCCCACCAAATGCATCAGAATTTGAATTGCTTGACACACTTGTTAAAAATTGCAGATTCCTGGACCTCACCAGAGACCTACTGAATCTGAATGTCTGGAGGTGAGGCCTGGAAATCTGCATTTTAAACGCACTTCTTGTGGACTTTTCTGTAGCCTGAGATGTGAGAATGCTGCTCCTGTACATTCTGTCATATCTCTGTCATTCAGCTTCAGAACTTTTCCACGTTCATTCTGTAGCTTTTGTTTTACTTCATTTTCATGTTTGGGGTGGAAGGCTTTTGTTTGCTTGCCTTTTTTTTTTTTTTAAACTTTCTTTATTAATTTTGAGAGCGTGAGTGGGGGATGCACAGAAAGGGAGAGAGAAAGACTCCTAAGCAGGCTCCGTGCTGCCAGCACAGAGCCCAGTGTGGGGATTGAACTCATGAAACTGCGAGATCGTGATCTGAGCCGAAACCAAGAGTTGGATACTTAACCTACTGAGCCACCCTGGCACCCCCACCCTAGCACCCTGCCTTGCTTCTTTTTTTTTTTTTTTAAGACGAAAGATTCATGTGCATAGTACAAATATCAAAAAATGTGGGAGTGTAAAAGGTATGCAGTGAATAACTCCCTCCCAGTGTCTTGGCTTTAGAGCAGTTGTGCTGTTCTGAGCCCTTTGGTGTGTTATCTCATTCAGTTCCCCTCAACAATCCAATGGTAGGTCCTGTTATTGTTTCCATTTTATGCCCGAGGAAGACTGGCCCAGAAAGGTTGAGTCACTTTTTCAAAGTCACACAGGAAGTGGTGGCTTTGTGTGAGTCTGGCTTTTAATTAACCACCGTCCTCTGCTGAATTAGAGAATGCAAGGATCAACTAGGTTTAATACATGTAAAGAGCTTGTTCTGGGAGAGTAGAGAGTTCATTTTCAGTAGGGTAAATGTTTTATGTGAACTCAAACAGCCTAGCCTGGAGTTTCATCTAACCCTGGTAGTTGGGTATCCTCATGTAATTTCACACGAATCAGTTCTTCTCTAAATTGCACAGTGGACTTCAGGAGCTGGTGACACTGAACAAGAAAATGGTAGCAACTGAGGTCTTTCCCAGGCCCTGCCATTGGCTGCTTTATTTACATCGCCAGAGCTTGGGATACAGGAATTGTTCCACTCCGTGTCCTTTGGCTTTATTTGTAGACTTAGTTCTGTGATTCTTTTCCCTCTCTCATTTTCTGGAAGAATAAAGTGACTGGAGATTCTAATGACTAAGTGCTCCAACTTAAAAACCTGTTGTTAGGGCTTGAGTTCTGTGCATGAAGTGTCTTTAAAGTCAAGTAACATTTACTAAACTCTCACCATGTGCCAAGAACTGTGTGTACCCTAACAGACTTGACCCCCTAATAACATGGCATAGGAAGTCCAGTTTCACAGATGTTAAGTAACTTACTAAAGATTACACATCTAGTAAGTAGTGAAGTCAGGATTCAAAATCCAGATGTCTGATTCTTTCTTTTAATTTATTTTATTAAAAAAAATTTTTAATGTTTATTTTTGAAGAGAGAGACACAGAGTGTGAGTGGGAGAGGGGCAGAGAGAGAGGGAGACACAGAATGGGAAGCAGGCTCCAGCCTCCCAGCTGTCAGCACAAAGCCAGACGTGGGGCTCGAACCTGTGAACCACGAGATCGTGACCTGAGCCTCAGTCGGACGCTTAACCTACTGAGCCTCCCAGGCGCCCCAGATGTCTGATTCTGAACCCTGTTTCTGACATGCTCTGCAGACCCTGTAGACGAGTGAAGGCTTGTTAAACCTCAGGACTCTAAGCCTTGGTTCTAGCATGTGTTTAGGAAAGTCTCTGAAGAAATGAATAATAGAAACCAGGTGACTTTGCCCATTTATCATGTTGTTTTGAGACTTTTAAGTTAATCTAAATCAAAGGAAGCCATTTAGTGTATTCAGATAGCAAATTTAGGTAGAATCCACAGTAAAGGTAAATGAAGCCTTAAGGTTTTTAAGTTTACTCTTTTAGCAGCATATTGTTATATACATTCCTTAGAAAGTATGTCAAGGAAAATAATTTAATGGTCAGGAGCACAGGTTTACCTTAGGTTCCTAGTTTGTCTTTCTTACCCTAGTCACCCCTACGCCACCCCCCCCCCCCCCAAGTCCCTTAGTCACAAAGGAGGAATGGAGTTCAAACTTGCCTTCTTGGGTGTTTTAAAATGACTATTCTAACAACTGATTAAACTAGGTTTTCTAAGTGAGCCATTCCTTAACCTTGAATTAGTAAAACATTAAAATATTTATGGCATCTACCACTGACCCCTATTTAGCAATGTAGGAGTTAATATGGAAGTTTCTGATTAAATACTGGTATTAGGCAATTCAGGAATTACAACAGAGGCCTGGAGGGAGAAGGGTGAGCAATAGTGAGTGTGTAAGAGGAGCCCCAGATAGCAAGTTAAGCAGAACTGCTCCTTTTGTAAGAACATTTAAAATGAATGTTTAGACCCAGCCTTTACCTGGAAATTGGTGGTCATTTCTGGGTCAGTGGGATTATTGAAGTTTTTACCTTATTTGGGTTTTCTAATTTTTGAGAAAACATGGACATGTTTGTTTTTTAATAAGAGATCATAATATTAGAACTATATATTCCAAGTTAACATTTATCTGGTATGTATATATTTATATTTGTAGTTTGTGCCTGTGTATTTTTTTTTTTTAACGTTTATTTTTGAGAGAGCATGAGCGAGGGAGGGACAGAGAGGGGGCAGGGACGGGATTGGAAGCAGGCAGAGCCTGATGGAGGGTTTGAACTCATGAACTGTGAGATCGTGACCTGAGCCAAAGTCTGACACTTAAGTGAGCTGCCCAGGTGCCCTTCGTGCCTGTATATTTAAAACCGCTTTTTTGAGATATGATTCATATAGCATATAGCGCATCCATCTAAAGTACACAATTCAGCGATTTTTAGTATGTTCGCAGAGTTGTGCAGCCATCACCCCAGTCTAATTTTAGAATATTTTCATCACTCCAGAAAAACATCCCTCTCTACATTTGCCTGTTTTTTACATTTCATATACATGGAATTATACGCTACCTGGTTTTTGGTGACTGGCTCCTTTGAGTTAGCATAATTTTTCAAAGTTCATCCAATTTAGAGTGTATGTCAGTACCTTATTGCTTCTTCCTGTTGAATAATATTCCATTGTATGGATATACCACATTTTCTACATTTTTAATTTTGCTTTCTAATTTTAATACTTCTGAGAGACTTCTGCTTCTGGAAAGATAGAGTAGACAAATTGCTTTTTGTCTGTTTGTTTTTTGTTTTCTATGTTTTGTTTTCCGTCTCGATATGTCCCAGACCCGGAGCTGTAGGAGCCGGCAGCCTAGAAACACCAACAGGTGCAGACAAAAACCACTCTAACAGAAGCCTGCTCTCCCTGGCCAAAGAACCAGGAACGGGCAGCCTAAGCTTAAGACGGAAAGTTTTTAGGGGCGCCTGGGTGGCTCAGTCCATTAAGCATCCGACTTCGGCTCGGGTCTTGATCTCATGATCTGTGAGTTCGAGCCCCGCGTTGGGCTTTGCGTTGGGACAGCTCGGAGCCTGGAGCCTGCTTCGGATTCTGTGTCTCCCTCTCTCTCTGCCCCTCCCCTGCTCATGCTCTGTCTCTGTCTGTCTCAAAAATAAATAAAAACATTTATAAAAAAATTTTTTTTTTTTTAAATAAAGTGTCTGTGTGTAGGTAAGAATCCTAAAGTGAGACCATCCCATATGGGCCTTAAGAGAAGGAACTGTGTGGTGGGGCGGGGGGTTGGAGCTTGGGGGGCTCAGTCAGTTGAGCAGCTGACTTCGGCTCAGGTCATAATCTGGCAGTTTGTGAGTTCGAGCCCCGTGTCGGGCTCTGTGCTGACAGCTCAGAGCCTGGAGCTTGCTTCGGATTCTGTGTCTCCCTCTCTCTGCCCTTCCCTGCTCGCAGTCTGTCTCTCTCTCTCTCTCTCTCTCTCTCTCTCTCTCTCTCTCAAAAAAAAAAAAAAAAAAGCTGTGACCTTGCCCCTACCCATAGCAGCAAAGGCCAAGCGGTTAGCCCAGACATCCCCTCTGGTGGTGGCCTATAACTTAACAAGTCCTTTATCGATCTGCATTGGGTGGTCTCCGGTGGGTGGCTGTTACAAACAGTGCTTCATTGCTCCTCTGTCTCTGGGCATCTGTATACATGTTTCTACAGAATAAATTTATAGAAATGAAATGGTTGGATTAATAGCATAAATGAAGCCTTCAAACGTAACTGTTTGATGGATGGCATCAAAATATGGAAACATATAGGAAGTAGCACATTTTCAGTCTACGTTTTCTCTGTTCAGAGGGAGTGATTTCTATCCAGCCTTTCTGTCCAGTGATTCTGTCCTCTGTGCCTTCCATTTGGCAGTTTAAGCTCATCCTTTGAGCTCTTTTCTTTTCTTTTCTTTTCTTTTCTTTTTTGGTTGTGAAATTTCCATCTAGTTCTTCTTTGCACCTTCTACTTCTTGGCTGAGTCTATGTTTTCACTTGTTTCAGGCTGGTCTTCATTGCTCCTTGAAGCACTTTTATTACGGCTGCTTTAAAATCTTTCTCAGCAGATTTTAATATCTCCGTCATCCTGATGTCCACGTTGTTGGTTGCCTTTTTTCATTCAGTTCGATACAGTTCTTTGTATGACAAGCGATTCTTGATTGAAACCGGTACCTTTTCATATTACGTTAGGAGACTCCGGCTCTTGTTTAAACTTCCCGAACACTCAAATAAGACTTCTGTGACACTGCTGTGGAGGGGGCTGGGAGGGGAGAAGGGCAACAACACTGCCTGGTTACTGTCAGAGACGGAATGTCTACAGTGGCCTCCGCTGATACCCCAGTGGGGTGGCCTCATTACCTCTGGTTGATGGTGAATGTCTGACTGCTCTGTACTGGGCCTCCTCTGACGTGCACCCGAGCAGGGGGGAGTAGGGCTTCCTTTTCCTGGCAGGGTTGGAAGCCCTGGTGCCCCCCTTGACCTTCTTGGCCACCATCCTGGCGAGGGCATGACAGCCTTCACAGGGTTGATTACATTACATTGGGAATAAAAATGCAGATTATAAAAAAGTTATGTAGGGTGCGATCACATATTTTTCAAAAAATTTTTAACGTTTATTTATTTTTGAGAGAGAGAGAGAGAGAGAGAGAGAGACAGCACAAGCAGGGGGGAGGCAGAGACAGAGAGAGACACAGAGCACAAGTGGGGTGGGGGGAGGCAGAGACGGAGGGAGACACAGAATCCGAAGCAGGCTCCAGGCTCCGAGCCATCAGCAGAGCCTGACACGGGGCTCAAACTCATAGACCGTGAGATCATGACCTGAGCCAAAGTCAGATACTTAACCGACTGAGTCACCCAGGCGCCCCAGCGATCACATATTGGAAAAAGAAAAGTAGTATGTACATAGAAAATAAAAATTCAGGAGAATAAGGAACAAACTAGTGAATGTTTCAAAGGTAGAGGAACTCTGACTTTCTGTAGTGTTTCAATTTTTATTTATCTTTAACATCATGAATGTACTGTTAGAAGCAGTAAAAAGCAAAGTGGTTTTTTTTAAACATACTTTCTTAGATGCTATTGTTAGATATACCTATGTGTTAATTTTTATTATAATAAAGAACTGGGTATGGAATAAAGGTATCTTGATTTCCAGCATATAATGCATTCCACTATACCACAATGTCCTCCTCAGTCCATTGTACCGATAGGTTATGTTCAACGTAGTTCATATTGAAGAGTGTAATTTTGATCCTTTAACTTGAATGAATTTTATTGAAATGTTTAAATGGAATTTTATTACAACACGGATTAAAGGAGGAAGTCTTTGATCTGTGACTTCTAGAAATCCAAGTTTTTCCAGTCTCACTGTATGTGTACTTGATGAAAACATCCTTCTGGTAGCTCCCAATCTTATGCTGTTGAAAGTTCAGAAAAACTTGTAGTTGGCAATATTTCTCATTTGAATTGTCCTGAGTTTTGGCCTTAGTTAATGAAAAGCAGTTTTTCAGATCTGCTTTAAAGAGCACACATGCTTTTATTTGTGTTTGTATAAAAGAACCGTATAAGGAGTGCGGGATGTGTAACGAGCGTCAGACATGCCTGAGAGGGAAGTAAGTGCACGAAAGCAGAGGCGGCATTCGTGTCCTGACTGGGTCTTCACGCAGCGTCCCTGTCCCAGGGTGCTTCTGTCTCTACTGTCGCATATGCTCTGCAGACTGTCATAGGGGTTATGGCGCGGTGTTTCTGATCTGTAGCCAATCGCCGTTTATGTCCGGCTGGCCTTTGGTTGAATGTCTTTCCAAGTGGCTCTGTGTAACATCTTTATTGCAACTTCTCTACCAATTTAATTATTTTACACTCCTATGACAGACTTTTTGGGAAATTATAGTTCATTTCATAGATTAAACAAATGGAATAGGACAAAGTGAGTCAGACTTGTTCTTTGGCTACCAAACTATACTGCTTTTTTAGGAAGTCTGGAGTTTGGTGTACTTTTTCTTGTAGTTATATATTGAAGTTTATTTATTTTGAGAGAGCGAGCGAGCAAGGAAGTGGCAGAGAGAGAGGGAGAGAGAGAATTCCAAGCAGGCTCTGTACTGTCGGCACAGAGCCCGATGCAGAGCTCAAACTCGCAAGCTGCAAGTTCATAAAATTTGAGTATCTAAAGTCACAGCCTTGTGTAAAAATATTAATCCTCAACATATACAGAAAAAGAATACCTTAACTTTTTATTATCTGCGATAAACTCACTTTTATGTTATCAGTGTTCTCTGTGTGTGGGGATAGCCAGCATCCTCAAAAAAGCAGCTTTGTGTACCATTTTGTTACATTGTATCATTGGATGACTTAGTTTTATGAACTGACTCGTGCTTTGTCCAAGGAATATCACCCTGACCCTTCCCACACCAGTGTTTCTCAGTGTGACTAGCAGGTGCTTTGCTGTGTGATCTCCTTGGGTGCCTGTAACAAAAGAGGATTCCTGGGCTCCACCCAAGCATTCTTCTGAATCACAGCCCACAATCTCTGGGTATAAGGCCCAGAAATCTTCTATCCAAACTGTCTTATTTAGGTTATTATTATTGTTTTAAATTTCATTTTAGGGGCGCCTGAGTGGCTCGGTCAGTTAAGCGTCCGACTTCGGCTCAGGTCATGATCTCACGGTCTGTGAGTTCGAGCCCCGAGTCAGGCTCTGTGCTGACTGCTCGGAGCCTGGAGCCTGTTTCGGATTCTGTGTCTCCTCTCTCTGCCCCTCCCCTGTTCATGCTCTGTCTCTCTCTGTCTCAAAAATAAATAAACGTTAAAAAAAATTAAAAAATTCATTTTAGAGAGAGTGTGATGAGAGCATGGGAGAGAGGCAGAGGAGAGAGAGAAAAAAAAATTTTTTTAAATTTATTTTGAGAGCGAGAGAAGGTACAAGTGGGGGAGGGGCAGAGAGAGAGGAAGAGAGAGAATGCCAAGCAGGCTCTGCACCATCAGGAGAGAGCCTGATGCCGGGCTCCAGCTCACAAACCGTGAGATGATAACCTGAGCCCAAGTCGGACACTTAACCATCTGAGCTACCCAGGAGCCCCAAGAGAGAATCTTAAGTAGGCTGTGTGGAGCCTGACGCGGGAGTGCAATCCCACGACCCTGGGATCGTGACCTGATCTGAAATCAAGAGTTGGATGCTTAACTGAGCCACCGAGGTGCCCCTTATTTAGGTTATTCTTAATCACCTTAAAGTTTAAGAACTAGACCTTCTTCAGGAAGTCAAGATTTGTGCAAGTTGCAGTACTAGAAATTAACATGAGTCAGTCTGGTGACAATTCTGTGTATGTTTTGTTTCTGATAAAGAATGAATTAAAAAAAATTTTTTTTTACGTTTATTTATTTTGGAGACAGAGAGAGACAGAGCATGAACGGGGGAGGGTCAGAGAGAGGGGGAGACACAGAATCCGAAACAGGCTCCAGGCTCTGAGCTGTCAGCACAGAGCCCGATGCGGGGCTCGAACTCACGGACCGCGAGATCATGACCTGAGCCGAAGTCGGCCGCTTAACCGACTGAGCCACCCAGGCGCCCCAAGAATGATTTTTATTATTTTTTTTAACCAAGCTTAGTTGTAACTCTCCCATGCTGATGAGGGAAGGGTTCTGGGATCCTCCTTTTATACCCGTGTGTTTTGTTAGTTGTGTTGTGTTTAATCGGTTAACGACTTTATTATTTTTTTTTTTTACTCCACCCTATTTCCCCATTAGTTTAGGAATACTTTACTAATGTAGCATTTTACTGAAATGGCTTCTGAATATTTTGAGAGTTACTTTAGGATAATAAATAGTACTTGAATCATTCATCTTTGAATGAGTTGTCGAAAGTTATTTCTGGCTTTTTCCACCCTTTGTGGTGAAGAGGACTGTTTCTCCCTAGCAAGTGTTAGAATGTTCTCTTCCAGTATGCTCTCTTTCCCCCCTCCTGTTTCCTGCTTCCCCTGTCTCTGCTTTGTAAACTTGGGGGCACATGTGATGGAATTAAAGATTTGTCCCACTGATTTTTAGGAAAATTCTACCTCATCATTGAGCTTAGGGAAGTCATAGTCATCAGCTGCTCCATTCACATTAAGTAGGATTACAAATAGCTTATTATAAAGATATCTTGTTATTCTCTTGCTCCTGAATGTGTAAAACAGGATATGGGATTTTTATAATGAGTGTTTTGTAAATGGGGAGGGGTTGGTGATGATTTAACTTTTTGGAGATAGACACACCTGTAAATTTCCCTCTTTATGTTGCCTTGTGAAGAATACTGTCTCATAGAACAAGAAATGACTTACGTTTCATACAGTTAATTAAAAGCAAATAGGGGCGCCTGGGTGGCGCAGTCGGTTAAGCGTCCGACTTCAGCCAGGTCACGATCTCGCGGTCCGCGAGTTCGAGCCCCACGTTGGGCTCTGGGCTGATGGCTCGGTGCCTGGAGCCTGTTTCCGATTCTGTGTCTCCCTCTCTCTCTGCCCCTCCCCGTTCAGCTCTGTCTCTCTCTGTCCCAAAAATAAATAAAAAACGTTGAAAAAAAAAATTTAAAAGCAAATAAAAAGCCTCAAACTAGCTACATTTTAAGCAGTCGTTTTAGCCATATGTCACAAACGACTGCTGTGTCGAACAGTGGCGATGCAGATCATTTCTACCCTTGCAGAAAATTTTCTAGGGTGGTGCTGTAGTAGACTGGCCATCTTTAAGAAGAGAGGAGGCAAATGAAAGAGCAAAAAAACAGAAACCTGAGTTTCCACTCCTTCTTCTGTAATGCAACTTTTGCTATCTTCTTGCACCCCTGATTATAAGTCAGAAGAAAGTCTTTTGTTTTGAATGTCACCCCTCTGACCCTGGTTTTCGATGTTGATTTCTGTTTCCTAGGCTGGGAGTGATGGTGAGAGCATAGGAAACTGCCCCTTTTCCCAGAGGCTCTTCATGATTCTGTGGCTCAAAGGAGTTGTATTTAGTGTCACAACCGTGGACCTGAAAAGGTAAGATTTTGTTGTGGTTGGAAATTAACTTGAGTGTATAGTGTTTTCAGTTTGAGCCTCTCTCCTCCCTATGTATGTATATGCTCTTTAAAGGAAATACATTTATTAAAGTTCAGCTGATTTGTGGACAAATTTAACTTGTGTAAGTATTATGGATAACTCACAGTATCAGTAAATTGCATTTACTGGCCACTCAGTCTTTTTAGGAACTTACTGTATGCTTACTCTTAACTTCAAGACCAGCACCAGGATCTTTGACTTTCCAGTGTAAACGTGGAACTATGAAGAACTTTCTAAGCAGACAGCTTCTTCATTTAAAAGGTGCTAAACTCATGGTGTATATTATCTGGATCCTTCAAGACAAGAGTGGGATTTTAGGAGGACGGATACGACTGTGTGCTATTTTATTTATTCTCCTTTACAGGGAACTGTCTGTAATATGATTTTAACCATATTTGGTTAAATATAATTGTGAAGTAAGAGCCATTATCCATGGCACTGTGATTATTCTTGCTCGGTGAAGAGTTGTTTCTAACTCTGCCTCCACAGGCCCAAGTGGAGAGGACTGGGAAGGGCCCTGATAGGTAGGTAATAGGCTCCTTGTGTTCAGGAGCCCCTCTGTTCTTCCTCGGCAAATAGGCTCGACGTGAAGAACATTCATACTTAGGGGAAAAGAAGAGATTGGTTTATTTATTAAAAAGAATTTTTTTTTTAAATGTTTACTTCTGAGAGAGAGAGAGAGAGCACAAGTGGGGGAGGGGCACAGAGAGAGGGAGATGCAGAATCCGAAGCAGGCTCCAGGCTCTGAGCTGTCAGCACAGAGCCGGATGGATGCGGGACTCGAACCCACAGACTGCGAGATCATGACCTGAGCTGAAGTCGACGCTTAACCGACTGAGCCCCCCAGGCGCCCCGAAAAGAAGAGATTTAAATCAAGGGTTAAGAACAGTTATAACAAAAGGAAATCTAGGATTGGGCAGTGGAAATGTATGCCTCTTGCGCACATGCAACAACATGGCTTGTTGCTCATTTTTTTAAGCATTATCAGTCACGAACAGCGTCCAGGAAAAAACATGGGTGGCAGAAGTCATGCATGTTATCCCTCTGGGCGTCACAAAGTGAGAGTTTTATCATCCCATTTCCAGTTCCAGGCTAGCATTCCCTGCATTTCTGTCGGTAGCTTAAACTTTATTCTTTACTTACTGCTAGTGCCCTTATTTGAGATTTTGGAGTCTTAAAATCTATTTACTGAAAATAATCCAGGAAGTTGTCCAGGAACCCGTTAATTATGTATATGAAGGCAGAGGTAAGGTAAGCCTTTGGGGACAGTAAGAGTTAAAACTATAGTCTGTTTCAAAGGTGTGCCCACCTCACATTGGACAGAGCTGTTGGAAGAATGAAATAATTCAAGTAGTTCCCCTTCTATGACTGTTCCTCCCCCCACCCATGCATTCAAAAAGCAAGTTTCCCAGTGTAACTTCTAAAAATAGACCATGCTACCAGGCACACACCCTTACTGTGTCTTAAAATACACGGATTTCTCCTATTCCATTTTTGGCTTGGAGCAAGTGAGTTGGCGGCCGTGCTTCGAAAAAGCCTTCTTTGAGCAGCTCAACACAGTGCGTGATTGTGGCACAGACCAGCAACAGTGCCATAAACGAAGGGAGTCTGGTTCAGGAAAGGAAGTGAGCTCATAATGGCTCTTTCACTCTTCCTGTACAAACTCTTGACGGCATTATTTCTGTGTGTGGATTGATATTTGAGGATGTGTATGTGTCTCAGAGTAATACACCCTGCGTGTGAAAAGTGACACGTGGCAGGTAGGATTGAGGGATTCAAGGCTCCCTCCTCAGTGAGTATCACCCCCCAGAGAAGGTGTCTGTTTCTGTCCTGCTTTGCGTGAAACCAACAGCACTTGACACTGGAGCCTGTATTTCGTAGTTTCCTTCAGAAATCTTGGGTCTACAGTACATCCAAAACCTTCTCAAGGGCAATTATACGTGTATAAGGAGCACCTGGTAACGAATCCGTGCCACCTCCAGCCCCTGGTCGGCAGCTTCCGCTTCACAGATACCGTCGCATCTAGGTTTGGTCTTTATCCTTCCAGACCTTTTCAGTGAGTTAAGACACTTAAAGTCTTGTGTCAGATTTAAAGAGAGTGAACGCTGGCTCAAAACATCGTTGTGAAATGAAGTTGTCACAGAGGAATCAAGCATCCTGTAGTAAAAAAAAAAAAAAAAAAAAAAGGTACCTCCCACAGTATGTTCTTAACTTTAAAAACTTTAGACAGGACCGTTTCTAAAAAGCTGCGGGGGAGAAAATGCCTACGGTGCTGATTTTCCTGCTTTTCCCGGTAATTGTCTAATTCCTCGGTGAAGACTGCCGACCGCCCCACAGACCGGTGGAGAGCAGTTGGACTCAACTGAGAGCTATTTCGGGGCCCACTCTGTGCTCTGAAAAAATTATTGTTCCGTGACATTTCATCCATAAGAACAAGCCAGTTTCTCGTTCTGGCAGTGTATGACACGTTCTCTTTGAATCTCAATTGATGTTAATGACCGTGCTGGTGGTATTCATGAGCCCCTGTGAGGCTTAGAACAATCCCCCTCGGCTTGCCTGCCAGTGCTGCCTTAATGCTTTAGTGGGAGTCATTCCTAAACCTCATTTTCTGTTCATGCTGCAATTGTATTGCAGAATTGGAGATTAAAAAAAAAAAAGTGCTCAGGCTTCGGAAGGAATTTGGGCTTTACATCAGCCACCATTTAAGCATGATCTTCAGATGAATAGAAACGAAAATATTAAAATTGGGAGTATATTTAAAGGTGTTATCACATGTCATCAAATGGGGAGCAATGGATTAGGGATAGAGACCTGGTTCCGTGTAGAGAGAGCCCTGTCACTTATTTCCGTGGGACCTCGGGCAAGATGCCTGTCTTCTCTGGAGGTCAGTTACCTTGTTTCTAAATTCAGGAAAAAGGAAGGAAAAAATAAGATTTCCCCAGTGTCTACTGTGTACTCAACGCTGTTCAGGGTACTTTTTACTACTCATCAAACCATTTTCAGACACTTCTGTTGAATAGAATTCATTGTCTCATATCATACTGGCTGGACAGGTTTGTGGCAGTGATGAAAATCTTTGAAGACTTCTGCTACCTTCATTATACTTAATTATAAAAATTTTAAATCAACGATTAGCATCTTTGGAGCACAGATAAGCCTGAGGCAGGCAAGGGGAGGAGAAAGAAGGAAGAATGACAACAGTAGACTCCCCATCCCCTGTCTCTCTGTCTCTGTGTCTCTCTCTCTCTCTCTCTCTCTCTCTCTCTCTCTCTCTCTCACACACACACACCTGTTTACATGCTGAGACCCTGACTTGGATATATCTAAGTGTGGCCATATTTTGTCACATGTTTGTTAGGTAAGCTTTTCTAGTTTTGGGGAATGAGAGGAGAAATGATAACGCTAAGAAATGAACCTTTTTTTTAAGTTTATTTATTTTGAGAGAAGATGCACGTGCGGGAGGAGCACACAGGGAAGTGGGTGGGGGAGAGAATCCCAAGCAGCGGAGTCGGACGTGGGGCTCAAACTCATGAACCGTGAGATCATGACCTGAGCCCAAATCAGGAGTTAGACGCTTAACCAACTGAGCCACCCAGGCGCCCTAGAAATTAGCTTTTTGTTGTCAAAGTGGTGGTATATTACCAGTGAATAAAATCCCTCCTCTGTGATATTCTCTGAGAAAATAAATTGGAGAAGACTGCTTTTAAAAATTATGGGAGATATGGGGCGCCTGGGTGGTTCAGTCGGTTAAGCATCCGACTTTGGCTCAGGTCATGATCTCACGGTTTGTGAGCTCAAGCCCCGCATCGGGCTCTGTGCTGACAGCTCAGGGCCTGGAGCTTGCTTCACATTCTGTCTCCGTCTCTCTCTGCCCCTCCCCTGCTCATGCTCTGTCTCTGTCTCTCAAAAATAAATAAACATTTAAAAAAATTTATTTAAAAAAAGTCTGGGAAATACACGTTTCCATTTTCCCATTTCCACCGTAAACTCTGAAACTTGCCTATCATTTGCACTGTCATAAATGATTTCCTTCTGCTTCACATGCTGATACAGAATGCGTAAGAGACTGTGTAAGACTCACTTGTAAGTTGCCATAATAATAGCATAAAGTTTTGGATGATTATTATGACAGTTTAAACTTTAACAATTTTGTAATCATTTAACAAGTTACCACGGAGCTATAAAACTGATAGTTCTGCGTGTTTTGAGAGGCATTTATAGACTCAGAACAAAATCTGATTTCTAGATTCTTCAGGTAGTTTGCTTTTGTTATCATGTCTCTGTGATTCTACCCTTCTGAAAACTGTCTTCAGCAAGTTGAGAGATCAGTTTGGTTTCCAGGTGGTGACAACAGTGTGAATGACACATGCAGAGAGACTAAATGGAATGGAACAGGCCAGCCTTTTAGAGAAATCATCCATTGCCTGCTACTGGCCAGTCAGGAAGGTACAGACTCCATTCTTTCCCTTTGTAAAGTTGACTTGAGCGACACGAAGCCCTTGTTACCACGACAAATCAAGATGTGTGTCTCATGAACGCATTATGAATCATAAGTACACCCCATGTGTAGTGTTTTGAGCGGGGGGAAGGGTCAGAAACACAGAGAGAGAGAGACAGACAGACAGCCACGGACAGTCATAGAGAGAGAGAGCTTCACTGCCACGTCTTTATGTTCTTTTTCAAAATGACTTCAAAGATGGTAAATCCTGTTGAGGTGGTTAAGAGCTGAATTAGAAAAATGGATTAATGGTGGAGGTACTTCTAAACTTAGCATAAACTCTATAAACTGTGTTGAAGAACTCTCTTAAGAATTATTGAAGTTGTGTTTGAAACCAGTTCGTGGGTGCTGTTTTGTTTTAACATGATTGATCCACAGATTGACACTAAAGTAGACGAACGTTTGGCAGCATACCACATTTAATCAAAAGAAAATCCTTTAACTGGTTGAATTGGGACACATAGGCAAATGCTTAGTAACTGGGACCTTGGCGTGTATGTTTTGGTGAATCCATGACTCATTCATTCAGTTGGTGACTTTAGTATTAGACTATAGCAAACCTAGAGAAGAATAATTAATAAGAGTACAGCGTTCTGAAACCAAGGATTTTTGGTGTTAACTTTTCCCCCCATACTTGCCATACAGTGTTCAATCTTCTCTTGATTGGTATGGATGAATTTTATGTCTTGAAAAGCAGTACCTTCAAAAGGAACTCAATTAAGAATATAATGTCTACGTACTTAGTATTTTTGTTTTCTCCATTTAGTGGAGTCAGCTAGTTACAGATAGGTCATCTTTAAGAACCGGCTCCAGTGTCCTAGGACTCTACTGTGCTCATCTTCTGAGAAGCAGCTGGACCTGAGTCACCTGCCCGGTGTTCTCCAATTGTTGCAAGTGTACTGAATTAACTTTCAACTGAAGTTAAGCCACTTAAGTTGCTTAAAGTATTAGGTCCTATGAGGTTCCTCCTCTGTCTCTTGTATTCGTTTGTTTCTCTTTATTTTTCCTTTTCTTCATCTAGAAGCAAAACGGGAGAGAATAGAATATGTTTGTTCATCTACTATGACAAAGAAAAAAAAGACTACTCAGATAAGTAACATTTAAAAAAAAAAAGAAAAGACACCTCAAACATTGAAGAGTATTTGTGCTCTTATCTCAAAGCACGAATTATATGCACTTTGCTTTTTCTAGATGTCACTTAAGGAAAACATTTGAATGGGCTTGAATGAATCATTGAGTATTTATTAAAGGGCTTTTATGAAATAAGCCAAGGATGGCCTGAAATGTTTAGCCGTTGCCTGTGTTTCAGTTTCATGCCTGTCACCCTGCGCTTCTGAAATGTTAAGTTTCTGTGAAGCATCTGTAAAGTGAACCTTGTGGGTCAAACAACACCTGAGGCCTTGGGGTGCCAGGGGAGATTCTGCCTTGTTGATGACCTGATAAAGCTTCTAAGTCACCTCAGTGTTTGCAACTTGAACATTTATTTGAAGTCCGCTATTCCGTTGAGAGGCATTCAAGTTTCTTCTCAAATTTGCTTTCACTTGGGGTAAGGACCTAACATGGTTCTCCTTCACGTCAACACTTCATCCTGGAAAATAGTTTCGTCACCTTTGGTTTTTCAAGATCTAGATAGGCTTTCGGCAGCAGCAAAACGGACTATCCACTAGTCCCTAATATGAACAGAACATTGGTAATCGCGTGCCTGGTTTCACTTTACTTATAAGCCTCTATTAATCAGATTTCTTATTACCAGTCAGCTAATGCTAGATAGCCGGTTCTGAACCATCAGACTCAAGTAGAGTTTAAAAACCGCCTGTCTCATCCATCTCCTGCAGCATGCTGCGTTAGCGTGCTACTGAAAGCCGTCATGGATTTCCTTTGCGTGCTTTGGTTTAGTTCAGTTTCATAGGCCTTATTTGATTTGATCTTCACCGGCAGAGCAGGGCTCATGTCCGCAGTGCAGAGGAGGAAATCCAGAGGCCGTGATTTCCTTAGTCACACAGCTCGTGGATGGATGGCAGAACTATTCAGTTTGAGACTTGGACCACTCCTTCTGATTCAGCCTTTGGCTCTTTCTCCTCTGCCATGCCAACTTTATCCCTCCTCTAATAAATTTGTTTGGAGAGCTAAAAGCTGTTACAATTTATTATAGAAGTAATAGCTGTTACTTATTTTGCTGCCCTCCCTCCATGTTGTTTTAAAGCATCAGTCCCTTTCTTCCCCTTTGTCTAACTCTACCCTGTTCATGAAAAAATTATTTGTGAAACACACAGACGTATGTTGTTATTACCTTACATTTAGGCATTAATCGACTGCTAGTCACAAAAATGCAGATGGATAGGTTTTATAACGTGGGAACAAAACAAAGTCTTTTTTTTAACTTTAAAATGTTGAGATTTGAAAATAAATTGGGGCGCCTGGGTGGCGCAGTCGGTTAAGCGTCCGACTTCAGCCAGGTCACGATCTCGCGGTCCGTGAGTTCGAGCCCCGCGTCAGGCTCTGGGCTGATGGCTCGGAGCCTGGAGCCTGTTTCCGACTCTGTGTCTCCCTCTCTCTCTGCCCCTCCCCTGTTCATGCTCTGTCTCTCTCTGTCCCAGAAATAAATAAAAAACGTTGAAAAAAAAAATTAAAAAAAAAAAAAAAAAGAAAAGAAATTGTTTAAACCCTGAACTGTTAGGGTTTCTGGACCATTGGTAACGTACAGGGTCTTCCCGAGTTGAGCAGGAAATGGAGGGTAGCTGGGAACAGTCGTGAGCTGTGAGCTGGAACGTGAGGGGGCTTGAAGACCAAAGGTGACACGGCCGTGGACCTGCCGGGCCCGTTGGTGATCACAGATGAACAGATGGTCAGGGTGAGGCGTGAAAAGGAATAACTGAACAAACCAAAGAAATGACACCTGGAAAAGGACCTGCTCCGACCTGGATACTTACATGAGTTCGGGAGTCTCACAGGCTACACCACTGTTTAAATATGTGTGCAGCCGGAAGACTGCTCAGCTTTCGTGATTCCAGTCATTTTGTGCTCAGCTTTACCTTTTCAGACCAAAGTATGCTCAGGAAAGGAATCAGAATTGCACATCAAATCAGATTTTGACTTTTAAAAGTCCTCTTTTAGAGCCTAGGTTCTTACACAAGTCATAGAAAATACGTCTTCTTTTTCTTTGGCTTGAAAGGGAGATGGGCTCTAGAGCTTGGGTTGAGGGGGCTTGGAGTTAGAAAATTTGGACTAAGCAGACATTAATAAGTCTCTTTGTTTTTGGAATGTAGTCATAAGGAGATGAAGTGCTTTCTAAACCTAAATGGGGGTGTAGGGAGAAAAAAAAGGAGAGGGACAGAGAAGGAATATGAATAAGACCAAGGGAAATTGATAAGCTGGGATGAGACGTTGGGGCACACTCTGTTTTAAACATTATTTTCAGTGACAAAGTATTTCACCTTCATGATGCATTAAAAGACATCCTTTAAGGGGCACCTGGGTGGCTCAGTTGGTTGAGTGTTCTACTCTTGATTTTGGCTCAGGTCATGATCTCACAGTTCATGGGTTTGGGCCCATGTCTCTCTGTCTCTCAAATAAACATAAAAAAAAAAAAAAGGGTGAGCTTTAAAAACAAAAGATATCCTTTTAAATTCTGTGCATTTGTGATAGGGAAGGGCTATAATAGTATGTGGGGGAAAAGTTGCTTGAAGCAATATATTGCTTTTTTAACATTTAAGTTTCTTAAGGTTTATCTTTTTAATTTTGAAACTTTTCAAACATACACAAGAATAGAATAAACTTCCCCACAACTTCAACTCAGTTTTCAAGATTTTACCCATTTGCTGTGTCCCTATTTTTTCTAATAAGTTTCAAAGCAAATTCCACTGTCATTCCAACCCTGCACCCTTCACTGTATGTCTCCAAATAGTAGGGACATTTTCTTACCCGACCACACTGCCATTATCACGTCTAGTCCCCAGCATATGATCCGATCTCCCTGGTTGTCTCCATAGTATCTTTTTTCTTTGACTGCTTTCTTCAAATCAGGATCTAAACAAATTCTACTCATTACATTTGGTTGTTATGTCTCTTAAATTTTTCTTAATCTGCAACAGCCCTTTCCAACCCCCATTTGTGACTTTTTTCCCTCATGCCATTGACTGGTGGAAATCCATTCCATTGAACTGCAGAACGTCCCAAATTCTGTATTTGGCTGATGGCTTCTTTGTGGTATCATTTAACTTTGTTCAGAAGTCCTTTATACACTTAAATTATTTGAGGACCTCAAAGAGCTTTCAATTGTGTGGGTTATACCTGTCAACTTTACTGTATTAGAAATTAAAGCTGAGAAATTAAAAAAACATTTACTAGTTAGAGCAACCATGAACCTATTATTATCACAAAAAATATGTCTTAAAAAATGTATTTTCCAAAACAATGGCGTTGCTTTCCATTTTTGTACATCTCTCATGTCTGCCTTAATAGAAGACAGATTCTCATATCTGTTTCCGTATACGTTACCTTGGGACATCACACACCAGGTAGTCTATGGATAACTCTGTAGGCATGAAAGAATGAGGGAGAAGAAAGTAAGTGACGTGTTAGTATTATGAGAATGGTTTTGACTTTATGGACCACCTGGTGAAAGGGTCCCCTAGACCGCATTTTAAATTTTTTTTTTTCAACGTTTTTTATTTATTTTTGGGACAGAGAGAGACAGAGCATGAACGGGGGAGGGGCAGAGAGAGAGGGAGACACAGAATCGGAAACAGGCTCCAGGCTCCCAGCCATCAGCCCAGAGCCTGACGCGGGGCTCGAACTCACGGACCGCGAGATCGTGACCTGGCTGAAGTCGGACGCTTAACCGACTGCGCCACCCAGGCGCCCCCTAGACCGCATTTTAAGAGACAGCTGCCTTAAGAGACTCGATTCTAGATTCAGGGGCAACTTTTTTGTAAGAATACCTCCCAGATGGTGATGTACGCTCCGTATTTTATCATTAGGATCACACTGTATTGGGTCATATTATTGATTCTAGGATTCACTGATGGGTTCAGGCGAGCCACCGTGATTTTTAATAGGGTGGTACCAGTGTTCTGTGGTATTAGTAGCTGTAAGTATCCAATTTTGCCGTCTTTATCAGTGTTCTATGTATTTTCAGTTTTCCCTAATTAATAGGAAGGAACTGTCGTCATAGTTTCCTCTTGAATTTCTTTGGTAATTGGTTTTTTGTTTTGTTTTTACATTTTTCCACGTGTCCACTTATTTTATCTATCGTGTATCAATTTCTTTTGACTCCTACCTGTTTGACTTGTTGATGGCTTTTTAATGAATTTGGACAAAATTCTCATCTAATACGTATTTTAAGCCTTTCCTGTTCACTATCCTGTTTTGCCCTTTCTGTGTTGCATCTTACTTTTGGTTATGCTATCTCTTACGTACTGAAGTCATTTTGACTGGTGATCTCTTTCCTCGCTGAGAGTGGACTTCTAGGAAAGTGGAAAATTGGTAGCACTGAATTGGAATCTTGTAGTTGGAAAAGGCTGTATGAATCAGCTGCTCTTGTTCCGTGTTTTACAAAAAGAGAAGGAAGACCCAGAAAAGTTATGGTTTACGCCATGTCTACACAATGAGTGGGTGCCACAGTTGAGACTAGAGACCGTTTTCTCTCAGTTCTACCACCGTTTCTGTCTTTTTTTGAAATATTTTTGAAGTGTTATTTATTTTTGAAGGAGAGAGAGAGAGAGAGCACGAGTGGGGGAGGAGCAGGGAGAGAGGGAGACACAGAATCCAAAGCAGGCTCTAGGCTCTAAGCTGTCAGAACAGAGCCAGACTTGGGGCTCGAACTCACAGACTGTGAGATCATGACCTGAGCCGAAGTCGGACGCTTCACCGACTGAGCCAGGCGCCCCTCTACCACTGTTTCTAATAAGCACTTCCGTTAAATTTGGAATGAGAATGGGGGACTTGTCTTTTGGTGAAAAATCAAAGATTTCTGATTTTCTTACCATGAATTTTGTGCTTTGTGAAGGTTCGCGTCTTATTAGAAGAGCAGTGCAGCTGTTGTACTTAGTGGAAAAAGTACTATTTCTTATTCATTTTTACATACTTTAACATTTAGAACCACTCTGAGTATTTAAAGTATTGTTGCCTTCCCAGAGTAGAAAATGATCCAGTTTTGACCACTGTTTTGCCCAACAGGAAGCCTGCTGACCTACAGAACTTGGCTCCTGGGACCCACCCACCATTTATAACTTTCAACAATGAAGTCAAAACGGATGTAAATAAGATTGAAGAATTTCTCGAAGAAGTCTTATGCCCTCCCAAGTGAGTATCAAAGAAAATGCGCACGGAAGTATTGCCATCTCTTTAAAGTTTGGTCTTTTCTGGCCCTTGGGGCCCTTTCTCCAGATGGTCCTGGGGTCAAACTCTTACAGCAAGCATTAAGGGGCAGTGGCTGGGCTTCCCTTCATTCATTATAATTCATGCTCCACAGATGTCAGAACTGGCTTCTGTCAGAACTGGCTTCTGGCTCGGCCAATAAGCCTAGATAAGAGTACACACTGAAGGCGGATTTGAGACGTGGGAGCTACGTTAGGTTAGCTCTGGTTATTTGAGGGGTAGTGGTCCCAAACTGAGAAGTTTGGGAAGGAGAAGAGATGGAGAGAGAGGTTCAGATGGAACCTAGCCAGAATGGCTAAGCAGGAGTGTGGAATACGTTGCTGGGGGATTCCTCATCAGGGCATTTTAAAGGTAGCTGTCTAAAGCTGTCACCCAAGGGAATTGACTTCAGACTGTGTCCCTGGGATTCAGTTTTTATTTATGTATTTCTTTGAGCTGTTATAGATTCCCAGGCCCTGCACATTAGCCCACGTGGTTAATGATTTTGAAGTACTCAACTATATTTCCTACAATGTGAGGTACACTTGAGGGACAGATGGACTGTGGTGACAGTTACCCGCATTGCACATGTGCAGTGTTGCATCCTGCTATAATCCTGGCATAGGTTCAATGCATTATGGATTTCTTTTAGACTTTTCTGGTGCCATCATCCTGAAAACAGAACTGTTTTTCTTCTGGCCTGGGGCTTTCTTGCTAGTTGATCTGACTTTTACTCTCCATATCCAGATAAATTTCCCAGGAATGGGATTATTGGGTCAGAGGGTTCTAAAACAATTGGTTCCTCAGAACTCACTCGCTCATTTATGCTACAACCAAAGCCCTCTGAATACAGTAGTGAGTAAGACACAGTTCCTACCCTCAGGAAGCGCGGTCCATTATGGATGGAGAGGGGGTGGTGGCATGGTGAAGGGAAGTGAGTGGAGGCAGGAAAGGCTTTAGAAAAGAGACAATACCTGGCTTAAGCTTTAATGAACAAAAAGTGGCATCCTGCAGGTGAACGAAGGAGAGAGATGGGCAGTCTAGGCTTTCCACAACTGTAGCGACGATTTTCATTATTCCTTCTTGTTGTTTTTCTCAGAGGGAACAGACATTAAGATAATAGATAATAGTAGAACTAATATCAAAAATACTCAAGTTTCTTAGCATTCAGTGCTCTGTGAGACATCACAGCTTCTTGAATCGGACCTGGAAAATAAACATTTTCACTTTGCTTTTTATATACAGAAATTTCAGCTCCATTTTGTTTGGACATGTTCACAGAGATACTCTAACCAGAGATGGTCTTTTTTTCACTTTAAATAATTTAAAACTTGGAAAACTTTCTAAAAAAAAAAATCAGTAAAGAAAAAAAAAAAGTATCTGGAGATCTTTCTGTCCTAAAAGGTTCACAATGTGCTGAATTCTCTCTAAGGGTATTTTTTAAAAATCATTTTATTTTTTTTTCATCATGCTGAATGTACTCTTTTTTTTTTTTTGAAATGTTTATTTTGAGAAAGAGAGAGCGCGCATGTGCACAAGTGAGCGGAGGAGAGAAAGGGAGGGAGAGACGGAGAGAGAGGATCTCAAGTTGACTCCACACGGCACGGAGCCCAACACAGGGCTCGATGTCACAAGTGTGAGATCATGACCTGAGCTGAAATCAAGAGTTGGACACTTAACCACCTGAGCCACCCAGGGACCCCCTAAGTGTACTCTTTAATCCCCATGCCTTATTCCCATTATATTCCTTGTTTTTATGCTGTAGTTTATATTCTGAAGAGTTTCTTTTTTTAAATTTTTAAATTTAAAAATTTTTTTCAATGTTTATTTAATTTTTGAGAGACAGAGAGAGGCAGAGGGTGAGCAGGGGAGGGGCAGAGAGAGGGGGAGACACAGGATCCAAAGCAGGCTCCAGGCTCCGAGCTGTCAGCATGGAGCCCGATGCGGGGCTCAAACTCACCAACCCTTGAGATCATAACCTGAGCCGAAGTCAGCACTGAACCGACCTAGCCACCCAGGTGCCCCTCTTCTGAAGAGTTTCTTCAAATTTCACTCTGTAGAAGGGAGTATTTTTTGATGTTGCTGATGGCTCTGCTGTTTAAATTAACCAACGTTCAAGTGCCAATTATGTGCCGTGCACTGTGCATTATGGATTATGTTTGTGGACGATCTGTGTCCTCTCAAAGACTTTATGGGTGGGGCGCCTGGGTGGCGCAGTCGGTTAAGCGTCCGACTTCAGCCAGGTCACGATCTCGCGGTCTGTGAGTTCGAGCCCCGCGTCGGGCTCTGGGCTGATGGCTCGGAGCCTGGAGCCTGTTTCCGATTCTGTGTCTCCCTCTCTCTCTGCCCCTCCCCCGTTCGTGCTCTGTCTCTCTCTGTCCCAAAAATAAATAAAAAACGTTGAAAAAAAAAAAATTAAAAAAAAAAAAAAGATTAGTTATCTTTAAAAAAAAAAAAAAAAAAAAAGACTTTATGGAGAAACTGAGGGCGAGTAACCTACGTAGCCTGTCCATGGTCTTACAGTCACTGGTGGCAGAGCTGGCTCCAAAGCCAGGCCTATATGACTTCCAAAACCTTTGTTTCCTCTATTTTCTTCCTTCTAGTTTTCTCCTCTTTATGTTGTTGAGCTTGACTTTTATAAAAGAGGTGAAATGTAAGTCTTTAGTTGGATTGTGCTTTAGTGAGTATAAAATTGTAGGCTAGTTCAAGTTGGGAGGAAGGGCAGGAAAGAAATCAAAGCTTCCTGTGATGAGCCAGTGGGACTGAAGGTATTTGTCAAACTTAATTCAATGAATCCTGTTTAAGAAATAGGTGAGGCTTAACTTGTGATGAGTTTTTATGTATATGCATTGGAAAAGCACGTTTGGATGGGCAGGGGCTTCCCCTTACTGGGCCCTGCGGCCCCTACTGTGAGGTGCTGATGAACAGCAGAGTCTCTGTTGGGCACAATTGTTTCTGGAAGATGAGCAGGAGGAGGAAGGAAGTTCTTTCCCGGACCACCACGGGCATCCCTTTCCCTTCCTGTGGTGTTCTAGGGCGTTCAGGGACTGCCCTGGCTCATTGCCTTTCCCCTCAAGGACAAGAAGGTCTTTAGTCCTTAACTACTGCTGACCCTCCTCACTCCCTGATTGAGAGCCTTCGTGTTTCTAGACTGGATGAAGAGAAAAGGCAGAGGAGTTGCCCAAGCTGGCAGACCAGAAGCTAGCATTTCTAATAACATGTTTTTGGCATTTGATGGTACTGAGAACAGAGTGTTTTTATGTGAGCACTTCTGATTCGATCATGACAAATATAAATACAGGCAACTGTTTGTTCTAGAGTTGTTTAGAATTTAGTGAAAAGCTTAAATCCAGGAATTTTTTTTTTTTTTTTTTTTTTTTTTTTTTTGCTGGTCTGTTAACCAGCATACATAGAAGAAACTTTCTCTTTCTTTTCCTCTGGGGAAAGTATTTATAAATATATAACTAATTCCCCTTGCTTGAATTAAGGAACTACTTTGCCAGAAAAGCTTTCAAAAAAGCTTTGAAACTTGGGAGTTTTAACTGAAGCAGACCGGTATACTTGGCTAACTTACTGATAAAAAAAAAAATAGAAGGATAGAGGAAGTTAGATAATTTTGGAGATGAGCTCTGTAAAGGGTTATTCTTTTTTTTTTTTTTTTTTTAATGTTTGTATATTTTTGAGAGAGAGCGAGAGAGAGCAGGGGAGGGACAGAGAGAGAGGGAGACATAGAATCCGAAGCAGGCTCCAGGCTCTGAGCTCTCAGCACAGAGACCGACCTGGGGCTCGAACTCACAACAGTCGAGGTCATGGCCTGAGCTGAGGTTGGCCGATCAACCAACTGAGCTGTCCGGGCTCTAATCTTAAACCCCTAATCCTGTTTTTGTTGTTTTTTTTTTTAAAGTGAAAAATACAATGAAAGTTGAATTTACAGGGATAATTTAATGTGTTGTATACTCAGACTTTATTCTTATATTCTCATGAGAAAGAAAATGCCTGAGATCTTTCCTAAAAGGATGGGAGTATTCATAGCTAGTCTTACCATTCACAGTCTGTGATGTAATACAGAATAAAGGACTGATCTGAAAGTCTTTGTACCCTGGATGCTCATCCCCGTGGTGTTGCTGACAGGTAGCCTTTTGTTAATTACTTGCCTTCCTTTTTGTTAAATGTTGAAATGAAGGTTCTCAGTCAAAGTTTTGCTTTATCAAGCTGTTTGGGAAAGTGAATAATGATGAACTGTTAAAATCCAGTATTTGAGGAAATGCAAAATGAACTGGCAACTGATTTTGGACCTCTTGGTTTAGAATTTGCTTTATCTTTCAGAGACCCCAATCTGTCCTAAAACAAAAGCAAAAACAATACTTGGAGACAGGAAACCTGGGTTTTAGTTTGCCAATACTTTTAACTAGTCTAGGGATTTGGGGACCAAGAATGTAAGCTTTCTGGAATAGAATTTCCTTTTAGGCAAAATGAGAATTTGAGGTGGTCTCTTGTAAGTATTCTATCGATTAAATAGTACAAATTTAATGGTTTGTCTTGGAGAAGAGTAGGGTATGCCTAACCTGCTTTAGAGGACAGTTTTTATTTTTTAAGAATCATAATAGCATCTGTTTTCATATGGTTAAGGATATGCTGATTGCAAATCCTTCTTCATTCTTCCCTGTTAATTAAAATAGGTCTTTAGTAAATATGCCTCTGTATGCTCATCATTATATCCCCTACACCTACAATAATGCCTGACAGTGCAGGCCCATAATAATTAGAATAAATGAATATATGTGAGTAATGAATATATAAATGATCTACAATTTAAGCCTACCTTCACGCCTCTTACTTTGAGAATTAGGAAGTGAACTTTATTAGAAAAAGTAGGTACAGCTAAATATTGGGTGGGGAAAAGAAGAATAATTATGGAAACTTGGCTAGAGGAAAACACAGATGTATTGAAGAGGCACGTAGGTTCCTTGCGCTATTTTTTGTTTGGAATGAATCAATGAAGTTACTGTATTACAGGCAGTAAAAACATTTAAACTGGAGGCTGTTGTTTTTATACTCAAGGGGACTTCAGGGAGGTGAACCTGGAATTAACTCTTTCAGCCCAAAGCCGGGGGCAAAAAAAGAGAGAGAGAAAGAGAGGGTAAGGTTTTCTATAGTTAAGAGGGGGAAAAATATTATATATTATTAATGTAGTATACATTATACTGTATGAAATTCATCATTCATTGAAGAATTTGTTCTGTAAATATTTCTGTTTATAAGAGAAATCTTTAAGCTTAACAGTTGAGAGTTACTAAAATGAAAGACAAATGGAGCCTATGAGTATTCAGTAGATACTTTATAATCTCCTTACCCATGTAGTCCTCTGTCCAGATTTTTAGATGTACCTGTCCTTGATTTCAGAATCGCAGATGTAAAAAAATACGAATATAAAAGCTAACCAGAAACTATAGCTTGCAAGTAAATTAAATTTCTACCTAAAAATACCTCACCTTCATTTTTAATTTTAAAGAAGTGGAAAGACCGCATCCTAAAATATCTGAGGAAATCAAAGTTCGTAGTTTCATGTCAGATTTTTCCCAAAGTCTAACTCCCCCAGGCCCACTTTCCAGGGGAATTTGGCAGGGCCTTTGAGGAGATGAACCTGTCTTCCTACTGGGGTGCTGATGGTCTGAATTCCTGTGGCCGCCAACTCCCTGAGTGCGTGCGACTCCGCCCAAGGGAAGAGGGAGGAGCTGAGCCTTTTCACATGTATTTTCCAATTTGAGCAAGAAATAGACACTGAATATGTGTGTTTGGGATTTAAATATGCAAAATACACATCTGTGTGTGTGTGTGTGTGTGTGTGTGTGTGTGTGTGTGTGTGTAAAGCTATGTCTCATGTCAAAGTAGACCAACTTTGTAACAACACAACAGAACACTTGTTAGCAAAATTACGGGCAACTTCTCTTCCTGTTGCCCAGTGCCACCCTTACAATGTCTAATACAGGGAAGGTTTTGGAAAATCCCGAGCGTGGGATTGAAGTGAGTGGTCTGCTTCCTGCTGTTTTTGTCTTGACCAAAATGCCTGATCTTTCCCGCTGTCGGGATTCTCTGGCACTGCTGCATGGGGTGGTTCAGGGCAGGGCACACACCAAGAATCTGGTTGGCATCTCTGTTTTGAGAAAGCTCCGTAGTTAAAATGTGGCTGGTGCAAGCGGAGGAGGGGACTTTTTAACTTGACGTAACACTGGTTGATCGAAATTCCTGTCCAGATAGCCAGCCACACATCACTAGTGGCTACCCTACTGGGAAGTTCAGATATAGAATATTTCCTTCATTACAGAAAGTTCTTTTGGACAGTGCTGCTCTGGAGCTCTCTTTCTAAGACCCGCATTGGCTTGGCACCCACCTCCGAGCAAGCAGACTGTTTCCCCAGCGTTCTAATTTATAAAATGGAAGTGAGCGCGGATGCCCTTTGCTTGCCAAGAATATTAATATGCGAACAAAAACACTGTGCAGAGCTTTGTTTCCTAAGGAAAAAACACATCTTAAAAATACCATAGAAAACAGATGATGGCATTTCTTAGAGTCATAACTGTTAGAAGATGTCTAGTAACTGCTAGCACGATGGTTTGTGGATTGAGAGAACTCAGCGCTAACAGATCTCTGGAGGATCTTTCTAATCCTTTATCACCTTTTCCCGCCAGGTACTTGAAGCTTTCACCAAAACACCCAGAATCAAATACTGCTGGAATGGACATCTTTGCCAAATTCTCTGCATATATCAAAAATTCAAGGCCAGAGGCTAATGAAGGTAAAAAAACAAAACAAAACAAAAAAAACCCCACAGAATACTGGATTACCACTGCAGATAAACAAACCAAAAAAACCCCTCGAATAAATCCAAAAAATCCCGTTATACGGTGATTATAAATGGTTACTTTGGAGTCCAGATAGTCCCATTAAGTATTAAAAACTGGCTTTCCAAGTTGATTAGAGGTTGTCGTTTTCCTGTCTGTGGCTACTGGTACAGTGCCTACCATATAGTGGATGTGTGATAAAATGTTTATTGAACAAATTGTTTTCACAGTCTTCTGAGAAGTTACCATGAAGGGGAACTACGCAAAGACTTAACGGTGCATCAGAAACCATGGATTCTGTGGTTGTGGTGGTTTGGAATAGACTGATTTAACTTCATTTAAATTATTACTAAATCTTTTGTTTATTCTTGGGTGCTGGCAGCCTAAAGTCAGCCTGGATGGATTTTTGTGATACTTGTCCTTTTTAAATTTTTTTTTTTTTTTTTACTTTAAAAAAATTTTTTTAAGTAGGCTCCATACCCAGCATGGGGCTTGAACTCATGACCCTGAGATCAAGAGTTATGTGTTCTTACCACTGAGCCAGCCAGGCGCCTCTATGATAATTATCCTTAAAGAGCAATTTTGGGAGGGACTCTTAAGAGGGCATTTATACTGGGGAGTATAATTCCTAATTTCTTGCATCCTGAAATAGGATTTTAGTTTTAAGTCATATTTTCATGGTGAGTATTGTTTAGGGTAGTACAGATATAAATTCCTTCTTTTATTATTATTTATTTTTATTTTTATTTTTTTAACGTTTATTTATTTTGGAGACAGAGAGAGACAGAGCATGAACGGGGGAGGGTCAGAGAGAGAGGGAGACACAGAATCGGAAACAGGCTCCAGGCTCTGAGCCGTCAGCCCAGAGCCCGACGCGGGGCTCGAACTCAACGGACCGTGAGATCGTGACCTGAGCCGAAGTCGGACGCTTAACTGACTGAGTCACCCAGGTGCCCCCAAATTCCTTCTTTTATTTATTAAAGGACACTACCTTATTTCATTTACCGAAACTATATATGGTGAAGGGAGGTCTTTTTGAAAGAGGGCCCATTTAATGAACCTTGTCTTAACTATACCATTCAGTAATTTTTCTCTTTCTTCTCTTTGAGAAGCATCAAAGCATCCAGAATCGTTCTCTCTGGATAAAACTCTGTGGAGAGAACGTTAGTGTTTATTAATTAAAAGTAATCACAATACCCAAAACGCCAGCTCCTAAAGACACTTGAATCCATCGTAGTTTCAGACAGTTTGGTAGCCTGGGTGAGGTTCTTTTGGGTAGAAGTTTATGGCTACAAATGAACAAGGACACCAAAGAGGGGAAATAACAGTGCTGGTTAAGCAAGAATAAACATCTTTTAAAAAGTTGAAACACTTGCTAATTTTCTGATGTTATTTCAGTAGGCAGAGTTCCAAGCTATTCAGGCTTTTTAAAAAATTATTATTATTAAATTTTAAAATTGCAGCAGTTTATAATTTAGTATTGAATTTCAATGGTTTCTGGGATAATATTCACTGCATGCGATGTTTTCCTACAAAGGGAGGGAGGGAACAGTCTTAGTGTCCGGCCCTGGCTTGTAGCTATTAAATGTGTTCCAGTAATTGCCTTGGGTTTGGGAGCACTTTTCCTAAGTAATTGGCTTTTTTCCTGATGGATGTTTCAGTCTAAGCCTTTTAGATACTAAGTAAACAGTTACATTGGAGCCCCTCCTGTCCACACACAGTATCTTCTGTTGTCCCCTTCCTTTATCCAGGTGACTCTTCTTTCCGTGAAACTGCCCTTTTATATCCAGATGCTCTTGCCCACATTTCTTTGAACTCTCAGAGTTAAATTCATAATGTTTTTATTTCTCCACGTAGCCTTTGGAAACTGGAGGGTGGTTGAATTTCTTTTGACACTTGGTGGGGAGGAAAGGGGAAAAAATATATTTGCTTAAACACACGCACGCACACGCACACGCACGTGCATGCCAAACAATTGCTTTGGGGGATGGGATGGAGGGGAGAGAACAGGGGAGAAAGTGACTCACTTAAGTATAACTTTGTATTCTATTTTTTCCTATCAATTTGTTACTGTCTTAAGTAGCCACCTACGCTTACTGTCCTTAGAATTGTAACCACTAAGAACAAACAACATAATGGATCAGACAGTGCATAACTTAGAAGGCTTTATATTAAATTACCTATTGGTAAATAAGAATTCCAGTTGCCAAGCAACCTTCCCCCATAGGGCCTGTCACTGCCCTGGGACTTTAGAAAACAGTATTCCAAATTACTATGGAGCTTACTGAGTATATGTATATATGTGTGTGTGTGTATATATATATATATATATATATATATATACATACATGTTTCAGATGTCTTATCTGTTTAGTGCAATAAAATGCCTTAAATAAGCCTAAGAAATTAGTGCTTCTCCTTCTTCCCCCAAACTATAAACTGCTTATGTGGAGATGAATTTGTCATTTTTACACAGTAGATCGGGGTAGGCAAGGTTTTGATTAGTTTTACCAGCCTATTAAGTATTTTACAAAACTCAGTATGTTTGAACAGTTTTAAGACCTTTTAAGACCTAATTCTAAGTGCGGGATTAGATGTCTAGATACTGCAGTATTGGGCCAGTGAACGAGAAGGGTCAGCACTTAGATTGGGTAGAAAATAAACAAATAGGGTTTAAAGAATACAATAAAGGGAAATATGGTAGGTCTGGAGAGAGGGAGGAAGGGAGCAAGGAAGAAGGAAGGAAGGAAGGAAGGAAGGGAGAGAAAGGTTCATTCTTTTGGTAACATGTCCAAGTTGATTGGGAGAAGATTTGTGTAATCTTTTGAAGCATTAAAAGAAGTTAATAGTCATTCCTCTCATGGGAATGAATTAGGTAGGACTTGTCCAGATCTACTTTTTTTTTCTTCAGTTCTGGGATTTCATTAATTTGTATAAATTATTAAGTTCCCAAATGTAACTGTTTAATAGGTAATTTATTAGGGTGTTGGTACTTTAGATAATGGTCTTTTTTTTTTTTTTTTTAATGTTTGTTTATTTTGAGAGAGGGAGAGAGAGAATCCCAAGCAGGCTTGGAACTGTCAGCGCAGAGCCTGACACAGGGCTTGATCTCACTAACTGTGAGATCGTGACCCGAGTCGAAATCAAGAGCCGCTTAACTGACTGAGCCACCCAGGCACCCTGATATTTATAATATTCTTAAGAGCTCAATGAATTGGCAGTGATGAAACCCGCCATTATACGTTCTGAGGCATATTTCATAGTGTCCAAATTCCTATTTTTAAATGGAGGCAAGGGATCTCTGTAAGTTCTAATTAGTTCCTTTTTATTCAAAATTCATCTTTCCTCCCCTCTTCCTTGGCTGTCGAACCCCCCCACCCCCCCACCCCCCCGGAAGTGTTTGGAATCAGAGGGTGGTTGTTCACCATTGTAACTATGTAACCAAATTGTAGATTTAATCATCTTTAAATACTCATTACCACTCCCTATTTTCTACTTGGCCTTTAAAAATTGTTTGTGTAAGATTACCCTTTATTGAAATTAGCATGATCGTGTTACATTTCATGCTTACTGCCTTGCATTTACTCATTCAAATTATACAGTGATTGAGTAATGTATGCTTACTAAAAAAGTTACAGTAGTTTAGAAATAAATTTAATGGAATTTCAGTGTCCTTAATAACCTTATATAAATTCTTCCCCAACAGTTAGTATTCACCCTTTTTTCTATGTAATTTTGCGAACATTGTATATGAGTGTGTATTTATGTGTGTTTTACATTCTGCTATTGTCTTTTTCACATATTATGTTGTAGAAGTCTTCCCATATAAAAAAACATAGCAAGCGTTATGTTTCAAATGTTGTAAATTTAGGATATTTTATTTTTCTGTTGGATACATTTGAAAACCAGTTCAAGAAAAGGATGAATCTAGAGTAGCTTGGAGATCATAGATCTACCTCAGTTTTTAGAAATGTTGCTTAATGTGTTCCACAATAAGGATTTTTATTTAATTATTTCCCTGTTGATAGTCGTATAGATTGTCTCAAGTTTTTTGTTTTGTTTTTTATTATCACAAACAGTGATGCCAGTCACCGTGTCCTTGTGCTACATTCTAAATAGGTCAGAAGGTTTTGTTCTTCAAAAGTCCACACCAGTTTATATTCTCACTAATGTGAGAGTATTCATTTCCCCACACTTCTGACCCTGGCATGTGTGTGCGTGTGCGTGTGTGTGTGTGTGAAAATTTTTGCTATATTTTCATAGGCAAGAAAGGGTGTTTTGATTTTCAGAATTAATTTAAAACTAATTGTATGGCCTCTATTGTAATTAAGTACTAATTTTTTTTGGAGAGCTTTTTTTTTTTTTTTTTAATTTTTTTTTTCTTTTTTTCAACGTTTTTTTTAATTTATTTTTGGGACAGAGAGAGACAGAGCATGAACGGGGGAGGGTCAGAGAGAGGGAGACACAGAATCAGAAACAGGCTCCAGGCTCCGAGCCATCAGCCCAGAGCCTGACGCGGGGCTCGAACTCACGGACCGCGAGATCGTGACCTGGCTGAAGTCGGACGCTTAACCGACTGCGCCACCCAGGCGCCCCTAGAGAGCTTTTGAAATACCTTCGTAGAGATATCAGCATTACCACAGGAGGGGTATTAGAGTAACAGTGCTAAGACAAGAGCTACTTTCTCATGGCTTGCTATTGCCTTCTAGTGGTTAATGTTGACGTTTTCTTTCTCTTAGCTTTAGATTCCTTCGTGGTTTGTCTTCAAAATTTCATTATATTTATTGAATGATGCTCTGTTAGTACCTCTCGGCACCTCTGTTTTTCTTTGTTTTGTTGGGCTTCCTTGTGTTGTTTCATAAAAAATTGAATCAAAGTAATTCAGCGTTCTTTGTTTTCATTACTATACCCTTTTTTCTGAGATTCTTAATGAATAATCACATTCTAATGAGGTCCAGCAGTTCAACTTCATTGTGGATGCTTTACTAAGTCCAAAAGGATGGAAAGAATAGGAATTGTAATGTTTGGCTAGGTTCTTAAGTTTAGTCTGTGCCTTATTATCTCTGGGACGATAAGCATTATGTTTCAAATATTGTAGATTTAGGATATTTTATTTTTCTGTTGGATACATTTGAAAACCAGTTCAGGAAAAGGATGAATTTAGAGTAGCTTGAAGATCATAGACTTCCCCAGACTTGTCATTCCCCTCAAGTGCCATTGGAGACATTGTTTCAGTGTTTGAATTCAGGCAGTATTCTCCTCCATAGAGGCCCCGTGACTCTGTTCACTATAAACCCATCAAAGAACAAGTCATTGTATCTAATGTGTATTTATTCTGTGTTCATTGATTTTGATAGGAATCATATTGAATCTTTGTTTTTTATTTATTTATTTATTTTTTACCATCCTGAGATTCTGCTGGCCCGTCCCCAGCCCTTTTAAGTATAACCGTGAAAACTTTTCCATCAAGCCCTGGACTCCTCACTAACCCGCCTATTTCTCACATTTCATTCTCTTGTTAATTTATAAATTTGACATTTCAGATGACCGTGTGCATGGTGATAACTTGGATGTAATCAAAAAGTTATATTAATTGCCTTTGTATTTTTGATCTATTTTTAAATGGCTTAATTCCTTGTCACTTCCATGGTTGCAATTGAGTTCTGCTAACTCCTCAACTTTATTTTACTGGGTTCTAGTGCCCTCCTGCTTAACTGTTTGCTCTAAGAAATAAACTAACTTGATTCCAGCTATGGCTGGAGTGACCTTTTATTAATAAAATAGGTAGTTCTTTGTTCTGGAGCTTGTCCCCTATCGTTTGACATACATACATTCCAATTTGATATTTGCCTAAGTAAAAAATTTTTACCGTTTCTTCTTTACATTTTAAAATGGCTTTAATGTTCCTAGCAATACGCAGTTCCTGGCTCTGTTTTCAGCTTCCCACAAAGATGTAATAGATACAAATATCTCCCCTTGTCTGACTTTAAAAGTATCTATTCTACATTTTCACATGATTTCCTTTTGAACCCTCTCCAGACATTTAAGAAACTCTAAACTTTTATGCTTCGTTGTCAGCCTTTCTCAGTCTGGGGCAGATGTTGAACAGGCATTTAATTTGTGCTTGATTAGAGTGCCATAAATTTTAGACGATATACAGAAGCATAAGACACGGACTTCACCTTCAAAGAAAAAATAGTGTGGTCGGGGAAACAAGAATAACGTATTAATTGAATAACAAGAATTAGAAGGAAGGAGTTCAGGATTTAGTAGACTATTAGTTTAATATAAACTAGCCCTGAATTAAAAAATTTAACAGTTCTAAAAAATCTAACAATGCTCATATTAAAATACTGAGCATAACTAATACATATTTTTAAAAAGCATATTAAAAAATGGGTGATGGGCACTGAAGAAGGCACTTGTTGGGATGAACACTGAGTGTGTATGTAAGTGATGAATCCTGGGAATCTACTCCCGAAGCCAAGAGCATACTGTGTCTATACCCTGTATGTTAGCTAACTTGGTGATAACTTATATATTAAAAAAGAAAACGTTTCAGGTAGAGTGGAAAAAAAAAACCATATTAAAAACTACAAGGTACGCAGTTGTCAGATACTGACTTTAAAGTAACTTTGGGGCACCTGGGTGGCTCAGTCAATTGAGCGTCCAGCTTTGGCTCAGGTCATGATCTCGCGGTCCGTGAGTTCGAGCCCCGCGTCGGGCTCTGTGCTGACCGCTCAGAGCCTGGAGCCTGTTTCAGATTCTGTGTCTCCCTTTCTCTGACCCTCCCCTGTCCATGCTCTGTCTCTCCCTGTCTCAAAAATAAATAAAACGTTAAAAAATAAAATAAAATAAAGTAACTTTAAAAAAATGTTTATTTATTAAAAGTTTTTTTAAGTGTTGGGCGCCTGGGTGGCTCAGTTGGTTAAGCGTCCGATTTTGGCTCAGCTCATGATGTCACGGTCCGTGAGTTCAGCTCAGGGCATGATGTCATGGTCCCTGAGTTTGAGCCCCGCATCTGGCTGACAGAACATGAAGCAGGCTCCAGGCTCCGAGCTCTCTGCACAAAGCCCGACATGGGGCCCGAACCCACTGACTGCGAAATCATGACCTGAGCCGAAGTTGGATGCTTAACCGACTGAGCCTCTCAGGCACCCGTCTGTCCTTTCTCGATGTACAGTTTTGTTTCCAAGCTCTGTTGGTTTTTATCTCCTAAGTACCTCTAAAATCCATTTATTCCTTTTTATGTCTACAGCCCCTTTCATCCAGCTAAGACTGCCATCTTTTATCTGGACTGCTAGGAAGGGACCAAGGGATGAGTGGGTGGGACTAATGTGGAAGAAGACGTTTTGGGTTAGGACATATTTATGTTGCTGGTGAAATACCTAATATGTAGCATATGAAAACTTTGTCTTTTTCTCTAATGGAACCAAGTTTATTCAAACTTATACAACCGTATTGATTGTCACCTCAGGGTATTTAACTTTCTTTTATGGCCAAGCACTGTAGTCATCAGTGTGAGCTCGTCCATTCAGGGTGTGGGGGGGCGGGGGGGGTGAAGGTAGATTGGGAAGGCAGAGGATAAGAAGGGATGATAGGAGACCTATCTGTGTTATTCCACAGTCCTCTCCAATGACATTCCCACCCCCTCTGCTGAAGGTCCTTAACCTTGATCAGGTATACAGGGGTGGCTCTGTCTCACTTAATTTCTGAATTATAGCAATCATAGCATCTTAATCTACTTGGCTGAAGAGCCCCCTGATTCAGTATTATAAATTGAACTCACTAATCTGACCTCTGTGTTTTCCATGTTATTATAAAATGTGCCATTCTTGGCTTCTTGTGTGTTACATGACAGTGCAGGAACTTCGGGTTTTCTGCTCGGATTGTCTGTATTGGAGTTTCTTAACACGTTTCTTGGTGATAAATCCAAATATTCCTGGGGAAGCAGGCGTTAAAATTCAGGGCAAGAATCTCCGTCGTGGCAAGATTTTATTCCCTATATTTGAATTAATAGGTTTTGCCTTTTCTCACTCACTTTTCTGGTTTAAACCTCAACTGTGTTGGGCCACAGTGTGTTTGTAAGTGGGGCGCTTAGTTATTAAGTTTTACGGATTCCGGTTTCTGAAACCGTCCCGCTTGTTTCTGTATTTATCTGAACAAATGTATTTGTTTGTCTCATACTGGCCCCATGTAAATAAGCTCCAGGAGAGCAGGAACCTTGTCTGTCTAGTTCGACAGTGCTCCGTGTCGGCGTAAGCATTTGATAAAGTAGTTACGGGCTGGAAGAGGAACGCTTCTATTTTGGGGCTCGGGTGGTTTTCCTTCTTACAGTATCCCCATCTTTCTTTCAGCATTGGAGAGGGGTCTCTTGAAAACCCTGCAGAAACTGGATGAATATCTGAATTCTCCCCTCCCTGATGAAATTGATGAGAACAGTATGGAGGACATTAAGTTTTCTACACGTAAATTTCTGGATGGCAATGAAATGACATTAGCTGACTGCAACCTGCTTCCCAAACTGCACATTGTCAAGGTAGGTCTCTGGGATGTGGTGTCCCTTTGCAATTAGGGGGCTCTTCTCTGTTTATTGAGATAGCGCTTTCTTTGTGTGTGAAATTTCCTCGATCTTCTGTATATGACCAGGAACCCCCAGACAGTAGAAATTAATGCTATTTAGGCAACGGTTGAAATGCCTTAGAGTTAATTAAATGGAAAATTGTGTCTTAAAATTGAGGCATCTGAGAAAGAAGAATATTTTTTCCTATGACTGCATAAAAATTTAAAAAGGTAGCAGGTAACTTGGAATTGGAGTTTGCTACACAAACTTACATTGTCAGATTCTGTTCTGTGATCATCTGGTACGAGGCAAAAAATATTTACTGAGCGTTTCTTGTGTAAGACATTGTGCTACCTAGAATAGGAGTAAGCACTACTTGTGCAGTAAAGGTCAAGACCAAGGAGAACAGACGTCTCAAACAGCATGTGCGCGTTAAGGTATTTATCGAGCAATGGCACTTGGCTGTCTCCTCCCTGGATCCCCAGAGCAGGCGTTTACGGTCACTGTGACACTACTGAAGTTCTGATGTCGTGTGCAGTCCTGTCATTATTTAAAACTCCAGTTAGGACGAAGGTGACTTCTTCTCCAATAGAAGCAGTTCTCAGAGATGGTTGGAATTCGTTTGTCCCCAAACTGGAGATATGTCTGGTGTACAAGTCATGGAAAATAAATGTTCACTTTCGATCTCTTTGTGTTTTCAGGTGGTGGCCAAAAAATATCGCAACTTTGACATTCCAAAAGGGATGGCTGGCATCTGGAGATACCTAACTAACGCTTATAGCAGGGATGAGTTTACCAACACCTGTCCCAGTGACAAGGAGGTTGAAATAGCATATAGCGACGTAGCCAAAAGACTCACCAAGTAAACTATCACTTATGAGAGAGATGACTTCACGTCTTCCCCTAAGAACATGCTTTTCCTAACAGACTGCTCCTGTTCCTATAAAGTAGAAATCTTATTTTGCATGAACATGCAGTTATTCAGGATTAGGATCAAGGATAGACCAGGTATAGTAGCTGTCTTTAAGTACACACTCCTAAGCAGTATTATGTTAAAATTCTGCACCCTGCCTCCCCTTCCTGCCCCTGCCCCTTCCCCTGCCCCCCATTTGGGGACACTCCATCACGCTCTTTTCACTTTAGAGGTCGTTTGCCATCCTTCCGGAACCCTCACTGTTGTGTCTGTTCACTTTGTGTAGACGGCGGAACTTTGAGTGTTGATGTGTGAACATAGTAACCGTGACCTCCTCAGTCAGCCCCCAGCTGGTGCACAATGCGTGGTACAAGGAATATTTATGTATGTTTGGAATTTTAGAGTGTTTCGTATATGAAGGGATCGCCACCATATCAGAATACCGCCGTATCCGTCAGTTTCGGGATGATCTGTCCTGGGTGTGCTCCCACCAGTGAAGAGAGCCTTCCACAGAAAGTCACTACAAACTTTGCCGTTCCACTTTTGTACGTGGGTTTTTACTTTTGCCCGAAAGCATTTATCCCTCAAACCAGTTGTAACATCTGACACTATGTAGAAGCTAAAAGTTTAGAGAGAGAGAGATGATAATGATAATTCTCAAGGTCTTCCTCAAGTCCATATGAGAAAAACCAGTGGGCACCTGCTCTTCTGTCTAAATGTGTGGTGGATTTTTTTTGTGTGGTTTTTTTTTTTTGTTCTGGGTTTTTTTTTGTGTGTGTGATTTTTTTTTTTTTTTTTTTTTTTTGGTATGTATTTTGCCCAGTGCCATTCATTTAGAACCATATTGCTTTCCTCCTTTATTTAAAAAGCTCCTTTTTAGGTAAGCATAGACCTTGCTGTCTGTAGATCTTTTGAGCAACACTACATAAACTGACCTTTAGTTGATTTTGCTGTCTCAGTACAACGATTTGCAAAGATTAACCCTCACAGATATTAACCGAAGGAATGTCGGGTGGGTTTGTCAAAATGGCAAGTAGAATTTTGTTTCTAAAACATATTTAATTAATGTGGATCATCTAAACAATGCACTTTCCACCCTATATTAAAAACAAGATAAAACACACGTTACGAGCTTTCCCATTCCACTCCCGTTTACTGTTAAACTTTGGGTTAGAGGATGGTTCGCTCCTTTGGGACTAAATTGTAGTTGTGATGGTGAGAACGCATTTACCGAGTTTTGCCTAATCTCAGTCATTGTACGTCTTTCAATTAAATTTTTCTAAAGCCGCACTGAGGGATAGCACTCTGCATGCTTGTTTTTTAGATTGAAGTCCTAAACCAGGGATGGTCTGTGCTGTGACAGGGGAGGATGAACTTGGCAAAAATAAAACAAAAACTCTGCTATGTATTTATTCATTTTTTAAAAACGTACTTTATAAATACTGCTCCAAAGACCATGGCTGTGACTCGAATACACTTTTGGTAATTTTTTATACGTAACTTGTTTAAGAAGTGCTATTTCTCAGAGGCTGTTTTTGGAAATTCAAGTATATTATTGCTTTAAAGTGGCGGTGTTTCCCCCCACTTTGATGTGGTAACATTCAGTAAGCACTGGTGTTATGGAAGCAGCCTGATTTCTATAAATGTACTGCATTTTTATCCGTAATTGCTTGGTATAGAAGGATGAGCTCCGTATTGTCTCCGTTCGGCTCAGGGAAGTTTCTTTGCCTTACCTTTCTTAGAACTCCTTATTGGTGATCGAAAGTTTGGGCACCCACCTTTTTATAATTAAATATTGGATGATGACTTACCTGGTTCCAAGAAGAGCACTCAGGTTATCATTGAGAGGTTCTATAGCCTCAGTGGGTGAAAATGTCACATCTGCACTGGGACGCACATTGCCACTTCTCACCTACTTTCTAAGTGGTAAGTTGGCATTCAGGTGATACTGAGCCTGGCCTCGTAGCCTGAAGTATGAAAAAGATTCAAGAGAAGGGGTCTGTTCTTCCAAGTGAATGGTGGCCTCGGTGCAGAGGAGAGGGTAATGAGGACAGCGGCACATGCCTCAAAGTAGAGCGATGGAAAACACATTCTGAAATTCAGTTGTGAAGTATTTCCACTTTCGATATTTATTCTCTTCAGTGTCTTTTAAAAATTTATCCCATGATTATACTTGGCTATCCCTCTGGATACCTAAGGAAGGCAGGTTTCTCTCTTCTGATTTTGATGTAGAAAGACCTTACTACTTTATCAGGGAAGATAGATAAAATTGAGATTGGCAAATGGACAAAAAGCTAGTAAAGAGAATAATCCTAGAACATTTTTTTTAATCCCATTTTGTACTTGTGGAAAGGTCATAGCTTAAGATATTGGGAGATATTAGGACATAAAAGTTTTCATGGCAATTAGTGTATGATTTGACATAATGTGGATCATCTGATATTTATTTCTACAACTACTGAATCATTTCCCCCTTCATTTAAACCCCTTACCTTCCCCTTCAACAAGATTAGATTCTGAATGGAAACTCTCACTGTTTTCCAAGGAATTCTGAGACATTTTTGTGTTTAACAGTTGGAAAGCTCTTTATTTCAGCAGATATAACTTCCTTTTTTTTTTTTTTTTTAAATGTAGATGCAGATATTCTCTAGCCTTCTTTTATTAGGATTGTTGGCTTTTGTGATGAAAATCATATAAGATTTGATTTCTTGGTAACTCAGCTTACACAATTTATGTTTAAATTCTTGAGCAATCTGTATGCAATTAAGAGACTTCTGACATTCTTACACTAAGTTGATCAACTCTAGAGTTTAGGCATTTTAACTTCTGTTGAGTTTTGAATCTCTCCAGAGTTACGTAGATAGCTTTTATTTCTGTACATTTAAAATCTCCATTTAGAAAATATCTGCAAGGTAAAAAAAAATGGGAAGAAATAGCAATGTATTTTTTCATGAACATTTTGATACACATTTCATCAAGTTTATTGATTAACCATTTTCTTATACTGGTTATAGTCAGTATTTGATTCTGAGAGGGAAGTATTCATTATTGATACACTGTATGGGCTTTTTTAATTCCATCCTTTATAAATGATCAAGATTGGAACCGTCAAAATTATATTTTTATCATGGAAAAAATTTCAACTCCCCAAGTCATAATGTTGAACAGAATTGGAATATTTTCTTTAGAATTACTTGAAAAGGCAAATGAAAGCTTATTATAGAATGCTTGTATTTTCTTTTCTCTCTAGAACCAGTATATTGCTGGCAGCTATTGTATTAAAAAAATAAAGTATATTTTCACTATCATAAAAGGTTCTTTTTTCCCCCCCTCATGAAAATAAATAGTAACCTGGGGTAAAAGTGTTTTACTTGAGACTACTTTTTTCCATGAGTGGGTGATTCGGCACATTTAATAGATTAAAGGGGGAAAAATATAGTCATCTCAGTAGGTGGATAAAATAATTTGATAAGAACTTTCATAATTCTCATTCTTAGCAAAATAGGACCAGCGGCAAAAAAAAAAAAAAAAAAAAAAACGTTTAACCTGGTGAAGCCATCTAAGAACCTATAGCAAATTTCATACATAGGTTGCCTTTTATCATGGCTATTATCCAGCTACTTTCTACAGCTATTTTATTAGAAACATTCTAGCCAGTGCAGTAAAATCAGTAGAAAGAACAGGGGATGGAAAAGAAGTGACCAAATGGCTACTCTTTGCAGATGATACATACACATAAAGGAAATCCATAATAACCTGTTAGAAATAAGAAAATTAAGCCAGCTTACTAGATACAATAATGAAGAAATATAATTACTATATACTAATATTAACCATATTAAAATTAATAAACTAGTGACACTGAGTGACAATTCTGGAAAAACCTGGGTGACAGGAAAATTGGTAGGAGATTGTCAGTGTATACTTTTTTGAGCTTTGAGAAATTTGTAGCAAATATATTACCTATTCCAAAAAATAAAACTGTTTTAAAAGATAAACTATAAGCTATTTAGGGTCAAAATGTGCAATTCTTTATGAAGAAAAGTGCAAAATATTATCAAAGGACCTAATAGAAACCTGCTCAATGGATAGGTATACCATGTTCATGGATAGGGAGCTTAAGAGTCTTTGAGTTTCAATTCAGTCTCAAGTAATTTATAAATTCAGTATATTTTTCCCCCAAATCCCAAGTGTGTGTGTGTGTGTGTGTGTGTGTGTGTGTGTGTGTGTGTAAACTAGATAAATGGATTTTTAAAAATTCATATGGAAGAATTAATGCCCCTCAAATAGCCAATATATGGAAAAGGGAAGGTAGGCTAGCAGACTTGCCTGATAAGACATAAAGACTTAAAAGCTTACAGTAATTGATGGGTAGGTTATAGTAGGTCACGACAACACAACATTCATACTACAACTAGTAAAAACACCAAAATAATATTTTTAAACATCAGAAAACTGTGGAAGCAAGAAGAACTAAATGAATTGGAATTTCAGAGGAGGAAGCCCTTCTGAGGTGAACTGATGGTCTGGTAATTTTCTTCCCTGGAGGCATTTGCTGATTCTGGGCCTGGGACTGAGGACTGGGTTTGGCCCATGCAGAGGGGTTCTTCTGGGGAAATGAAAATCACAAGGCTCTTGTTTACAGGGCACACTGGAAACCTGAGGTACCCCAAATACATGACTGGATTTCTCACAGGACACTTGCTGAACTCCAGAGCTGTCCAGGGCATGCTAGAAGCTAAGCCCAGGGCTTCCAAAAGGCAGAATGAGATCTCCCACAATCTCACCATATTTAGGAGACAAAATTTCATTAGCTGGAGGGGTTTACTCAAAACACAGGAACGTAATGGTTGCCTGGCACTGGGGGTGGGAATGGGAATTGCAAACAAACATAAGGGATCTTTAAGATGATGGAACTATTCCAAATATGGATGATAGATAAGGGTCTAATGTCCACAATATATAAAGAATTCTTATAATAAAAGAGCAAGGATGTGAATAGACATCTCTTTAAAGAAGATACAAAGATGGCCAAGAAACACATAAAAGAAGCTTAATATTAGTCATTATGGAAGTGTAAATTAGAACCACAAAAAATACCCCCTAGTGTGGCTATAATCAAGAAGACAGACAATTATTAAGTGTTGGCGATGAGGTGGAGGAATTACAACTCTCATACATAGCTGGTGGGAACATAAAATGGTGTAGCTGCATTGGAAAACAGCTTGGTGGTTCTTCAAAGAGTTAAACATAGAGCAACCATACGACCCAGCAATTTCACTCCTAGGTTTCCTAGCCAGGAAAATTAAAACTGTCTCCACATCTTGTACATGGATGCTCGTGTCAGTTACAATAGCCCCCAAATGGAAACAACCCAGATATCATCAGATGAACGGTTAAAAAACAACAAACCCAAACCTGTAGATCTCTATATATCTATGTGTTCATGTACTGGAATACTATGCAGCCATTAAAAAATACAGATACAAGGCACAACATGAATGAAGCTTGAAAACATTATGCTCAGCGAAAGAGCCCAATCACAAAAGGCCACGTATTTATGCAAAATGTCCAGAAGAGGGAAATCTTACCGAGACCGACAAGTTACTGGGTTGCCGGGAGTTGGGGGAGGAGACAATGGGGAGGGACTGCTGGTAGTTCTGGTGTTTCTTTCTTGAGTGATAAAAGTGTTCCAAAACTAAATGATGGCGATGGTTGTTCAACTTTGTGAATACTAAAATATAAAAAAACCACACCGAATTGTGTACTTTGAAAGGGTGGACTTTGTGGGATGTAAGTTATATCTCAATTTTTTAAAAGTGCGTGGAGGCAGCTCTGCCATGCCGAAGTTTTGGATAATCCGCGTTTTGGCAGCTTAGTTGCCAGAGTTAGTCACTTGGCTTTCTTTGGTGTTTGAATTAAAGTTAACAATTTAAGGGGCGCCTGGGTGGCTCAGTCGGTTAAGCCGCGGACTTCGGCTCAGGTCACGATCTCGCGGTCCGTGAGTTCGAGCCCCGCGTCGGGCTCTGGGCTGACAGCTCAGAGCCTGAAGCCTGCTTCAGATTCTGTGCTTCCCTCTCTCTGACCCTCCCCTGTTCATGCTCTGTCTCTCCCTGTCTCAAAAATAAAACGTTAAAAAAATTAAAAAAGTACAATTTAAATGTCATCCAAAATGTATTCTTAAAAGGGAAAAAGGAAAAACAATGAAAATAAGTTTTGTTTGTTTATTGTGAGAGGGAAAGAGAGAGTGAGCAGGGAGGGGCAGAGAGAGGGAGAGTGAGAATCCCAAGCAGGCCCTGTGGTGCCAGCGCAGAGCCCGACGATGGGCTTGAACCCATCCATGAAACAAGGAGATCATGACCCGAGCTGAAATCGAGAGTTGGACACTTAACCGACTGAGCCACCCGGGCGCCCTGAAAAAAAAGAATTTTTGTATAAACCATTTAGTTTTGTTCACCTAAAATGGGTGAATTCTACAGCCTATAAATTATGCTTCAATAACATGTTTTTTTTTTTTAAGCTAAAAAACACAAATCTGAAATTAAGAATTTATTTTATGGGTTTAAACAATAGGATAAACACAGCAGAAGACACGATTAGTGCTCAAAGCTAGGTCAACAGAAAAAAAAAATGAAGCAAGGCAGTAAAAAGAATGCAAAAACAAATCTACAAGGAAAGAACATGAGAGAACACAATCTAAAGATAGGTGTAATTGAAGTCACAGGGAATGGGGTAGGAGCAATATTGGGTGAAATAATGGCTGAGAACTCTCCAGACTTGTTGACATCAACCCACAGATTCATTAGCCTCAGCAAACCCCATAAGGAATCAAAACAAAGAGACCACAACATAGAATATCCTAGTCAAACTGCTGAAAACCAAAGGCAGAAAAGCCTGAAGACAGCCAGAGAGAAATGACCCATAACCTTTGAAGGAGTCACCATGAGACTAATAGCTGACTTCTCAGCAGAGATGTTGGAAGCCAGAAGAAAGGGGAATCTTCAAACTGCTGAAAAGAAAAAGAAAGGAAAGGAAGCCCTACCAACGGAGAATTCCATACTTTCTTGAAAGTATTCTCAAAAGCTAAGTCAAAGGCATTTTCACAGAGACAAAAGCCGAGAGAATTTGGCAATAGCGGACCAATGCTACCAAAGACACTGAAAGAAGTACTTCAGCCCAAAGGCAAATGACCCCCAGACTGAGGCACAGAACCAGAAGGAGGAATAAGCAATGGAAATGGTAAAATCTGTAGGCAAATGTAAAAGAATATTGACTACTTAAACAACGACGACGTCTTGCAGATACGCACTGTCGTGTATTTTACTTCTGTGGAAGGAGACATTTACATATCTATATTCTGCAGAAGTATATTTTATGGAACATATAACTGGCTTACAGAAGTAAAATGTAATGAAGTAAAATACGTAACGTGCAGTATATAGCTGGTTATATACTATAAATCTATAACATTGATGGAGGTGTAGTAGGAAAGTAAGTGGAGTTAAGTACTTGTAGGATCCTTACATTAAATACTGATTTAAGAAAACTACAAAACCATAGATAAGTTTGTAATGCCTAGGGTAGCTATTATGATAATTATAAGAATAAACATCTAAGATTCAAGGGGAAAGGAATTTTTAAAAAAGCCAATGAATCCCAACAAAAGGACAAGAGGACTAAAGGAATAAAGGATCGGACAAATTGAAAAAATAGAAAAAGATTAGCTATAAACCATATACCATGAGTAATTATATTAAATATAAGTGCACTAAACAATCATTAAAAATCAGAAAGTGGGAAGTGTTCCTCTGTCTCCATCTCTCTCTGCCTCTCCCCTGCTAATGCTCTCTCTCTCTCAAAATTAAACATTAAAAAAAAAGTCAGAGAGTGTTGAATGATTAAAAACAAAGTCAAAACCGAATATTTGACACATACAAGAAACCCACTATAAGGATACAGAAAGGTTGAAAATAAAGGGTGGAACAGTCAATCTGTCGACACATTAATCAAAAGAAAGCAGACGTAACCATTTATCATACAAAGCAGGCTTTGAGGCAGAAAGTATTACTAGAGCTGAAGAAGGACATTTTATAATACAGGACATTTAGGGTATCCTTTTATAATGAAAGGCTTATTTACTCGGAAGATACAAAGTCCTAAACTTGTATGCATCTAACAACACAGTCTTAAATACATACAGCAAAAGTTAACTAAGCTAAAAGGAAGAAATAGACAAATGCACCATCACAATGAAAGATTTTCATCATAGCTCTCTCATAACTGATAGAAGAACAGAACCTCCCACCCCACTCAATGAGGAATTTGAATAACAGTTAACCAACTTGACTTGACTGACATTGGAACCCTATATCCAACAACTGCAGAACGCGCATTCTTTTCAAGTACTTGCTTTTCAAGTACTTTGCTTTCAGCAAAGTAGACCATATGCTGGCCTATAAAGCAAGTCTCAACAAATTTCAAAGAAATCCTCCAAAGTATGTGCTCTGACCACAGCAGAATTAAAGTAGACATGACTGAAAGACAGCAGGAGAATCCCAGTGATAGCAAGTGCAGAGTAAGACCAAAACCTGCACTGAAATATAAAAAAAATTAACAAACATATGTGCCTATTATGTGCCAGGAACTATTCTAACCACTTTACATACACTCACTTAGTCTCCCTAACAATCCTATGACATGGAGACTATGATTCCCATTTTGTGGATGAAGAAATTGATGCACAGGGGAGTTAAGAGAGTTGCTCAAGGTCACGCAGCTATGAAGTCACAGAGCCAGAATTAGAGCCCAAGGAACGTAGCAATAGGCGGATTGTGAGCTGCAATCTGTGCAAGTGTTCCTGCTTTTACTAGCGTAGACTTGGCTCCCCGAGTGCCGCCAGCCAAGGTCATTGGGTTGCCAGGTCAGCCGAGCTCCAGCAGGAGCAAATCTATTCTTGTCTGTTCTCTGGGGCAGGTCTCCGGCGAGGAGCAGAGGGTCGAGGGCCCCGGCCCGACAGGCCCTGCCTCTCCCGGGAAGGCTTACTGCCTCGTGCTGGAGGCAACATTAGCCTTGCCCTTGCTGGCTTTCGGGGCGCCCGTTGGGTGCTGATCTAGAAGGACCAGCAGGGGGCGCAGGCCCCCCTTGCCGTCGCTCCCCGGGCTGCAAACCGCCCGGCAGCTGCAGACCCGCGTCAGTTTGGGGAGCTGGCAGCTCGGCTCCGCCGCGTCGCTGGCTTCCTTCCTCTTTATCAGATCTGTCCCGGCTGCTGCGCGCCGTGAAGGCACCTCCGGCCTCCGCCCCTCCTTTCCTGTGCCGAACGGCCGCTCTAACCTGCAGCGCCGCCCCCCCACCCCCCGCCCCGCTCGCACCCCGGGGAGGGGGACACCCCGCTTGCAAGTCAGGCGGCCCGAGGGCTTCCGCTCCCCGCGGGGGCAGAGCCCGCGAGCGCGCGATCTCCGCGCACCCCCAGCCCTTCGCGCGCCCTCGGCGATCGGCCTGCAGGCGGGAGGCTGCAGGGAGCGCCTCGGCCGCGATCGCAGCAGGTGCGGGTGCAGGCGGGTGCGGCGGGGGGACCCAGCGATGCTGCCACGGCCGGTCCTGGGGGGTCCCCTCCCCCCTCCCCGCCGCGCCGGGACGCGGCTCCGCGAGCCGCCAGGTGGCGGCGCAGGGGACCGTGCGGCCGCGGGGCGGGGGCGCGGGGAAGGCTCCCCGGAGGAGGGGCCGCGCTGAGAGCCCCAGGGCGTCGTCGTCCCCGGGAGGGGGTGCAAGGTTCCAGGCCCGCCGGGAGAAATTCCATCCCCGGCCGGAGGAGTGGCCTCCAGTGAGGAGAGCCGCGGGGGTCGTCCTTCGGGAAAAAGAGGGACAGCCGGCGACGTTTCTGATTCTGTGTCTTATACAGGAAGAATGGGCGTGCTTCGGTTTTTTCAAGTGATTCTTCTTCCTCGGACGTCCTCAAATGAGAGTAAATAATTTTCCTTCAACACTAGGTGCCCGTTGCTGTGTTAAAGCTTATCCCGAATGTACGTATAAATATATATATTTATTCATAAATAAACGTTTCAAATCTTTGAATCTTGTCAACAATCTATTGAGGTAGGGGTGATTAATAACCCTCCCCCCACTTTTTTTTTTTTTTTGTAAGATAACTTCAGCATAGAAAGGTTCAATTATTTGCTCAAGGCCACATGTCCAGGAATGTGATAGAGGCCATCTGGTTCCGAGATTTATCTACAGCGCTCAGTTCGATGCTGTCACTTCCCCTGCGTTGGGAGGGGCTCAGGTGGGGACCCGGGAAGGCTGATTTCTTGGCCCGGCGATGGAGCCGCCCAGAGTTCCCCTAGGTGGACTTCTCCAGTGGGATCCAGAAGGTTCGCGGCTGTACCACGCCCGGCTCCAGCCCCCGGAGCACAGTCGGGTGGGCGCCGTGCACGCGGAGCTGAGAGGTTCCAACTCTTTTTTTTTAATGGGCGCCGTGCACGCGGAGCTGAGAGGTTCCAACTCTTTTTTTTTAACATTTTTAATTTATTTTGGGACAGAGAGAGACAGAGCATGAACGGGGGAGGGGCAGAGAGAGAGGGAGACACAGAATCGGAAACAGGCTCCAGGCTCCGAGCCATCAGCCCAGAGCCTGACGCGGGGCTCGAACTCACAGACCGCGAGATCGTGACCTGGCTGAAGTCGGACGCTTAACCGACTGCGCCACCCAGGCGCCCCAGGTTCCAACTCTTTAACTGCCAAGTGCACTGGCGCTTTGTTGTTTGTGAAAAAGACAGAGGGTGGGACGGGATTCTGGGGGCCTCCCCGGAGAGCAAAAGGGGCCTGGCCTCTCCACCTCCTCGGCTCAGAAATAGGCGTGCAACTGCCCGCTGCCTGCAGAGGTCACTGTAAGCCAGCAAAATCGTCCTGCTGAGGAAGAACGGGAGTTTCCCCATCAAGGGAGCTGCAGGAGGCGAAAAGCCTGGGTACCTCCGCCTTCCCTTCCCTGGAAACACCGTTAGGTCTACGAGGTCATGTCACTCTCTTAAACAGTTGACCGCAGAGAAGTCGGTCCTCGTCTCTACAGATGCTCCAAGACCCCTATGGTCCTTAGCAGACTCCTAAGGTTGCCTATGGTAACTATTTTCCAAATTGGACCGAAAGATAAAAATGTAAATAAACTGGAGGGAAGCCCCACTCACTGATTATCAAAAGAGCCTTTTGAAAAAAAGTTTATTTATTTGGGGGCGGGGAGGGGCAGAGAGAGGGAGAGAGAGAACCCCAAGCAGGCTTTGTGCTGACAGTGCTGAAAGATTTTGAGCCAAAGTCAAGGATTGGATGCTCAACCCCTGAGCTCCCCCCCACCCCCAGCACCCTGATTTAAAAAAAACAAAACCATGGGGCGCCTGGGTGGCGCAGTCGGTTAAGCGTCCGACTTCAGCCAGGTCACGATCTCGCGGTCCGTGAGTTTGAGCCCCGCGTCAGGCTCTGGGCTGATGGCTCGGAGCCTGGAGCCTGTTTCCGATTCTGTGTCTCCCTCTCTCTCTGCCCCTCCCCCGTTCATGCTCTGTCTCTCTCTGTCCCAAAAATAAATAAAAAATGTTGAAAAAAAACAAAACAAAACAAAACAAAACCTCTTGCCGTGTTCTAAAGATACCTTTCAACTTGATATTCTGACTCAACTTTCATTATCAGATGCTTTTCAGAAGATGATGGTGAGGGCAACCTGGACATACTCCAGCACCCTTGGCTCATCAATGAAGGAACCAAGGATGAGGGTCGTGCCCTGCCCCTTAGTTAATTAGTTGCAGGGTGGGGACCTCTAGGACAGTGTTCTCAGGTCTAGACAAGGTGGTGACTACCAAGCAGACACAGAGTTGCCTCTAGAAACACATCTTTTTTTTTGGTAAGTTTTTTCTTAATGTTTATTCATTTTTCTTAACGTTTATTCATTTTTTTTTTGAGAGACACAGAGAGAATGTGGATGGGGGCAGGGCAGAGACAGAGGGAGACACAGAATCGGAGGCAGGTTCCAGGCTCTGAGCTGTCAGCACAGGGCCTAACGCGGGGCTCGAACTCACAAACGGTGAGACCATGACCTGAGCCGAAGTCAGACGCTTAGCCGACTAAGCCACCCAGGCGCCCCTGGAAACACATCTTGATCTCCTCTGCTTGGTTCTCAGGGAGTTCCCTGACTTCACAAGAAATGGGTTTTAACAAATAAATTATCGGGATCCAGAATCTTTATCTTGTGTTAAAACACGCTTAAGTGTATGAGATGCCCCATTCATTAAAAAAAATAACGGAAGTGCCTCCTGGGCACAAGGCACTGGCTGATGGTGAATAAATGGAGACACGTGATTTCTGCCTTCCAGGAGCTTCCAGGACCACAGGGGAGAAAAGACATAAACACAAATAACCAGGCAATAAAAGCAGAAGGTGAGAAACTATTCACAAGAGACTTAAAAGCACTATTCATTCATTCACTCCTGCGTATTTATTGAGCTTACCTTGTTCTGATTTGTAAAGGGAAAATTGATTTTCACTAGGAAAATCAATAGTATAGCAAATACGTTTATAAAAGGTTTTTAACTGTTCAAATGATTATCAAAGTAATTCTGCTCGCTGTAGAAATTTTGGAAAGTACAGAGAAAAGTAGAGAAGCACAATACACAAATTTCCCCCAAATTCACCACCAGAGGCAACCCGTTCATGGTGTGTTTTCCCACCAATTGGTCAGGATTTTTTTTTTTCTTTAAGAATTTTACAGCTTACTTTCCATCACAAATCTATCATATCAGAAGCATTTCCCGCATCATCTGGAACTCTCGATCATTATAAGGCTATTTGCCCAATGCTTTCCATCACACGGATGCATCATAATTGACTCACTTATTCCCCGACTGGTAGGGTGTCGAGGTTGTTTCCAGCTTTCCGTTATTACACATTTACATCGCCGTGGGTATCTCTGTACGTACATCTCTGGCTGTATTTCAGCTTCTACGTTTTGGGGGAAAAAATCAGAGATGTGAACCAAAAGTATGACCATCTCCAGAGGATCGATGCATATGAGCAAGTTATTTGCTGGGAAGTTTCTGAGGACGTGGTTTAAAAACATACATATGGACAAAGAGGAGGACCATTTTTTCAGGCTTTTTAAAAAAATTCCTTTTTAACATTTATTCATTATTGAGAGACAGAGAGACACAGAGCGTGAGCAGGGGAGGGGCAGAGAGAGGGGGAGACACAGAATCCGAAGCAGGCTCCAGGCTCTGAGCTGTCGGCACAGAGCCCGACGCGGGGCTCGAACCCACAAACTGTGAGATCATGACCTGAGCCGAAGTCGGACGCTCAACTGACTGAGCCACCCAGGCGCCTCTCAGGCTTTTGATAAATATCACCCAGTGGCTTGCAGGGACTATCTCAGCGGTTTACACGCCCCGACCCCCAACACCGGGGCTAATGCCATCTCTGTGCTCCAGCTAGGAGGGGACAGTGTCTTTGCTAACTTAATGGTATCTTACTGCTAATTGCACTTCTTCGGCCTTTAGATAGATTGAGCATCCTTTTATCCCCCCTCCCAGTGCTTATGGGCCACTTACATTTGCTTCTTATTATGTCCTTTGCCTTTTTATCCATGAGTGTCTTTGTGTTTGTTTTTATTGATTTATGTGGGTTCTTCATAAATTAAGGGTTCTAACCATCTGTCTGTGGTATTCGCTGCAAATATTCCCTCCAGTCGCTTGTCTTTTAATTGTGCTTGTATTTTTTAATCACACCAGAATTTGTTGTTGTTGTTGTTGTTGTTGTTGTTGTGTTTTGTAGCACGGATCTGTCAGACATTTCCTCTGTGGTTTCTTCCACAGCTTTGAAGCTCAGAAAGCCCTTCCCATGTACAGGGCAGTTGGGGAAGGGAGTTCCCAGGTGAGGGATACAAGGGGGCTTGGCCTGGAGGCCAGAGGTGACCCATTCGTGGGTGCCTGGACCGGACTTGTGGTTTGGGGCCGGACCAAGAACCCGTGTTAGGGCTGTGCTGTAGGGTCACAGGCAGGGGAGCCACTGACAGTTCTGAGCTGGGAGATGACCCGTCCTGGAAAGCTATTATGCCAAGCCCGAAGTTCACAGCTCAGTGAAACTTGAGGACTCTCGCCTCTTTCTTGTGAGTCTGCAGCCATTTTGGGATTTGAGGGTGATGTTTCTGTTCTGATTCTGCTGCTATCAGCCCTGGGGAGGATCCCCCGGGGCCCCCGGGGGCAGTTATTTCCTTACTTCACGGCAAAGTGATACTTCCTGTTCTGTTTGCCCAGCGTGTCGTCGACTCCTTCCCGCTCCTTCTCTCTCCTTCTCTCTCCTCTTGGCGAGACTCCCCGCCAATCCCCGCTGGGCCACGAACCTTGCGAGTAGGCCTCCGCTTTTCTGCCTTTCATTAAAACGGTAGTTGTAATAACCGATTCTGCTTAGAGAGACCGCGCTCGAACGATTTGTAAAATCTCTGGGAAGGAGCTCTTCTGGGTGGCCGGATTTTTGGTGACTGAAAAGCTTACTCCTTAGAGGATTGTATTTTAGTGTCTGCTTAGACACCCTGCAGAAACGTTTTACCACTTGGCCTTGTAGTTCATTCCTTTGACACCACAGTATAATGCATTCTTAAATGAAATAGTTGAACATTTAACGATGGCCCAGGGTCCCTGCTTCCCAACACAAACGTTTCCTTTCCTTTCCACCCTGCCTTCCGAGGCATGTGCGTGCTGCGGGATGAAGATAACTGGCTCTCCTAGGGTTCTGCCCTTTTCTCAGATTATAAGTGTGGTTAGTTTGCAAAATTTCATCAGGCTGTCCATTCGTGATTTGTGTGCTAGTCTGTATGTACCCTATATTTACAAAATTTTTTTAAAAATTTTTTTTAATGTTTATTTTTGAGAGAGAGACAGAGTGCGAGTCCGGGAGGGGCAGAGAGAGAGGGAAACCCAGAATCTGAAGCAGGCTCCAGGCTCTGAGCTGTCAGCACAGAGCCTGACATGGGGCTTGAACCCACGAACCGTGAATAGAGGCTGCTCATAGGTGTCTAGATTTTATACAGTGCATTTCAGGTTTATGTATTTATTTTGAGAGAGACAGAAACTGCGCGAGTGGGGGAGGGGCAGAGAGAGAGAGAGGGAGAGAGAGAAAGGGAACCCCAAGCAAGCTCCATGCTGCCAGCACATTGTCCGACGCGGGGCTCGAACTCACGAACTGTGAGATCATAACCTGAGCTGAAGTAGGACGCTCAACGGACTGAGCCACCCAGGCGGCCCTCTCCACTACATGTAAAATGATCATTTTATTTTATTTTTTACTTTTTACTTTTTACATTTATTTATTTTTGAGAGACACAGAGAGAGCACAAGTGGAGGAGGGGCAGAGAGAGAGGGAGACACAGAATCGAAAGCAGGTTCCAGGCCCTGAGCTGTCAGCACAGAGCCCGACGCAAGGCTTGAACTCATGGACTGCGAGATCATGACCTGAGCCGAAGTCGGATGCTCAACCGACTGAGCCACCCAGCACCCCTAAAATGATCACTTTAAAACATTTTTGTATTGAGGCACCTGGGTGGCTCAATAAGTTAAGTGGTGTTTTCTTTTGTTTTTTTAAATTTTTTTTAATGTTTCTTTATTTTTGAGAGAGAGAGAGAGAGAGTGAGTGAGCATGAGCAGGGGAGGGGCAGAGAGACAGGGAGACCCAGAATCGGAAGCAGGCTCCAGGCTCCGAGCTGTCAGCACACAGCCTGACGTGGGGCTCGAACCCATGAACTGTGAGATCATGACCTGAGCCGAAGTCGGTCGCTCAACCAACTGAGCCACCCAGGCGCCCCAATAAGTTAAGTGTTTGACTTCAGCTCAGGTCATGGCCTCACGGTTCATGGGTTCGAGCCCCGTGTCAGGCTCTGTGCTGACAGTTCGGAGCCTGGAGCCTGCTTCAGATTCTGGGTTTCCCTCTCTCTCTGCCCCTCCTGGACTCGCACTCTGTCTCTCTCTCAAAAATAAACATTAAAAAAAATAAAAAAAAAAATTTTTGTATTGAAATATAGGGTACATACAGACTAGTACACAAATCACGAATGGACAGCCTGATGAAATTTTGCAAACTAACCACACTTACAATCTGAACTAAAAAGCCACCCCAGATGGAGAAGTAGACTGCTTTCAGCACCTGGGGACCCCCTCCTGACCGGCCCCAATCACTAACCTCCCTCCCTCTCTCAAAGAGAACCACTACTCTGATAGCATAGATTAATTTTGACTGTTTTTTTTTAAGTTTTATTTATTTATTTTTAAGTAGTCTCTATACCCGACTTGGGGAATCAAACTCACGACCCCGAGATCGAGTCGCATACTCCACTGACTGAGCCAGCCAGGTGCCCCGTTTTTGAATGTTTTTGACCTTCGTATCAATGAAATCACAAAGAATGTCCTCTGCTATCTGGCTTCTTTTGCTCAACATTGTGAAATTCACCCATATTGTTGTTTGTAGCCGACTGGTTTACGTTCATTGCTGCCTGGTATTCCACTGCATGGGGCATTGTTGTTTTTAAAATTTTTTTAAATGTTTATTTTTGAGAGAGAGAGAGAGAGAGAGAGCACAAGCTGGGGAGGGACAGAGAGAGAGGGAGACAGAGGATCCAAAGCAGGCTCCACGCTGTCAGCGCAGAGCCCAATGCGGACTCAAACTCATGAACCGTGAGATCATGACCTGAGCCGAAGTCGGACGCTTAACCGACCAAGCCCCTCTGACTCCCTGCATGGGGTATTGTTTTTTCACTGTTGTGGGACAAGTTATCTCAAAACCTAGTGACGTCACTTACTAACTTTTATTTTTATTTTTATTTTTATTTTTCCGTGATCAAACCATTCCATGGAAGGGTTTCGGGGAAAGGTCAAGGGCTGAGAAGACAATGAGATCTGATATCCTTTGCCTGGCCGGGATCTCCCCAGCTTCACGGACACCCAGCAGCAACACTTCCTCTCTCGTCATTTCTGCGGGCTAAGAATTTTGGGAGCCGCTTAGCTGGGCGGTCCTGAGGTATCCGGCGGGCAGCTGTGTCGTCTGAGGGCTCGACCGGGGCTTGGGTTTCTTCATGATGCGATGCCCGGCTTCCCCCCAGAGTGAGTGATCGATCACGAGACCGAGGCTGAAACTGCAACGTGTTTCACGGCCTCTCCCTGAAAGCCACCTGTGGTCACTCCCACAATATCCTGTCCATTACCACGTCAGCCCTGCTCGGTGGGAGAGGGGACTTCGCAAGTGATGACGAGGAGGCACTTGTGGGGCCTTTTGGGGGGTTTGCTGCCACCTATGGCTACTCTATTTGGCCCCTGCAGAAGGTCAGGTCCTATGGCGTCTTCTGTCACATCGTTGTGCTGTAAGTGGTTTGCTTATTGCCGTTAATACGGACACAAAGCTCTTTATGCGCCCAGGTTCCTCTTCCTGCTGAAGCCCTTTTAGAAACCCGTCCCTGGGAAAGGAACTCCCGAGTCAGAGGACCTTAACGTGCTTAGAGCTCTTGACCCATCGTCATCTATTGCCTCCGAAAGGGTGGCTCCAGTTTTCAGGGCTGCTGGCAGCCAAAGGGGAGCCTGAGTCCGCTGTAGCTTTATCTACATTAGGTGTGCGTGCCGCCAGACAAAACAGCGCATGCGGAACAGAAAATGTTCTTCCGTCATCAAGGGAATGGCAAATGCTAGCCATCGGTCACCGTTGTGCGTTACGGTACAACGATGCCCGGAGAGGCACCTGGGTTGTGAAATGCGTCGTGGACCATCATGGGCCTCGGTATATCCACCTGTCAAATGGGGGTCCTGACAGCCGACTCCCAGGGTGGTTGTGGACATTAAAGGGACGTAGCAGTCCCGGCACCCTGCAGAGTGGGCCATCCCAGAAATGCTGGTTCTCTAGCAAGGGTCACACATGGAAGTACGTGCTGTGATTTGTCCTCGGTTTCTCCTGGAGAGAGAGAGAGAGAGAGAGAGAGAGAGAGAGAGAGAGAAAGAGAGAGAGAGTACAGCATTCTTTTTCGAATGATAACAGTGATACACGGTCACCAAATAAAAATTTGGAAACCGTGGGAAAGTACAAAGAAGGAAATAAACATTACCCGCAATTTCACGCCCCAGATCTGCCCCTGCTAACATCTGGGCGTGTCTCCTCCGGGGTGTTGGGTCACTTCTTATTCTCAGAATTCTAAGGTGTGGCTCTGGGGCACTGTGACACCTCTGTCCAGGCCCCAACGACGCTGAGGATGGGGGGGCGGGGGGGCGGGAGCCATCGGGTTCCAGCTGCCTTCCTGGAGGCGGCTCACCTTTTGCCGCCCAGGTGAGGCCCACGGGACTCAAGACTCGGTCCTCACCATCCACGGAGAGCAAGACCAGGAGCCCCTGGAGGACGGGATTGGTCTTTATTCTCCCCCCTTCCCCTAAAAGGCCCTGGCCAAAACTCATCCCGACTTTGGGCTCTTCCTGGCTCTGAGCCTCAGTTTCCTCATCTGTCAAAGGAGCAGCAGGGCCTTGGTTTTCAAGACGAATCTTGTGTGGCACCAGAGGTACGTGTGAAGGAGAGACGGCTTCGGAGATCGCAGGGTTTTATACTGAGTGCATCCTCTTTACTCCTCTGGTGCCCTCACTGCCTCCCTCTTAGAAGAGGACGAACCTCCGACCAGCCCCAGATGGTGTTAGTGCCGGGGCCCTTGTGGGTCAGCCTCCTCGGCTGCTCTGGGACTACCGGAGTCGGGCAAGGAGGACCCCTGAGAGCTTTGCGAAGGTTACAAACAAGGCATGAAGATACGCCTCCGACGGGGATATAGTCGGCTTGTGGCACCGCTCGTAGAAAGCGACTGCTCAGGTTCAAGTCCCAGCTCCCCCACTTACTGGCTGTGTGACCTTGGGCAGGTTGCTTAACTGCTCTGTGCCTCCCTGGTCTCTAAATTGGAAAGATGATAAGAATAATGTGTGCGGGTTAAGTGGATTAATAGGCATGAAGCCCTTAGAACAGTGCATGAGGCATAGTAGGTGCCCATGAGTGCTGGACATTGTTGTTATGCTTCTCGAAATGCTCTAAGTGCCCCGAGACGTGCTCTTTAGAATTGTGAACAGATCCCAAAAATGCAGATGCGTTTGACCCGAAAGTGAAAGTTTCTCTTCCTTTACCTACTCTCACTCTCCAGAAGTAACCACCGCGAACAGTTCAGTGGGCCACCCTCCAGATCATTCTCTAGACGTACACAGTGATCATATATATCTAGAGTTTTCTTTTTTTTTTTTTTAATTTTTTTTTAACGTTTATTTATTTTTGAGACAGAGAGAGACAGAGCATGAACGGGGGAGGGTCAGAGAGAGAGGGAGACACAGAATCTGAAACAGGCTCCAGGCTCTGAGCTGTCAGCACAGAGCCCGATGCGGGGCTCGAACTCACGGACCGCGAAATCGTGACCTGAGCCGAAGTCGGCCGCTCAACCGACTGAGCCACCCAGGCGCCCCTAGAGTTTTCTTTTAAGAGCAACAGATCATACGTGTTGCTCGTCAACTTGCTTTTTCACCCGAATGTCATAGACGTACGATCGCGTCCGTGACCCCAGGTACGCAGCTGTTCAGTTTATATGCCTCTGATCCGCTACTCGTGGACGGTTAGGCGATTTCCTTTTTTTTTTTTTTTTTTGACTATGCAAAACGCAGCAGGGAACATCCTTCTCTAGAGTCTCTTACTCCAAGAGGAGGATCCTGAGGGTGCGGGGGTGCGGGTGTCACGAGCTGCGCATCTGAGCTCCTCTGGGGGTCAGAGACGGTGATGGTCCGCCCTTCTCGGCGCTGGCTTCTGAGTGGCTCCAACGCGTCGCCCTGGGAGGGTGCCTCCCACACGCCCAAAGGAGGCAAGGGCCTGTCCAGGAGGTTCTCTCCCGGAAAGGAAGACCACCGTGCCGGTGGGGGCGGGGGACGCCAGACAGAACTCGGCTGACCCTGGGGCCCCTTTCTCACCATTTCCTTTACAGGAGTTATTAGTGAAATGTGTTTATTATGAGAACTGTCAAAGGTACAGAGAACGTACAAGGACGGTCCCACAGACATCTCTATACCCCCCATCGGGATGTAATCGCTGTTGACACTTGGCCATACTTGGTTTGCTGATCTGTATCATTTCTCCGTATCTATATTTCTCTATAGTTATAGGCACATCTGGATCTATGTTTTGGGGCCCAGGCGTTTCTTTCTGCTTTTTTTTTTTTTTCTAATTTTTTTTAAGTTTATTTGTTTTTCAGAGAGAGACAGAAAGAGTGAGCAGGGGAGGGGCAGAGAGAGAGAGGGAAAGAGAGAATCCCAAGCAGGCTCCTTACTATCAGCACATACACTTTTACAAAACATTGGATCACTGTTCTCCTCCTGCTTGGGCCTGTCGGCTAGAGACATCAAAGTTCCTGCAGCCCGCAGGGTGGGGCTGGGGACAGGCAGACAGACATCGGCCACCACCCTCTCCCGGTGGCTGAGGTGGGGCTGGAGTGGCAGTACTTGGTAGACACTGATCAGGGTCCCGTGCCCAGCAGTGGCTGGGGCAAGCTAAGTCAGGGGTCTACAACACCTGCTGCTGCCTGTGTGGGGCTTTTGGGCAGATCGGAAAATGCGTCCCTTGTGGCCACAGCTCATATGCCGCTGCGCCTGGCTTAGCAGCAGAGTCAGGTTGGATTTCAGCCCCGGTTCCGGCGACAGCACTTTGTGCAGTGCACAACCTATGCAACCGCATGTGGCAACCCTGACCGGCAGAGGTATAATTTGGCTAGTGAGGCAGGGCAGAGAGATACTGTAGCCCGAGAGCAGGCAGGGCGGTGGTTAATAGCGGGCCACACGTCACAGCGGTAAGGATAGCTGGCGTTTATGGGGCATTTACTCTGTGCCGAGCCCTGCACCGAGTGTTGTACAGAATTCTCTCATCGTTTCTTCATGTCCCCTGTGGAGGAGGTGCCAGTTTTATCCTCATTGTAGGGATGAGAAGACAGGCTCAGAGAGGTTCGGTTATTCGCTCAAGTTTATAAAGCTCGTAAGTGGCAGAGTCAGGGGTCCGCCGAGGGTCTTCTGGCTCTTGGGATGGACCCTTAAGAATTGTGCCCCACGCTGCAGTTGTTAGGGGCCCAAGAGCCTAATTCTGGGGCTGCCAGGGCAGTGGGGATTCCGTGTAGCAGGTCTGAGGTGGGAGACGGGCGGTCAGATTTGCAATGAACAGGTCCCTCCACCCTAGCCTGGGGTGACCCTGCTGTGCCCCCAGCCTGCCCCGTTGAGACCCCCTGGATGGCGGGAGTACGTGGAAATCCAGGACCCCGGTCCTCTTTCAGCCACTGTCACTGTCGGGGGCTGCTTGCCAGCCTAAGTCCCCGAGCAGAAGTCGAGTCACCTAGAGGCTAATGGGGGGGGGGGGGGTTGGTCAGGAAGGCATCAGGAATCTGTGACTCAGGCCACACAGGCCTTGTCAATCCCTGGCCCTGCAGCATCAGACGCAGGTGCGGCTGGGCTCCCAGCCAGCGGAGTGGCCCTACCCTGGCCGTGACTGTCAGCTCGGGCCTGGAGGGGCTGCAGGGCGGGATCCTGAAGCCTGTGGCTCCAGTTCCCTAAAGAAGTAAGGGGAGCGAGGTCCGGTCCGGGAGCAGATTCTGAGCACCCACCGCTCCCCGAGGCCGTCCTTCAGACCCTGGGCAGTTTACCACACCCCTGCGCGGACGTTGGCTCACGTTCTGCGTTCCGCGGGCTCAGCCCGGCCCTCCCTTCTGGCAGAGCCGACGGTTAGCTTTGACGAAGTCACCAAGAGGCTCCGCAGCTTGGACAGGTGCTCAGAAGGGCTGGGGGGCTTGCCAGACTACCTTCGTCCGGGACAAACGTCTCGCCGCGGCCCAGGTCAGAACTCAGGGCCGTCTCTCAGTTGCTAGAGAGGGTCATGTTTTGCATAACCGGGCCTGAAAGAAATCAGGCAGGGCTTCAGGGACATCAGGCAGCGGACCGAAAAGACACTTAGGCTGTGACTCCTTCTGGTTTGTTTGTTTGTTTGGAGGGAGAGGCACTTGGCAGACATTCTTGACTGTTGCCCCCGGCTGTGGGGGCTCCGAGGTGAGGAGGGGGTGGCCGTGGGCGAAGGGAGCGCCCGCTGCTGGAGGGCACAGTGGGTGGCGTCAGATCGAGTCGTGGGTCCGTGGGGAGATGGGGCCCCAGACTCCCAGGGAGGACGCTGAGGCTTGGAGTAGTCAGGGGTGGGTCACAGTCACACAGTTGGAGGCGAGGCACAACCGAGGACACCTGGCGTCTTTCCAGGCCACCCTCCGTCCCTCTTCTTGGTGCCAGAACCCGTATCTTCCCTCCCCCGTGCTCGGCAGCAGACTCCTTGCACCCGTGCACCTCCAGGCTCCTTTTCTGACGGCCAGTGACCTCAGGCCTCACACCGGCTCCCTCAACTGCGTGAGGCCTCACCGGCTAGCAGACCCTCACCCTCGGCTGCCTCCTGACCACTGCTGCCCCGGCTCGCTCATTCCCTTCCCCCTCCCACCCCTTGTCCCCGGGCCCTCCCAAGGTCACTGCTAATGATAAAAAGAAAAATAATGCCTCCCATGTACCGGGACTGTATCAGACATAGCGCTAAGTGCTTACAAGCATCACTGGGCCCTCCCACAGTTCTACGTGGGGGAAAAACGGTCTCGTTCTGCAGCCTGGCGGGGGGGGGATGGGGGGGGGAGCTGGCAGGTTTGGAGAACACAGAGGGCCTTCTGATGGTGTAGCTGGTTGGTCAAGAAGCTCCCTCCACCCACCAGAGAAAAAGAAATTAAAGTCGTGTGTGTGTGTAATGGGTGTGAGTGGGTGCAGGTGTGTGTGAGAGAGATGGAGAGAGGCTATGTCTTGTACCAGGCCCAGCCCCCATGCCTGAGGAGGGAGCGGGGGGTGGGGTGGGGGTGGACAGGAAGAGAGACCTGGGCCCCTTGCAGGGGACCATGACTCTGGGTGGTCTGCGGGACCCCAGCCGAGCATCCACCGGGCAATGGCAGGCTCTCCTTCGCTGCCCGGGCAAGGCCGTGGAAGGTTCTGCGTGAAGGGACTCTTCTTGGGATGGTTCCAGAGCTCTACCTTGTCGGGTTTGCTTTCTTCCCTTGAGACCTTCGTCCCCCAGCGCAGCTCTCTTTCTGTGTGCGTGCCGGGCGCCCGTGCAGTTCCACCCACCTTTCTCCGACTGCCTGCCTCTCCCCTGACTCGGTCCCCTAGACTTTCCGGAGTCGCCCTCGTTAGCGGCCCGTGTGATTCATCGTGTGAGGGGACTTAGTGCCTCTCGTAAAACTCCACTTCGCGTTGTTTTCTTTTCTCCCCACTCTCTCTCTCCCGGCCCCTTTGCTACGCAGCCTGGGTTTCTCCCCTGCGTTTGGCCAGATATGGAAAATAAATACATCCACTGTGCGGGAGGAAATGACCTTCGGGTTTGGGGGCCGTTTTAATGGGGCCTGAGCGCTGCTGACAGCTCCACACTCGCCCTGGTTTCCCCTTTCCCGATGTGAGAGCCTGGGAGCCGGTGCTGGGAGTCTCGCAAAGCCCCCCCCGATTCCTCATCTGGCTTCGTCCTGCCTTTCCTCTGCCTGTGGCCTTCCTCCGGCGGTGGGATTTTTCTTTACGGTCGCAAAGGAAATGTGCGCTCGCCTCTAACTAGAACTATCGACAGTATAGACGCGAAGACTTTCTCCTCTTCGTCCGAATCTCCCTCAGGGCAGGAACCAGGCGACTGGCACCGTCCTAAAGCCGCTGCACGGCTCTCGTCCCCCCCCTTTCCGGCATGTAAATGGCTGGAGGCCACTGTTGGAAGGTCTGTTCATCCTTGGCAAAGCTTGAATGAATGCATGAGGCAATGAATGAATGAAGAAGCTGTGCGTAGCAGTCTGTTCCCAAGGGGGCAGTTGGTCTCAGAAGACGTGGCTTCAGCCACCCCAAAGTTGGCAGTCCCCGCTTTGGGAGGCGGTCCCTCTCCTTCCTCCTGCATGAGCTTGGGAGGCTGTCTCTACTCTTTGGGGCTTCGGTTTATCCCTCTGCAAAATGGGGACATCGCCTGCCGGGCTCGAGTCACCCACCTGTGAAGGTCAAGCGGCAGGTGGGAGGGAACACGGTCCGTGCATGAGAAAGCATGGGACCTCTCTGGGACAGGGTGCTAAGTGGCCCTCACGTGAGGACCGAGGGACACAGGGTGACGATGCTAATCGGTTTAGCCCTGATTAGCTCCTTTATTTCCCCCACTCCTTTATTTCTCCAGAGGAGGAGAAAGAACAGGGAGGTTACCCAACCAACAGTGGTTCCAGGAGCTTCTTTAGCTTCATCTGCAGTGTTTCAAATTTTTGGTAACAGAAGTGTTCCGAGGATCTGCTTTTGTATCGAAAGTACACGTGTCTAAGTAAAATAACATTAACAATAGTCTCCATGTATCGAACTCTGGCTCCATAGCAGGCGGTGAGGATTATTATGGTGCCCATTTCGCAGATGAGGAAGCCAGGGTCTGAGAAGTGAATGGCCCAGGAGGGGCTAAGCCCTATTTGCTCCTCTTTGACAAAGTCAAGAAACTACCTACCGTACAGGTTTGGGTGGATTGAGCATGTTGTAGACACAAAAACACCAGGTAAACTGTAAAGTGCTGCTTATTCGTTCCTGAAATGAGCATTTTATAACGTACGTACCCTTCTCTGGGGTCTGGGGAAATAGCAGCACGCCGACAAGGTCCTGGTCCCTGGAGGTGACCTTCTAGGGGTCACAGCCGGACGATCAACCAGGAGACCAGGGGGACGGTTTGGAGGGCGAGGCAGTGGGGGACCCATGAGGGCCAGCGCCACGGCGCCACCTCGGAGGAGTCCTTTCTGGAAAGGTGACATCTGGACAGAGGCTGAGAGGTTGGTTGCTGAAGCTCTTTAGGGGAGGTGTCGTAGAGGGACAGCCCCGAGGAGGGGAAGAGCTGGCACGAAGAGGTGAGGCACGAAGGGAGGCCAGCCGGGGTGGCTGGAGCGGAGCAGGGGTGGGAGGCAGGTCTGGAGTCTGCAGGGCACGAGGTATGGAGACATGGGGAAGATGGCGGGTGGCTTTCCCAGGGCTGCTGCTGTGTCTCCTGGTCCCCACCCTGGTGAAGCGTCCATGGGGTGGTGGCCGCGTACAGGATCTCAGGAGGTGGGCATGTGCTGGAGGACGTGTGTCCTTTTATTGAGACAGAGAGAGGTTTCCCAGCCTGGATGGGCAAGAAAGCAGGAGGGGTCCTGAGGCAGGGCCACTGGAGGGGGGGGGGGGGAAGACACACCTTCCAGACCCCCTGGTGCCTCTGGCCCTGGCCGGAAGTTGAGGGGGCAGGAGCAGGGCGTGGGCAGAAAGCAGGGGGCAGCAAGGGGCGAGAGGAGCCCCGAGGTCCACAGGTGCAGGGAGGTGTGGGCGGGCTAAGCAGGTGCCTGGAGCTGGCCCCCCAGGAGGCTCAGGGGCATATTTCCAGAATGGCCCCAGCATCCCTACAGGCAGGGCTTGGCCTGGTCAACCCAGAGTCCCCCACACGCTCCAAACCCCCAAATGCCCAGTGTCCATGCACTCACTGATCATGAGCCTTAGCAAGATGGGTCTTTCCAGGAATGTCATTTTCTCCCCACTGCAATTGGTTTGATTGAAGGTGTTTTCACTTTTAATCTCCCCTGGCGGTCGGCTTTGTCCTTATGGTTCCTGGCTGGAGTGAGTATCAGCCTTTCCATCTCTCTGGCTGTGTAGCATTGGGCAAGTCGCACAACCTCTCTGTGCCTCTGTTTTGCAGAGGAGCTAAAGGCAGGGCTGGCTGAGGTCTGTGACTGTGGTGACAACTCATGTTCAGCTCCGGGCACATGCATTCACAGACCGGAGGCCTCTCTCTCAGAGACGCTTCTGGGGCTTGCCCAGAGGGCGGGACAGCCTTCAGTTGTGAGCATGGCTGGGGGGCAGAGAGATTCGTGTTGGCCACAGGCAGTGCAGCTTCAGCTGCCCGCCTAGGTCACAGTGTGGGGAGGAAGGGGGCTCTGGGGGGGGGGGGGCGAGGGAGGCAGCCGCGCCTGGGCCTTCGTGGCGACCCAGACAAAGGACAGTCATCGTGGAGCTCAGAGTGGCCGTGCCCTGTGATGGTGAAGTCCACAAATTCCAAGACGCGGCAGTTGTGCCCCCGGGTCCAGCCCGCACCTCTCACCCTCCACAAAAGCGCACCCCACTTCTCGCTCAGGGGCCTCACTGCTCCACGTGTGGACTTGTAACGCCAGCAACTCCCGGGAGGGGGTCAGGAATGCAGATTTCCCGGCATCCTGCTGAATCGGACTCTGTCATCTCCCAAGAGCGCCGGGTAGTTTGGGAGCAAAGTGTGAGCAGCGTTGGGCTAGGGGACAGGTAGGAAGGACGGTGCCCAGCCCTGTCTGTGGGAGGCGTCCGCACTGGGGAGCGGGGAGGGGAGCGTGTGCCCGCAGGGACACGCAGGGATCCCACGTCGTGGGCTGAGTGGAAGAAGCGGGAATGGGGACAAGAACCCACATACTGGAAACGTGCACGTAGAAAAATGACAGAAAGGACAGCGCTGGGCCAGCTGGTGAAGGAATGTGGTCTATATGTCAGGGAACGGTGTGAACTCTCCTGGATGTGATCATTGTCCCGGGTTGTATAAGACAACGTCCTTCTTCTCCGGAGGTACCCCGGACATTTAGGGATGACGCGTCCTGATGTGCACAGCATACTTTGCTGTGGGTCAGCACAAAGAAAGTATATAGATATGTGGAGAGAGAACGCACGTAGCCAGATGTTAATAATGGCTGGATCTAGGTGAAAGCGACCCCTTTAGTGTGTTTTTCTTGTCATTTTTTTGAAGGCTTAACTTTTTTCAAATTTATTAATTTTTTAAAATGTTTATTCATTTTTGAGAGAGAGAGAGAGAGACAGACAGAGCACAAGCAGAAGAGGGGCAGGGAAAGAGGGAGACACAGAATCCGAAGCAGGCTCCAGGCTCCGAGCTGTCAGCACAGAGCCTGACTCGGGGCCCGAACTCATGAACCGTGAGATCGTGACCTGAGCTGAAGTTGGACGCTTAACCGACTGAGTCACCCTGGGCTCCCCCACCCTTTTTTTTTTTTCAAATTTAAAGTAAAAGAGAATACTAAAAAATTCAGCACATTTGTGCCAATTTAAGGCAATAACACCCTTTATGAGGACACAGAACCAGACCAACTGGTGAAGGGGACTTTTTGGGGAGGGGAAGTGAGTGAGAGCCAGGCTTTGCTGACTGGGGCCTTTGTGGCTCAGGAGGGCAGTGGGTGCCACGCCTTCCCTGCAGGTGTGGACTCTTGGGGGGGCCTGGCCCTCCCCTGCCCCCCCCAGCCCTTTCCTTGTCTGTAGAACAGGGGAGCGGTAGTGCCCCTCCCTCAGCTTTGCCGTGAGGTTTAAGGCTCTAGAGTTGATAGGACCCTTCACACAGCACTGGGCCCAGAGTCAGGACTCGGCGAACGGGGCTGTTCCAGGACTGGCTCCTTCAGTGACTCTCGGGGTGGAAGGGACTCTGAACATCAAAGAATCAACCCTCTGTCCTGCAATTGAGTCACCTCTACAGTGTCCTGTGGGCCAGTGCCCAGCACCAGCTTGATCTCCCCCAATGACAGGATGCTCACTCCCAAGGCAGTTTATTCCATCTTAGGTTGGTCTGTTACCAGGTCTTTCTTTTTTAACTTTTTTTTTTTTTTTTAAATGGGGTGTAATTGACATACCACAGTATGTGAGTTTCAGGTGTGCAAGGTAATGATTTGCTATCTGTATCCACCGCAGGATGAGCACCACAGTAGGTCTGCTTAGCACCTGTCACCACACACAGTGACGTCGCTTTTCTCGTGATGAGAGCTTTCGCAATCTAGCCTCTTAGCAACTTTCAAATAGGCAGTACAGAACTATGAACTGCAACCATCAGACTGTACGTCACATCCCTATTTTATTATCAAACTGCATGTTTGTGACTTGTGAGCCCCCTTCACCCCTTTCACCCACCTCCCCACCCCCAACCTCTGGCACCGCCAGTCTGTTCTCTGTGTGTAGGAGCCTGGTTGTTTTTGTTTTTGTTGTTGGTTTCAGACTCCAGGCATAAGAGAGATCATACAATGTTTGTCTTTTCCTGTCTGGTTTATTTCACTTAACCTAACGCCCTCAAGGTGCATCCTTGTTGTAGCAAACGACAAGAGTTCCTTCTTTTTATGGTTGAAAAATATTCCCTTGTAGATATTACCCCATCTTCTTCTTCTTTTTTTTTTTTTTTTAATGTTTATTTCCAAGACAGAGACAGAGCACGAGTAGGGGAGGGGCAGAGAGAGAGGGAGACACAGAATCCCAAGCAGGCTCCAGGCTCCGAGCTGTCAGCACAGAGCCCGACGCGGGGCTCGAACCCATAAACCGTGAGATCATGACCTGAGCCGAAGTCGGTCGCTCAACCGACTGAGCCACCCAGGCGCACCCCCCCTTCTTCTTTATTCATTCGTCTGTCGATGGATGCTCAGCTTAGTTTCCATATCTTGGCGATTGTAAATAGTGCGGCAATGAACATGGGGAGTAACAGATCTTTTTAAACTAGTGTTTTCATTTTCTCCAGATAAATAGCCGGAAGTGGAATGACTGGATCATGTGGTAGGTATCTTTTTAATTTTTTGAGGAACCTCCATCCTGTTTTCCACAGTGGCTGCACCAGTTTACATTCCCAGCGACAGTGCACGAGGGTTCCTTTTTCTCCACATCCTCACTGACGCTTGTTATTTCTGGCCTTTTTCATACTAGCCATTCTGACAGGGTAAAGTGACATCTCACTGTGGTTTTGATTTGCATTTCCCTGACTATAAGCGATGTCAAGCACCCTTTCATGTGTCTGTTGGCCATCTGGATGTCTTCTTTGGGAAAATGTCTCTTCGGGTCCGCTGCTCATTTATAAAATCAGATTGTTTGTTTTGCTGTTGAGCTGTAGGAGTTCCTTATATATTTTGGCCATTAATCTCTTATCAGATGTAAGATTTGCAAATATTTTCTCCCATTCAGTAGGTTGTCTTTTCATTTCATTGGTGGTTTCTTTTGCTCTACAGAAGCTTTTTAGTTTGATGTGGTCTCACTTGTTTATTATTGCCTTTGTTTCTTTTGAGTAGGGCATCAAATCCAAAATGTTATCACCAAGACTAATGTCCAGGAGCTTACCTTCTATGTTTTTTTTCTAGGAGTTTTATGGTTTTAGGTCTTTTTTTTTTTTTTTTGAGACAGAGAGAGAGAGAGAGAGAGGGTGCAAGTGAGTGAGGGGCAAAGAGAGAGAATCCCACAAAGGGAAGAGAGGGAGAGAGAAAGAAGTGGGGCTCATCTAGGGCTTATGTTTTAACCCGAAGCAGGGCTCAAGCTCACCTGATATGGGACTCGAACGCACGAGCTGTGAAATCATGATCTGAACCGAAGTCAGATGCTTAACGACTGAGCCACCCAGGTGTCCCTTAAGTGAAACATTAAAAACAACTTTATTAACTGTTCTTAGAACAATGGTGTGGCCGTGGCGGCCACGTAAGTATCATAAGGGGTTTACAGTGAAAAGTGAGTTATTTCTGGGTCCAGACCCCTGCTCTGCCCCAATACTGACCCCTGCTCAGAGTTCTCTCTGCGCTCCTTAACGTGGGCTCCGTCGTGAAAACACAGCAGGTGGTTAGACCATACCGCGTGTGGTCTAACGGTCACCCAGGAGCGCAAGGTGTGGACACGCTGCACTTGGGACCGACCCCCTGCTGATGACACTTAGGTCATCCTTAGCCTTTCACTTTTAGACAAGGCTACAGTCATCCCACCGCACGTCCTTAGGCCTGTGCCGGAAACATTCCTAAATGACGGTGCCCCGGAAGCGGGCGGGCTGGGCCACGGCGGCACCCGACTGCAATCAAGCTGATGCACAGTGTCGCCGGTGGACCTGAGAGTCCCTGTCTCCCGGGAGGCGGGTCAGGGACAGGATAACTCGGGAGGGGAAAGAGCACTGGCCAGGAGCCGGGACCTCCGGGTTCCAGCCCCCGCTCTGCTGCTTTCTGGTTGGGAATTCTAAAAAAGTCCCCTTCCCTCTCTGAGCCTCAGTCTCCTCACCCTCCAACAGGATGCTGGCCCAGTTTCCCGGCTTGCAAGTGGGCCCCACTCTAAAGCTGTGGAGAGAGGACACCTCTCTATCTCCCTGTGCATTTCTTCCCTGTGGTCTGGAACCGGGCCGTCTCTGCTCTGGGTAACCATGGAAGGGCTATTGGACTTTCCTGGTGGTTGGGGTTGGGGTTTGGGGGTATAGTTTCTGTTCCAGGACTTGTCCGGGTGGGGCTGGCCTGCCTGTGGCCCGTGGATGCCTGGGGGAGAGTCTCAGAGGACCTTCTGGACCAGCCTCCTATCTGTGACTTGCAGTCCTGTCACAGGACTGCAGGAGGGTCTTGTCACTCGGGGTCCAACCAAGAAACAGAAGCAGTCTGGGTATTTCAGACGGAGAGACTTAATATAGGGAGTTAGTTACCCAGGTTATGGAAGAGCTTAGAGCCAAAGAGGGGATGGTGAGTCAACCCAGAGATTAGCCAGTGTGGAAAACTGCCCCCGCCCTGGGGACGGAGGGGCCAGGGCAGGTGGTGGGGTGAGTGGAGCCCAGAGCCCCGGGCTGCCTGGTGCCAGCTGGAACCCGGTTGGGTGGGAGCTGGAACACGGAGGAGCTGCTGCTGGTGACCTCACTTGAGGAGAGCTATTCCAGCTTCTCTCTTTAGCCCCCTCTCCCATCCCCCCAGACTGTGCCTCGCCGGGCCAGAACCCAGCTGGAAACCCACTGGCCAGGGGACCGGGGACACGCAGCCTACAGACATCAGCCCCCCCTTGCAACACAGGGAGGAATGCGTTTGAACTTAGAGACCCGGGACTGGCCCAGTGACACCTTGTACTTACATGCTTCAGGTGCTGGGGAGCTCACTCTCTAACTCTGGAGGTGGCAGCGACAGCCCATTTCATTGCCAGCCGAGTAGGAGCGTTGGCTCAGAATGAGGAAGAAATGTTGGTGTCCCTGTGGCTCCCCGCCTAAACCAAGGGATCTGTCTCTGGAGCATGAGGCCTTTGTGTGGGACGCTTGGCCGCCTCGTGCCTCCTGGCTGTGCTCGCACTATCGTATCTGCCGGGAATGGCCTTCCCGCCCTCTACTGCTTGGCTAACTTTACCCATCTGGTGAGGTTCAGCTCTCCTGGGAAGCTTCAGGCACACCCTGCACCCTTCTATGGCGCCTCATACTTTCTTCTCTGTTCGGCGCTAACCACATCACGGTGAACGTGGATGTCCGTGTTTGTCCCACCTGATCCATCGAGGGCACGGGGACCGATGGGCTTGTGTGGCGCCATGCTGCAGAGGCCTTCTCTGAGGCTCCTCCAGCGTGCCAGGCCCGCCAGGTGCTCTGCATACGTGTTCTAACTTAATCCTCCCAGTAACCCCGAAAGTAGCTATGCTCCATCCCCGTTTCCCAGCTGGAGAATCCGCACAGAGCAGGGATTTGAGCCCAGCTTCTTCCGGCTGGGAAGCCCATGTTCCTTATCCATGGACCACACGGTCTGGTGACAGCACAGCTGGGCAGCAGGGCGGGCCCGCCTCACTGGGAACGTTTTCGGTTCAGTTTTCTGGCGCCCGGTCCCCCACCCTGTGTCCAAACCCCTACGTCAGCCCCTCACAGACGAGGATGCCTTTCCCATGGCCACTTCTCCATTCTGAGGTGACCGAGCGGCCAGGCTGGGACGGCGGGTCTGACCGCAGATTGACAGATGTTTCCATGTGTGGAAGTGGGCTGTGAGCCTTCATGCAGTCTTTTCGTGGTTCCCTTTTTGGCTCTTTCCCTTGGGCAATGTGTCCCATCATGGTTTTGCTACCCCGATGTGCTCAGAACCTCTAGACCGTTCTTAACAATCTTGTTTTTTTAATTTTTTTTTTTTTTTTATTTCTCTTTGAGAGAGAGCGCAAGCGGGGGAGGGGCAAAGAGAGAGAGGGAGACACACAATCCGAAGCAGGCTCCAGGCTCCGAGCCATCAGCACAGAGCCCGATGTGGGGCTCGAACTCACGGACCGCGAGATCGTGACCTGAGCCGAAGTCGGACGCTCACCCGACCGAGTCACCCAGGCGCCCCTCTTAACAATCTTGTTTTGTGGGCAGAGCACGGTCCAGTTTTCAGGGGCTGTGTACCTGTGTTAGCTCACTGGATCTTCCCAGCAAACCTAGGACTGAGCTCATTTGACAGATCGGGGTTCAGAAGAGTCTAAGTAATGACTTTAGGTAGCCCTAGACTCAGCTCTTACTTAGCCTGCCTCCCTAAGGCACCTGCTAAACCTCGCTCCACAGCTGTAGGAGGTAGGTAGCATTATTATCCCTATTTTAGAATCAGGGAACAGAGCTCAGAGAGGATAACTGACTTCCCTGTGGTCACACAGCAGCAAATCCAGACTTAGAACCCCATCTCTTAATTCCTGGCCCGGTGTTCTTGAGAACGGGTACAAAACTGAAAAAAAAAATGCGTCTCTACATTTCAACAAATCTACAACATTCCTGGATACAGACATACCACTCTTCTCTATGCCACAGGAAATCAAAGTGCTGTCAGTTAGACTAAGACAATACCTTCTTACCACTCAGAATCTTTTTATTTCACACTTAACAAAAGAGCTCCTTTAGACTTGGATGCGTGACTTACGTACATCATTCTCGTACATATGTAGAAGGAGCATTCAAATGAAAATAAACTTATTCGAAATGAAATTCAATTCACATGAAAAGAAACTTGTTCACATTCGAAATCAGGCTCTGGGTCAGAGTGACCGACTCTGGTGTTTTTTCAAACGGTATTGTCCTCTGTGTCAGCATGTGTTGGTGACCTCTCTCTCTCTCTCTCTTTTTCTGACTTTAAACACATTTGATTCAGCAAAAGCTTGCATGTCATGAAGCGCACACGTTGTAAGGATATCTGATGAGTTTTCATCCATGGAAGTCTGCGTCTGTGACCAGTGGTGGCTGATGGGTAAATATTTAGGAATTTGGCAGAGCAGCTTTTAAACTGTTTGTTGTTCAAAACCAGCCATCGTGAGAATATTTACACCACGGAAACTGGCAAATGATGCAATTCAGGCCTTGTCCTCCCTCCTCAGGAGCTGGTTTACCAGCACAATACTGAGCGTAGCTACCTCTGGGTTTCGGAGAGATTTCCAGCACCCCTACTAACTTTGTGCTCTCCCTAACCCCCTCTCCAACTAGGGAAGCATCCAGAAGCGGCGTTTCTCAACAGAATCCATAGGTGGACTGAGAGCCACTGGTGCTGGTCCTACACCAGCTTTGCATTGCTCAGTGCTCCTCCCTTTGGACTCCCACGCGAGGAATGCTGCTAAACGCGTCCGCTTTTCCACCTCCCCTGCCCTGCGCCCACAACCATTTGGTTCCTGGAGGCTGAAAGAATACTCCTGTATTGTCTCTAGGATTTCCTTCCAAGCCACAGAAACCCATACCAGAGTACCGCTTGCCTTGCATAGGCAATGAGAACTCCATCATCCCAATTTTCAGAAATATTAAAATGGGAAAAATGGTACCCGTTTGCACATCCTCCCTTACTGAAGTACTTTCCTTTGAGAAGCAGCTTGTCTTGAGGACGGAGCTCTATAAAGATGTGCCCGTGTTTCCTCGCGGCCCCCGATCTCGCTGGGCATCCTGCCTCCCGATGGGTGGCGTCTGTCTACTTCTCTGGGGTCCACTGGCCGTGACCACCTCTGGCCCCGAGCGGGCAAGAGAGGACTGGGACGCTGCGGGAACTCTGGGCTTTGACACCAGGCTGCTTCTGGACGTCGTTGGGGACTGCTCAAAGTGTTCTCTGTGGGATGGCGCCTCGGACACACCCCTGTGATGACTGTTGCAGGGTCAGCGTCGTCTTAAGCTGGCCGTGACCTTTTGCAACTGGGCTTTTAATAACCCCTGTGTTCCCTCAAAGCCCAGCACACCCCTGCCCTGGAGCAAGTGCCCAGGAAATATTTGGATGAGACTTCATTCTGAAGCCTGCCCAGCTCACGGCTCTCGAGGAAGCCACTTGTCTGTAGAAGCCACAGGAGCAACTGAGGGAGGGGATGATGCACAACGGCCTTGCACAGGCTCCCAGGGGTCGAGAACGTGACTTATGTGGCCGTCGGGACTGCCTGGGCCGCCCTGCCTCAGTCCTGCCTGCTGGAGCCGAGGCCTGGGCCGGGGCAGGGCAGGGGTGGCAGAAAGGAAGAGGCTCTGGGAGTTGGGGGAGGGGGTGGCGGGAGCTGTATCCACCAGGCAGTGGATTCAGAGCAGCGGGTTTAGGGAAAATCTCCGGATGGGCAGGGAGATTGCAATGAGTGAGAAGGCCGGAGCGTTGGGTGTCTGGACTTGACCTAGAATGCTTCAGAGGCTGGGGGAGGGCAGGGGGGGACGGCAGATTCTGAAGGAAATGTGCCTGCTCCCGGCGGGCCGGTGAAGAGCCTTCGGCCCGGACCAGAATCCCCGGGCTCAAGTCTCAGCCTTGCCCCATCCTGTCCTCACGCCCCTCGGCAGTTACTGACGTCTCTGGGCCTCTGATTCCCCAACCGGAAAGCCAGGATAATAACCCCGGTCCTGCAAGCCTCCCAGTGGTAGTTGCGGGAAGAGCTAAAATGTGCTCACGTGGTGTTTGCGTCCTGGATCTGGTGCTGGACGCAGAGCACTTCGCACGAACGAGTGCTGTGCTTCTCAAAGCGTGGTCCGCAGGCTGTCAGCGTCAGCATCACTGGGGAACGTGCTCGAAATGCAAATTCTCAGGCTCCTGCTGCATCTGAAACCCTGAGGATGTGGCCGGCAGCTCGTATTTTGGACACGTTTTCCAGAAGGTTCCGCCGAACCCTAACACCTGTGACTCATAGCGTTAGCTCACGAGTCTGCCCACCGATCCCGTGGCACCGATCGCGTACTGTTATCGTGAGGAGCAAAAGCCTCAGTCGTGCCAGGTGGCCCCCAGTCTGTCCAGACTTGAAGGCGATTTTTTTTTTTTTTATGGTGTGATTCACACACCGTACAATTAACCCTTTTATAAAATGTACAATTCAGTGGTTTTTAGTATAGTCATGAGGTCACGTAACTATTACCACTAACTCCATTCCGGGATATATTCATCGTCCCCAAAGAAATTTTGTACCTTTTAGGCATCGCTACGCACCTCCCCTCCCCCAGCCCCTGGCAACGTCTCAGCTACTCTCCGTCTCAATGGATTCGCCTGTTCCGGACATTTCGGAATCGTGTAATATGTGGTCTTTTGTTTCACTCGCATAATGTTTTCGAGGTTCATCCGTGTTTCAGCATGCCTCAGGATTCTATTCCTTTTAGTGGCTGAGTAATATTCCGTTGTACGGATGGACCACGTTTTGTTCACCCGTTCATCCGTCGATGGACATCTGGGTTGTTTCCACCTTGTGGCTACTGTGAATATTTGTGTACGAGCACTTGTTTAAACACCTGTTTTCAATTCTTTTGGGTATGTATCCAGGATCAGAATTGCTGGGTCGTACGGCAGCTCTGTGTTATAACGTTTTGAGGACCTGGCAGACCGTTCCCCAAAGCGGCCGCACGATTTTATAGTCCCACCAGCAATGGGCGAGGTCTGTAATTCCTTCACATCCTTGCCAACGCTTGCTGTTTCCTTGTGTTTTTTTTCCCCCTTTAATTCTAGGCATTCCAGTGGGTGTGAGGTGATATCTCATTGCACTTGGGATTTGCGTTTCCCTCACGATTAGCGACGTTGAGCATCTTCGTGTGCTTGCTGGCCCCTCGGGTATCATCTTTGGAGAAATGTCTGTTTAAGCCCTTTGCTTACTTGAATTTTATTTTTGTTGTTGAGCTTTAGGAGCTTGCTCTATATTCTGGATATTAATCCGTTATCGGATATATGATTTGCAAGTGTTTTCTCCCATTCTGCGGATCGCCTTTTGACTCTGTCAACAGTGTCTTTTGTTTGGACGATTTTTTTTTTTTTGATGAAGTCCAATGTATCTATTTTTTTCTTTTGTGGCTTGTGCTTTCGTGTCATATCTAAGAATTCATTGCCAAAATCAGGGACATGAAGATTTAACCTCTATGTTTTCTCCTAAGAGCTTTATTGCTTCAGCATCTACATTTCAGTCTCTGATCCCCTTTGAGTTGATGTTTGTATATGGTGTGAGGTAGGGGTCAAGCCTCATTTTATCCAGTTGTCCCAGCACCATATGTTGAAGAGACTGGAAAGAGGCAACCTTTTAAAGAAAGATGTCAGGTGAAATACCAGTGTGGCTGACATGTGCCAGAGATTGCAAAAAGTGGGAAGGTGGTACTTGAGTGAGTGAGTTTGGGAGATGCTGTTTCTAGTGAATTCTTGCTCCTTAAGGATGTCCTCTGTCTTGGGGAGACGTGCTGTTCGCTGAAAGATGTCAGGACTGAGGTGAAGTGGCCACTGGTCTCTCACCCAACTTGGCAAGACCCCAGCTCTGTTTTCCCTCCTCTGCTTTTCCTATGAAAAAGAGCCTGCACCTATGCAAGTGATCTCTCTCCCTTGCTCACCTAGTGCCCAGCTTCTCCCTCCTCTTCCCCTAATTGGACCTTGGTCCAGTCACCAGGCCCAACACCTCTCCCTTCTGGCCAGACGCAGTTCCAAAAACAACCTCAAGAGCACTTGGATTTATTTTCCAGCCCGGACTAATGACACTTCTGTCCACAGCTCGGACACAAGTGCCTATCGGGTGGGGTGGCTGTCCTCACCTCCCGAAAGCTGGTGGAAGTGTGTGATTTTTCCTTTTCTCCTTTTGCTTTTGGAACATAAGCATCTTTCCAAGTCTCTCCGGCCAAAAGATGACGGTGTGGGCCTTGCGGCCTCCCCATCAAAGCCAAGTGGCTCCAAGTGCAGCCTGTCTTCCCATCACCCACATGGTCCCAGGTGTATTCATTTCCGAGGACTATCATAACAAAGTGCCACACACCGGGTGGCATAAAATAACAGAAATGTGTTTCTCTCACAGTCTGAAGTCTGGAAGTCCAAGGTTAGAGTGTCCACGGAGTTGGTTCCTTCTGGAGGCTCCGAGGGAAAGTGTGTTCTATGCCTCTTTCCTGGCTTCTGGTGGCGGCTAGCAATCCTTGGTGTCCCTTGACTTGCAGACACATCATTCCAGTCTCTGCCTTCTTTTTCACGTGCCCTCCTCCCTGTGCCCCTGTCTCTGTGTCTCCTCTCCCCTTATAAGGACACCAGTCACACTGGATTAAAAGCCCACCTGACTTCATCAAGATGACTGAATCTGAACTGATTACTAGCAGCCCAAACATTTCTCAAATGCTTTTCAAATGTTTTGCAAAAGGAGAGTAGTTTTCTGCTGCTGAACGCCCTAGGAGCCTGAACCAGCACAACGCTACTGGGGTTTGCCAATGACAAATTGGGATTTGCCAATGACAAATTGGGACCAACTGGGACTGGGGGATCTACCCAATACCCCCATCTAGCTCTGTGGTGTCTTCTGATAAATAGAGCTGCCATATAATCCAGCAATTTCCCTTCCGGGTAGGTACCGCAAAGAACAAAACGTGGGGTTTGAAGAGATATTGGTACACTCATGCCCTTGGCAGAGTTATTGACAGTAGCTAAAACGCGGAAGCAACCCAAGTATCCATGAACAGAAGAATGAATAAGCAAAATGTGATGCATCCACACGGCGGGATAGTATTCACCACTCAAAAAGAAGGGAAACCTGTCATATGCTACAACATGGATGAACCCTGAGGACATTACGCCACGTGAAATCAGCCAGTCACAAAAGAACACATACTGTCTGATTCCTCTTGGATGAGATAACGTCGAGTAGTCAAGATCACAGACATAGAAAGTAGAGTGATGGTGGCCAGAAGTTGAGGAGGTTATCGCTTCACGGGGATGGAGTTTCATTTTTTTTAATGTTTATTCATTCTCGAGAAAGAGAGAGACAGAGAGACAGAGCGTGCGTGGGGGAGGGGCAGAGAGAGACCCACACCGAATCCAAACAGGCTCCAGGCTCGAGCCGTCAGCAACAGAGCCCGATGCGGGGCTCAAACTCACAAACGGTGAGATGGTGACCTGAGCCGAAGTCGGACGCTTAACCGACGGAGCAGCCCAGGTGCCCCTAGAGTTTCACGTTGGCAGGATGTAGGGGTCTGGAGATGAACGGTGGCAATGGTTACACGACAACGTGAATATATTTAATGCCACTTAAGGTGGTAAATGTACACTTCCAATGATTCCCGAGGTCAGAAGCCTGAAATCAAGGCGTTGGCAGGACTGCGCTTCCTCTGAAGGCTCCAGGGGAGAATCCATTCTTCGCTTTCTCTGGCCCCTGGTGGCTCCAGATGTTTGTTGGCCTGTGGTTTCATTAGTCCAACCTCTGCCTCTGCGGTCACATCGCTTCCTCCTCTTCTCTGTGTGTCTCTTATAAGACCATTTGCCATTGGATTTAGGACCTGCTCAGATAACCCAAGGTTACGTCCTCGTCTTGAGATTCGTAATTGTATCAGTAAAGACCCATTTTCCAAATAAGGTAACGTCCACAAGTTTCAGGGACTAGGTCAGGGACATACGTTTTGGTGACGCCCTGGCACGCCTCGGCCCCCTGGCTCGCTTATACCTTCATCATCACGGTAAACTTCTGAATCCTCACGGGGTTTATCTTCCACCCTCTGACATGTGCATTCTTGCCACACTCCCGGCTCCCAAGATTCACAGCAGCAGGTGGGGGGGCGCCGGCCCACGAAGGGGATGTGGGTAACTTTCCAGAAGCTTCCACAGCAACGTCCACGATCATCTTGACATTCCACAGACATCATCCTGGCCCATCGTGTTGACATCACATGAGTGTCGGCTGCTAACAGAGCACATCTGCCCCTTGCTCCGGAGAACTGCTCTCCGCCCCGTAGTAGGGATCTTACCAGGGCGGTTATGGGTCTCCCGGGGGTTGGCCACAGTCTGGCTGACTCACACAGGCGGACGAAAGGCTGGCTCTCGGTGCAGATGGGGCACCTCCGTGGTGCAGTTCGTGCTCCAGAGGCCCCTGTGAGACCAGAGCGAGGCCGGTCTCCAGCCCAAAGGCATCACGGATTAGCTCTCTTTCCCTGCTCTGTCCCCCTTCCACTCTTGCACACGAATCCCTACCTCTGGATCTGCTTCTAGGAATCTGACCTGAGACAGTCCCTGACAGTGGTACGTTGGGGAACAGAGCATCAACGTAGCCTTTGGGCCGGGCCAGGAATCTGCTCTGCGTCCCTGCCACGTAAGGGAAACTGCTCTGGCTCCTCTCCGTGGCCGGACGTCCTGAAGAGAGCCCTTGCTAAACCAGTAGCTGCCCATGGAATACCAGGCGCCGTGCTGGTCAGCCACACTGCAGATCCCGCCTCCAGCACAGCAGCTGGGGTCAGGCCATACCTGGCTGAGCTCCCGGTCCTGTGCGGTCACCTCCTGACCCTCCCTGACCGAATGTCGCCTCCCAGCTCCCTATCTTCCTCCCGCTCATTCTCCTATTTTATTTCTTATAGCCCTTATTACTCTCTGAAATCATGCAAAAAAAAATTTTTTTAATGTGTATTTCTTTTTGAGAGAGAGAGAGATCGACAGAGTGTGAGCAGGGGAGGGGCAGAGAGAGAGGGAGATGCAGAATCCGCAGCAACCTCCAGGCTCCGAGCTGTCAGCACGGAGCCCGACGCGGGGCTCGAACCCGTGAACCGCTAGATCGTGACCCGAGGCAAAGTCGGACGTTCAACTGACTAGGCCACCCAGGCGCCCCTGAAATCATGTAATGTATTTGTTCGTGGCCTTTCTCTCCGACTTAGGGCATCAGCTGCAGGGGGCTGGGACTCTGACTTATTCGCAGCTGTCTCACAAGCATCCAACACTCTAATAGGTGCATCATCAACACCCACCGAGTGAACAGAAGAGCAGGCCAATGTCCTTGCACTTGAAGTAGACAGAAGGGAAGAATCTGGGGTTTCTGTGCAGATTCTAAAGGGAAGGCCATATCTGGGGGTCACCGGGGCGGGAGAAAGCAGGTCAAGGTAGGTTGTGTTCCAGGTGCCGAAAATCCCCTTGGCCCGTGCCAGCCCCTCACCGGCCTGTCTTCTTGTTGGGTCTGGCGCAGACCTCAAGGAAACATAACATTTTTAATAAAACCTCAGAGTCAATAAAGCCGAATGGTCTCGGGTGCCGCTCTTGCGGGCCCCAGCTGTTGACTTTAGAAGTCAAGGGGTTGGGGTGTTTCCCAATTCCCGCGTAGTCCAGGGAGATATAAGCTAGGAGGGCCTGGCCCATTTTCTACGAAAAAAAACAAAACAAAACAAAACTCACCGGGCCCTGGAAAGATTCCACCGCCAGCCAGAATCAAAGGTCCATTCAGAGCGACAGAACTCCTCACATTCGCTGCTAATGAAAACCAAATTTCTCGTCCCTCTGAGCATTTCCAGGGGCTACGACTGGAAGGGGCCGCCGTGGAGCTCTTGGCCACCCCTCCTGCCACCAAGAGGGCCCCACCGTGTTAAAATAGTTTTATGATAATATGGGCCTCGTATTTTTATAATTTCAGGCGTCGGTGATTTAGGACTGAGTTGTTTTCATGGAAAAAGAAACAGCACTTGTTTGAGGCAAGGCGAGACTGCCATCTCAGCCGATACTTGCCCTGTGTGCAAATCCAGGGCGAGCGAGCCCCGCCATGAGGCGTTCCGGGGCCCACCTCCAGGGAGGCCTCATTCATGGGGCGTCCTCTCGAATGGGGAAGAACGGGCTGGGGGGGGGGTCACCAGAGGGCACACAGACAGGGATTTCTGTCTTTCGATTTCGTGCTTCGTGGATGTCAGAACCACAACTCAGAAAGGCAGACAGGTCACCCTCAGAGGCAAAGGGCCATAAAGCCTTGTGTCTTTTCTGCTTCTGCTTTTTTTTAACAAAAGACGAAAAATTAGAAGATGATTTCTTTTTCCCTTTGACGATCACCCTTTTCTTTTCTTTCTTCTTTCTTTCTTTCTTTCTTTCTTTCTTTTTCTTTCTTTCTTTCTTTTTTTTCCTTTAAAGTTTATTTATTTATTTTGAGAGAGAGAGAGTGCGTGTGTGTTGGGGGGGGGGGGAGGCTAAGATGGGCAGAGGGAGAGAGAGAATCCCAAGCAAGCTTTGCTCCCAGTGCAGAGCCCGATGCGGGGCTCAATCTCACGAACTGAACTGTGAGATCATGACCTGAGCTGAGAACAAGAGTCAGAAGTTTAACTGACTGAGCCATCACGGCGCCCCGATGATCAGTCTTTATGCAAGTAGGAGTCGTGGGGCACAAACTCAGGTGTGCAGGAAATAGCACCTTCTTCCTAAAGTCAGTTCTTACTTTGACTCTGCAGTATCTTCAATGGATGGAAAACAACCTTTTCAGGTATTGCTGTGCCCTCATTAGGATTAGGAGGGAATTCTGTTCTTGTTCCTCAATTTTCTCATCCATAAAATGGGGATAGTGATAGTACACACCTCAACAAGCTGAGTTAAAAATGGCAAAATATTTACGATATTGCCTGGCAGGGAGTATTGGCTGTTATTGTTGTTATCATTATTATTTCAAAGATAGAGGCACAGGGAAGGGACCAAACCCAACACGGGGCTATCAGGGAAGGCCCCCTGGAAGAGGTGATGCCTCAGCTGATGTCAAATGAGTTGGTCCAAACTCAATCTTGAACTCCTTTGCTTGGATATTTATCAAGGCCTAGAAGTTTAATATATGATACCCTTAACAAATGTGCTCATTTTAGAGAACTTGGAAAACACGGAAAAATGTAAAAAATGTAAAATAGCTATAATCCTATCCTTCCAGTGATTTCATTCTAGATTACTTCTTTTTTTATTATTTTATTTTATTTTTATTTATTTTATTTTTATTCTTTTGTTTTTAAATATTTATTTTTGAGAGAGAAAGAGACAGAGCATGAGAGGGGGAGGGGCAGAGAGAAAGGGAGCAGAATCTGAAGCAGGCTCCAGGCCCTGAGCTCTCAGCACAGAGCCTGATGCAGGGCTTGAACCCACGAACTGTGAGATCATGACTTGAGCTGAAGTCGGATGCTTAACCGACTGAGCTACCCAGGTGCCCCCTAGATTTACTTTTTAAAATTTATTTATTTGAGAGAGAGAGTGAGTGTGAGTTGGGACGGGGCAGAGAGAGAGGGTGAGAGAGAGAATTCCAAGCAGGCTCTGCCCTGTCAGCACAGAGCCCAATTTGGGGCTCGAACTCATGAGCCGTGAGATCATGACCTGAGCTGAAACCAAGAGCCAGAGATGCTTAACTGAGCCACTCAGGTGCCCCTTTTCTAGATTACTTTTATTTCTATCTTTAAAATGCATTAATTGATACACTGTATATACAGTATATACCTGGCTAGAAAAGTGTTTATTCCTAGAAAAGTATTTATGTATTTATAGAAAATAAAGTTCTGGATGGGGAACAAAACACCCTGAAATAATCATTTCATATGGTCAAAGATAACAATGGTTATCTTTGCAGGGATAGGATTATGGGTGATTTTTCGTGTGTGTGTATCTGTGTGTAATCTGTAATATCTCCTTTTCTCCCATGACTATGTATTATTGAGTATAATTTAAAAAATTTTTAAACTGTTTATTTATTTTTGAGAGAGGGAGATAGAGAGTGTGAGCCACAGAGGGGCAGAGAGAGAAGACCAGAATCTGAAGCCGACTCCAGGCTCTGTGCTGACAGCAGAGAGCCTGACATGGGGCTCGAACTAATGAACCGTGAGATGATTACCTGAGCTGAAGTCAGACGCTTAACCGACTGAGCCACCCAGGCACCCCGTGATTTTAAAGTTTAATATACAAAACTTGGGAACCTCCAACTCAGGGTCTTATAACTATTATACCTTCGGGCCATGGAGGAGAGTGGGGTGGCTGGGCCAGACTTTGAACCCTGAACCTTTTAGTCTGAAAGGCTACGTGGTGTGGTGGTGAGGGGGTTGTCATGAGGCAGGAGGACATAAGGCTTCACTGAAAACCTGTGGGGGGAAGGTCAAGTTGAGGGCTGGGCTGTTGTTAATGAATAGCTGGCAATACCAAGAATGATGATTGTGGACTATTATTGCAACCTTGCCTTTGGTGATTCCATCAGATGCGACGAACCCTGGGAAAGTGAGAAAAAGCTGAGGTTGGGGGCACAGGGTACCCCCTGTGACTTTAGTGCTAAAGGTGCCTTAGGAATGTGGAGCTCCTCCCCTGCCAAGGCCTTTTCCCTCCTTTGCCTGGACTGTTGCAGTAGGCTGTGAACACGTCTCTGCCCCTGTAGGCAGCCCACATTCCATGCCACCAGGGCAACGTCCCCTGGAATGTGCTGCCACGCCTTGGCTTGGCTCCCCAGGGCTGCAGAACCAAATCCGAGCCCCTTGGATTGGCCTCCGGCCCCTGTAACCTGGGCCCTCTTGTCTCGCTATCCCGTCGCCGTTGCTAGACCTTCCCTGCCGCCACGGCCCTGTCCTTCAGGCCTGTGCACGTGTGGTGCCCTCTGCTTAGAAGGCCCACCTGCTGCTCCCTGCCAGGTGAATTTCCTGATCCCTCCATCTTGTCTCATCCCCACCATGTAGCCCATGGGCCACCGCACCTGTTTTCCTGTCTGTCAGCCCTAGGCCTCAAGAGCACGGCCGGGACTTATCTGCCTTTTCTTGCTGTCTGGCAGCCGATGGCGTGTCGGGCTGTGGGTCTGCGCTTGGCGAATGAGCGAATGAACACTGGCCAAGGCCTTGCAGACATCAGGCCGAGAGAACAGAGTCGGGGGTGTGTGTGGCCCCAACAGCTGCCACCCATCAGGACACCCAACGAGGCCGCAAGTGCTTCCAGCGGTCGGCGTGGGCACAAAGGAAGGGTGATTCCAGAAAGCTGGCTCTAGGGCTGATCCACTCCCCTGCGCCTGAAGGCTTCCTCCAGGCCGGGCTCAGGACAGGCTTTCTCTGCCGGTGAATATAAATATAGGAAACGGCACGAGTTTAGCGGCAAAACTAAAAATAGGAAGCCTGGAATCCGGCCCCCCAGGCTCCTGTAGCCGCCCGACCACACAGGTGTGGATACGGATGTTGGGGGGTGCGGCCCCTCCCCCTGCCAGCTCCCCAGCCCTCGTGGGGAGGAATGGGGGGCACTCTGGGTTTCCACGAGGAACAGTTCATTCTTTCACGCTGGCCGCCCCCACCCCCATTTGTCCGACAGCTCATTTCATTTACGGCCCCCAGATGAACCAACCCACTGAGGTCCCATTCCTTGCTCACGTGGCAAAGCGGGCGGGTGTCCGGTGTGGCTGGCAGCCGGCCCCTGGGCCACGCTGGGGGCACAGGGGTGCCTGTGTTTATGGGGTCTGCGTCCAGCCCCGCCCATCCCCAGAATACCCGTGATGGCCCCACAGCTGTCTCCTCAGACCTCGGGCACACGTCACCATCTCCGGCCCCGTAAAACCCTGCCAGGATGTCCACCTCTCAGAAGAAAGGCCAAAGCCATCCCCATGGCCAGAATCCCAGCAGTTGCAGGACTGTTCGGAGGTGGGCGGTCGGTGCTCTGTCTGGGGACGTCAGCCCTCGGGAGGTGCCAAGCACAGCCCCGTGCCCACGAGGTCACCTCCGAGGCCTGCTCTCAGCCCATCGCCAGGCCCGCGGCAGGCTGTGGGGTGGCCGTGGGGCTGGTGAGACTGTAGGCACCGCGCAGCCCCGAACGACTCCTGGAGCCTCTAAAAGGGAATCCTGGAGGCCAAGGGTGTCCCAGACTCTGGGACAAAATGGCCTCCTCCAGTTGGACAGGCCACTTCACGTTCTAAGCTCCTGATGGTGCCTCAGGGGAGGTGGGGGCGCCTGACCGGGGCTCCAGGACGCTGGGGTTGCCGAACTAGGTTTGTCAACCTTTCCTTCAAGCTGTGTAAACCCCTGTCCCAAAGCAGGGCCTTTGGGGATCATGGGACCTGTGATTCCACTGTGCACTCGACACAGTGTGTGCTCAGGTACTCTTTGAATTAAAAAAAGGAAGCTCAGAGGGGGGACAGGGACCTCCCACTGCCACATAGCTGGAGGGGGTCGGTAAGCAAACCCTTCTTCCCACGAAGACATTTCCCAGGCCCTTCTGAAGATGAACCTTCCACGGGTAGGAAGCTCCTTGGAACAACTACCCTGAGGGGACCGTCGGTGCGACCCATCTGCTGCCACCTGCAGGCCACTGTGGTTACTGCAGCGCTTCCCACACAACCCTCAAACCCTGGGACCCCTGGGGGGCGGGGGGCAGGGGGGTTAAGTCCAGGACTTCTTCCTGCCTCAGTTTCCCGCCTTGGTGCACTGGTCTGTGCCTGCTGGGTGAAGGTGTGGAGCTTTGCATCAGGGGCTCTGGAGGCCACAGCTCCTCTCCCATCAGCTGTGGCCCCAGTGTGGCTGGTGGGGAGGGGCTTGAACCGTGGTCCCCTCATAATCTCCATCCTTCCCTACAAAGTGACCCAAACAAGCGCATCTATGGAAGCAGAGCCTTGGCCTGTAGACGCTGCTTCAGGCCCAGCCCCACTCATCCCGGGCAGACGCCGCTGGGAGCACGCTCACAGAGAAATTCTGCACAGCGGTGGCTGGGGCTGCTGGGAGACGACCCGCCACCCCCTGGAGCCCAGGGGGTGCTGCAGGGCAGGGGGCTGGGATCAAGGCTTTTGGCCGAGGAAATGGAAACTTCCTGTCGGGTGTTGGGTTTCAGGCAGACCGACCTAACGGAACGGGGTGGGCAAAGCCTTGGGATTAGTTTTGAAGTATTTCCATTAGAAAATCGGGTCGGTTTGATGAAAATTCCCCTCCACAAGTCCCACCTGGACGGGCACAGGGGGCCAGGCCCTTTTGCCGGCAGGGACCAAGTCAGGTCCACGTGCAGTCACGCCCACAGCCCCCGTCGTCAGCCACAAACAACTCTGGGGAGACGTGGAGCCAGTGACACCCCCTCTTTGCACCTTAGTTGTGCCATCTGCAAACCGGGGGAGCTGATGCAGCTACCTGCTCTGTAGTTGTGATTGTGGCTAAACTGCCCCCGTTCCAGCAAACACAGGTCCCAGCGCGGGCTCTCACTGAGGCTGTTTCACCTCTTCCCCCCCCCGCCCCCCCCCCGCCCCGCCGCCGCCCCTGCCCCACTCTGGGGAGCGAGAGCCACATGCGGTACACTGCTACCACTTGTGAAAAGTCACAGGCCACTTGTGAAGGGGGGAGAGGTGGTGGCATCGTAAGGGCCTGATGTCCCTCTGGGGTGCCAGCCACGCCAGGAAGGGGCCTCACCAGCTGCACTTGCCCAGGGTGGTCTCTGTGGTCATTACTGATGGAGCTGGATGCAGGGAGGCCAAGGCGCTGGGGGCGGGGGGCGGGGGACGGGGGCGGGTCTCCAAGGCAGGGGGTTTAGCCCTATTCCTGTCCCCAGGCCCCGCCCTGTTCCTCCTTGGCCATGGTGGGAGGTCCCCCCACCCCCGGCCCCCGTACACGCAGCCCTAGGAGTCTGGCATTGGGATCCTTCCACACGTCTCCGAGTTATATTATGGTAACAAATCAGTCAAAATTCCATTTTACAGTTAAATAGGACAGAAGACAGACAGTTTACTGTACAAGCAAGTTGTGCACTGAAAACAAACACATCAAGCAAATTATAGTGCAAAGCAGTTTCCACCCCTCCCCACCCTCTTCCCGGCTCCGGGACGGATTTACTGAAGATAGGTGTGTGGCAGAGGTATTAACACCTCGACGTGACAATATGTCACAAAGGATCTGTACCCGCCACCAACAGGCTTACAGTAACGTGGTATCACAACCCCTCCGTTTCCTTGTGCTTTCTCAATCAGTGTGTTTGCCTAATACAACTTTAAAGCAGCCTCGTAAACAAGGACCCATTTTTAGCAGCCCCTGCTCTCTGTACCCACTATGGGCCTTGGAGTCGGACTCGGCATGGCTATCATCACTTTTAGTCAGGGGGCGGGAGGGGGGATCAATTTATTTCCTGTCTCTGCCCCTACCAGGGCTTGGCTATCAGGAAGGGCTAGTAATCCAGAGTGGGGCTACAAAGTGCTGGGCGCTGGGAACCCATGGGTGCCTCCCCCCGCGGGCCTGGGGGCCGGTCTGTAACCACAGAGGACAGGAGCGAGCAAGGTCCAAGGGTGATGGGTCTGTAGCTGCTTCCTGAGAAGGGGTGGAGAGCCCCCCTGGGTGTAGGGAGTCAGCAGGACACCCCCCGCAGCCATCGCCAAGAGATGGGAGACTGCTTTTTCCAGTGAGGACAGGACAAAAGAAACTGCAGCAGGGGAGGTCTGAGTAAGGTTACCAGAAGGACTTCCTAACTTGCCGGAGTGTGTATCCGGTGTGCATCATCTGGCTGCTGTTACAGGTCGGGGGCGGTACGGCAGGCCGAGAGCAATTACAGAGACGACAGCTAAGGAGGGGAGATTGTCACATCCACAGAGGATGTGGCTGAAACTGACGAGAAACCACACGCTGTCTAGCCCTTAAGGGTTTTCTTGTCCTTTTCCATTTACGCCTTTTTAGAATTAAACTCAGACATGAGACTCTATGCAGCCTGAACCCCGAGGCTTCCCCATTTGCAAGCTAAAGGGGCGATACTTCACCTCTGAGCCCAGGGGGTGCTGAGCTGAGGCTGCTGGGCCCTTTATGGCTCTTCTGTTCCGCCATCACGCGGCCACGGCTCTCCACCCCTACAAATGTCTACGAGCCACGGATGTGAATTCCAGCATCACCTGGGTTTCCCTCTGGTCCCCACCAACGTGGGCCTTTGGTGGAAGTCGGTGGGACGCTTGCTGGAGGAGCATGGCCTCTGGGGGAGGTGTGGAGGGCTTAACAGTTCCACACTCTCAGAAGGCAGAGGGGATGTTGTTCGCTACGACAGGGCTTTACCTGTGACAGACAGTGTGTCTGAAAACATTCGAGGCTTCTTTCTCTAAAATCAGCTTTCGGAACTGGTTTTTGTTCCAGACTGCTTTTGGAGCACAGACTAGTTAAAGATGGAGAGCTGTCAGAGGCTCTGGCCGGGCCTGCCCACAAGGCTGGGGGTTGGGGGCGCACAGCTTGGCTGGACCTACGTGGGACGGGACGCTGAAACCCAGCCCCACGACCTCTCACCCAATGTCTTCTGCTAGGACCTTTCTGGTCCCTGCGCTCTCTCCAAAAATGGCAATTTCGAGACCAGCCTAGAGGGAAGGGGGGAATCCCTGGCCCTTCACCAAGAGAACAGAGGGTGAATGCCTTGGGCTGGTAAAGTGCATGGAGGACCTGCCTGCAGGTGTCTTTCCTGGTTTTAGGGACCTGCTGCCATTGGCTAGTCTACTCTGGGCCTGGGACCCACAGACAGCTGGGGAGGCGGGGGGTGGCTTTGGGCTGCTGGGAACTCTAGGGAAGCAGAGCTGGGTGGGGAGCTGGCTCGGGGGTCTTATCATCTCATCTCTGCCAGCGATTTCCTGGGCCGCTCGGTGGGTCCCTTCCCCATGTATACAATGAGGAGAAACCCTCTGAGGGGTGGGGAGGCCTTCCAATTCTGACTCAGTTTGTATGAACGTGGAGGGAGGGCTGGGGATCTCTGAGGAAGGTGGGGTGGGGCCAAGCCATGCGGGCAAACGTCACCTCTGTCTGGAACAGAGATGGTCTCCGCCCCAGGGGACCTGGGCCCTGTGACAGCACCGGGCGTAGCTGGGGACAGCTAGGTCATTCCGGGGGAGGCGGCAGGAGACTTTCCCCACGTGGGGTGAGATGATGAGGATCTGGGCCGGGGGCAGTGACCTGAGGGAGGTCCCCGCCTGTCTGTACAACGGCGTGGCTGGACTAGATGCTCTCGGAGCCACCTGCCGGCTCTGGAGCCCAGGATTCGCGGACCCCGGGCCCGTGACCGGCCCGGAGCGTTAAGTCTCATTCCCGTCCGGGGCCTCAGAGCTGCGCCGGCCACTTGTCGGGAAGGTTCGTGGGGCCCCTGCCTCCGTCGGGAGCAGTGGGCTCTGACCCCGGGGCGGTCAGTAGGGCCGCCACACGGCCTCGTCCACGCGGCCCGGCGTGCTCAGGGCGGTGGGGGAGTTGCTGTGGCTGCCGTCCGCCTCCACGCTGTCGCTCTGGCCGCCCAGGCTGGGGTTCATGAGGTTGCCGGCGGCGACGGAGGCGCCGCTGGGGCAGGAGGCCAGCATGCGGGTGGGGGAGCGGTCGCCCCCGCTGCCGGCCACCATGGAGAACTGGTAGGAGCCCGAGGACGCGCCGTAGTAGAGGTGGTAGGGGGACGGGTTGGCCTGGAAAGGGCCGCTCTGGTTCTGCGGGGCCCCCGGGTAGGGCGGCGGGAGGTAGGTGTGGTGGAAGCGGCTGGTGGCCGGCACGCTGGCCACGCTGAGGCTGCCCGAGGGTGTGGCGCTGTAGGGGAAGGCGGCCGACATGGCCCCCGGGTAATGCATCCTGGGGTCAGGGAAGCGGCTCTCGGTGAAGGTCTGCAGCGCCGGGAAGGAGCGGTCGAACTGGCGGGGGTCGGAGAAAGGGTTCAGGTCCGAGGTGCCTGGGGGACAGCAAGGGGGACAGTCAGTCGCAGCCTGACACCACCCCAGAGGCTTGCGGCGCACGGGCCCTTCGCGGAGCCCCTGCTTCTAGATCTGCCCCCGCTCTCACTGCCCTGGGCTGCTCGTGGGCCGGCCCCGGCAGGGAGGCGGGCGCGAGCAGGTGCCCGGGCCACAGGCGGCCCCGGGGGCCTCCCTGGGCTGGCGGAGAGCGGGGAGGGCTTTTCTTTCTCCTCACGGAGTTCTCTTCGCAGCCCGGCTGCAGAGGCCTGCCGAGGGGGTGAAGGTGGCCCCCACCTGGGGAAGCGGCTTCCGCCTTCCTCCCTCCCTGTCAATAGCTGGTAAGACCGTGGGTGTGCAGACAGTCTCCAATGACGCTCTGAGCTTGGGAGCTGGGGCTTGCTTTTACAGATAAGGAAACTGAGGCAGAGAGAGAGAGAGAGAGAGAGAGAGATTGATTTTCCTGACGTGGCGCAGAAAGGACTAGAACTCATCGCGAGGCCGCTGCTTCCCGCTCTCTGCTGCCGGGTGTGCCAACCTCTCCTGCCCAGGTGGGGCTGGTTAGCTTACCCGAGCTCCCACCGGTGTGTGTGGGGGGGGGGGAGGGGCGGGGCTGGGTCCCCAGCAGCTGTCTGTCCCCCACCCTCACGTCCCTCACCCCGGGCCTGTGTCTGCGGGGCTGTCCTGTAGGCCGGAGCGGACTGAAGGCCAGACAATGATGAGATGCCACCCTCCCTGCCTCAGCAGCAAAGCGAGATGGCAGCCAGAGGGGCTTAGCGGCCTGGACCCTGCCTTAACCTGGAGAGACCCAGCCCAGGCACTGCGCTAGCTCCCTCGAGGATGGCTCCCCGCTAGACTCCGAGACAAGGGCATCTCAGCCTCTGCCCCCTACTCTTAGAGTCACAGACCCGCCAAACCTCAGCATTCAAAGGGGCTTCAGGACTGAGTCTAATCCCTTCAGTCGGAAAACTCAGGCTCAGAGAGGGTGAGGCACTTGCCCAAGGGTCACACAGCACATTAGACCTGGCACAGAATCCTAGAGTTCGGGTTCTGAGCCCTGACAGGTGTCTGATAGGCAGGCAGCTGTCCCATCTCTGAGGCAGCACAGCACCTGTCCTGGGTCAGACACTTAGTAGCTGTGTGTCCTTGGGCAGGACACTTAACCTCCCTGTGCATCAGTCTTCCTACATGAAAAATAGAGACAATAATAGCTCCTGGAGTTAATACATGGAAAGTGCACAGACCGGACGCAGAGCAGAGGCCCGAGGAGGGTTGCTGCAGTAGCTGTGACCCTCTGTGGCTCTGAGCACCCAGGAGAACTGGCCACTCCAGGGGCTGCAGAGATAAGGCCCTCCCCCTGGTCCTTCCTTGTACCCTGGCCGAGGGGGTAACTCTGGACAGCAGCAGAGAGGAGGGTGAGCCCCTGGCAGTGGTCCTGAGGGCAAGTCTGTCTGGTCCCCACCCCTCTATGCCACCCACCAACGAGGACTCAGGAGGAGACCAGTCGCTGTCACCCGGCCAGCTCTAGGTGGCCACTGCCTGCTCTGAGGACGGAGAGCTGCGGGTACCCTCGCGCCTCTTGATTCCCCAGATCTGCCCGACATGCCGTGTCATGTCAGGTGAGGCCCGTAACTTCTCAGGGCTTTGGGGTCTTCCTGACTCCACTGGGGAGAGCTGCCTTAGCAGCGGGCTCTAGTTCTGGTCCTGGCTGTGAATCAGAAGGGAACAGTGCTCCCAGGCTCGAGGTGGGTGGATGTGGGGACAAGGGTCCGGATGACTGCAGCCTTCTGGAACATTCTAACAGGTCCCTTGGCTGGTCAGTGCTGCCTTGAAATGTAAGGGGCCAGAGGTGCCTGGGTCCCCACCCTCGTCCCAGAATGCCAGTGCAGAAGGCCCTGTCGGCAGTGCCTGGCACCCTGAGCAGAGCCAAGTGTGAGGCTGACACCTTGACTCTGAGCCCAGGAAGTGAGTGGTGCCCACCTGATGGGAGCCGCATTCTCCAAACAAAGGAAACCCGAGCAGGGGCCCCAGGATGTGACAGTAGGGCTGCAGCCCAGGACACACAAGGCTGTGCAAGGTGGCCCCGGGTCCGGTGCGTGTGGCCTGTGGAGACCACGTGGCCCTCGGAGTTGCCTGGCCTGCCACTGTCCTCTCCTGCCTCCCTCCCGGAGCGGTGGGGGAAGCGTCTGCCCTCAGCACCCCTGTGGCTGCTGCCCCCCCACCCCACCCCCAGCCCAGTAGCCCCAGGAAACCGGAGCTGGCCAGCTGTGGAGCAGCCAATCCCAACACTGGAAGGAAATGTTTATTTTCTTCTCCAAATTGCCCCAGCTGCTGCATGGTGGCTGAATGAGCCCTTTGAGCTGTGAGAAGCCCCCACTGTGGGCCCACAGCTGAGGGGGCCGGGGGCTGGGGTATGGAGGGCTGGGGGCCTCGGCACTGCTTGCTAGTGACCAAAGCCAGGGGGGTCAAAGGGCACAAGGGGCATCAAGAGAAGCGGTTGGCGGGGGGGGGGGGGTTCCTGAAAAGGATCCCAGGATAGATTCTGAAGGCAGAGGCTCATCCCACCAGAGGGGGAACACCAATGAAGGGGCCCCAAATCTAGCCCTGCTGACACCCCTCTGCAGCCGGTACTTTCTTCCTCCCACATTACAGATGAGAATACCGAGGTTCAGAGAGGTGAAGGACTTTGCCTAAGATCACGACCGAAGCCTGGCACAGCCCGATTCCTAGCCAGGTCCACCTGACTGCAAAGTTCATGCTCCTTTCCTGGTCCCGGTCATCAAGGGCCCTTCCTTCCACTCCAGAGAGGACAAGCCCATGGATGGGGAGAGCTGGCTGGGGCAGACGGCCACAAAAGGCTGCTGTGGATGATTAGGGAGGGGCTGGGGGCCCTGCTTCAGGATGCAGTAGAAGGGGAAGGACCGGCTCAGCCCTGCCCCCAGAGCGCAGGTAGGGGTTCTGGCCTGGCCCTCAGGCTCCTGTAGCCACATCCACACAACTGTGGCAGCACGGAGGGAGGCTTTCCTTCCACAGGAGCTGCTGGACAGGAAGCCACTGTTTACTCTCACCTTCTAGATTCCGGGGCTCCCTGGGCCCCAGCTCTGCCTGTAGCAGGGAAAGGCCTAGAGTGTTAGGCTACTGTACCTTGACAAGTGCTGGCCTGTGGGAAATGGAAGCGTGCACAGCTTTGGGCAGGGGTGGGCCATGAGCCCAGAGAGCAGAGTACCTCCCACTGGTTCTTGAGGTCAGACCCTTGTGCGGCAGCCCCCTGGGCTCAAGAACTACTAAGTGTCTCAAACTCACCAGCCCATGGGTCTTTCCCCACCCTGGGGGCTCAGTAGGGCCAAGAGTGGAAGTTTCCCACACCAGAATAGAAGGCACCATCTCTTCACCCCGAGGGACTATCATAAGTCCCCCTGCCACTGCATCATGCCTGGCGGCAAGGTCTCTCTTAGTGGAGAGCCCCAGGAAGCCCTCATATCAGCCTAGAGCATGGAGAAGGCAGTCAGTTTGTGCCCCTACCCAGGCTCTTCCTGCTTGGGGCCCCCTTGTCTGTGCCCTCAGAAGTGCAGGAAGCTCCTGGGGGTAGGTGCAGTGGGGCCCTTGGACCTGGTCAAAGGTCCAAAGTTTTGGGCTCTGTGACCCAAGAGTGGCCCTTAATCTCTTAAGCCTCAACTCGCTCATCTGCCAGATGGGTTCTAAGCAGGCCGAGAAAGAACAGTCACCCACATCAAGCAGCAGCAGCTGGCCCTCCCGCCTCTGTCCAGCACTGCTGACCAGGGCTCTCGGCCTCTGCCTGGCCAGGGGCCAGCCTCGCACGGTCCTCTGTGCCCCGACCCGCTTGCTCAGTGGGCCCGGGGTGCAGAGTAAATACTCACCACCCAGCCACTTAGTGGGCACCTGCCATGTGCCAGGCATCCTGTCTGCTCTGCAAGGCCCCATCGTGCCTGCTGTGTCCACCCAGGCAATGGGGACAGAGACACGGTCTGGGGCTTGGGCCTAGATGCCTCCCTCCTCTTCTGTTTGGAGGAACTCCCTGGGGCGGGAGGGGGTTGGGGGAAGGGAGGGCTTTCCCCATGGGGTGCTGTGTGTTTCCGGGGCTGCCACATCACTTTGCTGTTTACGAAGGTTGTCTGAGTGCAGCCCTGGCATTTGAACATCTGACGCCCCGGGGCTGAGGCAGCCACCACTGCCCCTCTTTCAGACGACACAGCAGAGGCTCCGGCGGGGGCCACCGGGACTGGTCTGTCAGAGGCTCCTTAGACAAGTCGTGCCCCAATTTTAATGCCCATCTCCCTCAAGAGACAGGGAGTTCCTGGAGGGCAGGGACCGTGTCTATTCATGCTGACCCCCCAGGCACGGCACATGACCCGTGGTGGGTGTCAGTAAGCGTCTGCTGAATGAAAGAAGCATCTGCTGAATGAACGAAGGGCCCAGCCCAGGTCGGGGCACATCCCTAGGAAACACCTGTAGGAGCAAATGAGCACCAGCGACCTCCTCCAAAAAACAAGGCGGTGCAGCGAATGACCTTCAAATGAGCTTTCGGTCCGGAGGCGCAGGACCACGCCCCGGCCCCCCGTCCGCCTCCCCACTGCCCTCCCCGCCCGTGCCGCACCTTGGATGGGGGTCTGGGCCTGGCTGCTGAAGTGGCTGGCGGTGCTGATGGAACCGCGGGGACTGGGCGCGCTGGGCGTCACGCGCATGCGCAGTCGTTCCAGGTCCCCGAAGCGATCGGGGAACGCCTTGGTCTGGTCCTCCAGCTTCTGCCGGTGCCCTGCAAAGCATTGGTTGGGGGGGGGGGGGGGGAGGAAGCCCGTCAGCAGCTGGTTCCTGAGAATCTCAGGGGGACGGAAATGCCTCACTCTGCTTGGGGGGGGAGGGGTGTGCGGTTCTCCCTGACACCTCTGCGGGGACAATCCTCAGCTTACTACCAACCTCTTTTCTGAGGTTCCCCAGAGACCTCGTGCACAGAGAACGGTCATTATGGGCTGCCCTGGGGCTGCCGTGATGGCCCGCCTCACCCCTACCTGCTGGAGCAGGCGTATGTGCTCTTCTACCTGGCCCGCCTCACCCCTACCTGCTGGAGTAGGCATACGTGTTCTTCCACTTGAACCTCAACAGCCCACTGTGCAGCACAAGCGTAAACTGAAGCAGCAGCCGTGTGAAATGGCTCAGGTGGGCTCCCGTGGGCATGAGGGAGAGAGCCCCCGGGGCCGGGGGTGCTGCCACCCTTTACCTCCCCACCCCCCTGCAAGAATAATTGGCCATGGCCTGGGACAGCTGGCTGCTAGCCCTCAGCCATCCCGAGACCCCCCAGCACAGCCCTTGTCCTCGCCGGGCCCCAGACAAAAGGGAAAATTCACCGGGGCGTGTGGAGGAGGCATGGGGAGGGCCCGAACTCCCACCTCTGAATGGGAGCTGGGGACAGGGGACCGGGGCACCTGGCTTGGGGCATTACACGCGGAGAGACTGCTAGCATCTGCCACCACTTCTCTGCCACAGCCCACCCGGGGAAGGGCCCCAGCCTCGTCTCCTAGGCCCCGGAGGTGCAGGCAGGGCTGGGGTGGCCATGCGCCTGCCTCTGTGCAGCTGGCTGAGGGCTCCCCGCATGGCTTCTTGAATGACATCAGGCTTGCGGGGACCACCCCTCCCCTGCCACACCACATTTTCAACTATTCATTTTCCATTTCATAAGCAACAACACATGAATCTCTACAAAAACAAACACACTGCAGAATTACAGATAAGACTAATGACTCCTTCGACCCACCCTGAACCCCTCCCCAGAAATCTCCATGTGATCAGTTTGGGGGGGTCTTTCTTTCCAGCCTCTTTTTGGTTTCACATGCATGGAAAACACAGAGCAAGTTTCTCCCAAGAACCTCTGGAGTGGTCTCAGGCTGGTTTATCATTCTGTAACTCGCTCTTCCAGCCAGGTGGACCACCTGTCTCCTGACCTGGAAAATGGGGGGAGTAACCCAGCCCCACAGAAACAACAGAGCTCCTGCTGAGCCTCAGGGGGCCTCCTTGGGGCTCGGTGGGGGCTCAGCAAGTACGAGGAGGGCTGATCACTATGGCAGCAGATGTCCCTTGTTCCTGCTGGTCACAGCCCCTGGTGGCTGCCACTCGCTCAGCCAGTCCTCTAGGATGCTTAGGTCGTTTTGAAATTTTCTCCACTCTCCTTCACATGCAATGTCCCTGTCACGGCCCAGAAACATCCCTATTCACACCTCTTTGTGTCTGGGGATCTCTCCAGCGCACAGACACTGGCATGGGCTGATCAGTCAGACACTAGCCGTGAGCCTGACACCCGAGGCTGGCCTATTCCACTCCAATCAACCCTGAGGGAGGAGGCCAGGCCAGGCAGGGAGGCTAGGTTCTCTTTTTTACCAAGAGAATTGCAGCTCAGAGAGGCGAAGAGGCTTGTCTGCAGTCACACAGTGAGGAAGAGGGAACGATGTTTTGGATCTGGGACGCCTTGGAGAAGAAGCATGGGGAGGGGCTGAGGGAAAGGGAAGGCTTGCCTGAGTCCTCGGGTCTGCAGGGGCATGCCGAGTTTTCTAGATTGACAAGGAGAGAAGAAGAGGGAAGTAGGTAGGAAGTAAAACAGAACTCCTCACCATCCTTCCTGAGGCCTGGAAAATGGCATCCTGGGGGCCTGAAAAAGCATGAGATGACTGTTGACCTCCCTTGGGAATGAGGGAACAGAGTTGGAGGCCTCAGAACAGGTTTGACTTCTGATTTTCAAAATGGGGATGCAATGGATTCTGGCACCAGACGCCCAGGCTCCCTGCACACCCCTGCCTCGCACGGGCATCTGAGGGCTCTTGGGGAAGAACTTGGAGTCCTGGGAGCCACAGTGGGCTCGGCAAGTCACCAAGGAGCCGGGAACCCCCCTTCTCCTCCCAGGAGGCCCCAGGCCTGGAGCCCAAGGGACATTTGTCTGCCGCGGCCTCCCAGGACCTTTGGCAAGGGGGGAAATGTAGGCTGGGTAAGTTTAGCTGGAGCCAGGGCTACGGGCTCTGAGGCCTCTGGGGGCCGGCAGGCCATGAATGAGGCACTCGGGGTGGGTGGGGAGTGAGGCGGACTGGAAGAGGGAGTCCTTTGCAGGAGGGGCAGTTGTCCCCCGGTCCAGCCGACGGGTGCCCTCGTGGGGGTGGACCCAGTGTGGCCAGACCCACCAGTTTGGCAGGAGAACAATAAACTTGCTTTTATGTGAAATCTCCCATGCTTTCTATGCTGGCAATTCACTCCAATACCGAGCAACAAAACAAAACAAAACAAAGAAAAGGAAAGAAACATCCCAAAGCAACTCGTAGGATGTGTCCTGCTCACACTGCCAGTTTACAGCCTCCAAGTTCGAGATTTCAGCGTCTGGTTGGTTGTGTAACCTTAGCCCCTGAGGACTGCTTCATGGCTACCCCTCAGGAGGCGGTCTCGAGGGGGGTGCCGCAGGGCTCGGCCCTGATAAGCCTCGGAAGAAATGTTGTTGCCGTTGCTGCTGCGGCCACTGAAGAACCAGCAGGGTGGTGTGGACAAGCTGGAGGGCAAATGAATTCAGAACGATCTCAACAGGCAGGAAGTCGGCCAGATAGATGTGGAGACTGCAGACTGACCTGACAGCAGCTTGGGTGTGAAGATTCTGGGTGTCTTAGTCGACCACAAGCTTGAAGTGAGCCAACGGGGGCTGCACAAAAACTCGTGCAATACGTCCGGCCTCCTGATGATCGCCATTGTGGAATGAAGCCCCGTTTCTGAGTCACGCTGTGTACCTGGCATTTGCAGCTACTCTTGCGGCCCAGCGGAAGGAGGGCGGGGTTCACAGCCAGCCCGGGTTCGAGGTTGGGCCCAGCCACTTGTGCAGCTTGGTGGCCTCACTCAAGTCACACGCCCTTTCCCCCACCCCAAGCCGCAGTGTCCCCATGGTGGCCACACAAGGTCTATAAATGCCCTCCAGCTACATGGGTTACTTCTATACCCCAGCTCCTGCCAAGGGAGGGTGAGATTATCACCCCCACGTCAGAGATCAGGACACTGAGGCCACGACAGTAAGTGTGGGACAGAAAACAGGGACAGCAGAGCCAGCACTGGCGTGCAGACCCCTGAGACCAAGTCCCTTGACGCTTTCCTTTTTGCTCCCACTGTACAGATGGGGCTACTGAGGCTTCCAGAGGAGATCTCTGCTATGTGGTCGGTTTGGGCTATAAGTCAGGTAATCTGGCCCCGAAGCATATACCCCACCACGCGCTGTGCTGCCGTCACAAAGGGCCCGCCCCCTGGAGTGTGGGAGTTCTCACAGTGCTTTGGGAATTGCTTCCTTGTTGCTGGGGAACAAGGGAGGGGCAGGGGAAGCTGAGGTGGCTCCGCGTGGCCCGGGCGCCGGAGAGTCTCAGAGCCACAGGGCCCCGGCCTTCACACTTGGAGCAGAACGGAACTTCCTGTGCCCGAGGAAAGATGGGCCCACAGAATAGACCTCTTTCATTTGGCCACCCACAGTGGGAGCCGGTGGTGGTGGGGGGGGGGGGGTTGGCCTCGCTCACTCGGTCATCTGGGGCTCAGCCTTTTCACACCGTGCCTCAGTTTCCCCTCTGCACAGCTCGCTCACTGGGGCCCCTCTACCGGTGGGAGCCACCGGCCATACTCGGGCCTCCAGAAGAAAAGGAGGCAGGGTTGCTTGCTCCATGGGCCACCCACCCCCCACGCCCCCACCCCACCTCTCTCCTCTTGCTGCTGCTGTTCTTAGAGTTTCTCAAGTATGCCCTGCCTCTCACACTTCAGAGCCACAGCTCGGGCACAGCCCCCGCCAGGAATGCTTTCCTGTCCTTTGGGGATCACCCCAAGAGCCCCTCCCTGGCAGGAAGACCCCCTGTCCCAGCACCGAGCCTCTGCAGCACCCCGTAGGCTGACAGCAGCAGCTAGCGGTGCCGGAAATAAAAACAGCAGCCCCTGCTTGCTGAACGCTGCCTCCACTCTGGCGTCTAAGGTGTTGACATGCGTTGCTTGTTTCGCCCTGCATCTCCTCACTGTCCCTACTTCACAGGTGAGAAAACTGAGGCTCGGTGAGGGTCAGTGACATGTCTGAGGTCACACAGATGGCTTGAGGCCACCTTCTCTCCCTGGAGTCCATCCTGAAAGCAAGGAGCCTGGGTTTTGACAATCACGGGCTCTAGATAACGGGTGTTAGGGCCGAGCCCAGGCCCAGGGCCCAGGGCAACTCTCTGCGGGCCCAGGAGGATGGGCCTGGGAAAAAGAGGAGAGGGTCTCAGTGGACTCCACCAGGAGCCCCGCCCTGCTCTGCAGCTCAGTGCTGAGCGTCCAGCTCTCTAACCACGCTTTGCTCTGACCCGCCAAGTCTCTCTCCTCCTCTGGGCCTTAACCGCCGCAACGGTCAAGTGGTTTTCATACTATCTAACCCCCAAGGTGAGGATAAGCTGCAGGACAGACCCTAAGTGTTTAAAAGTAAAACACTTTGCAGGGAGGATGGGGGCCACCTGGGTAGGGCCCCACCTTGGCCCACCACACCTGTCAGCCTCCAGTAGCTGAGCTCAAGTCACTGCCGGTCCCTGCAGCATGCCTCGATTAGTGCTGTGACCCTCATCTATAGGAGAGCAAGGTCCCAGTGGCCCAGGCCTGTATGAGGCAGTTCTCACCCACTGGGGATCTTGGGCAGGTCACCTTCTCCCTCTGGGCCTCAGCTGTCTCATCTGTAAAATGGAGATCACATTGGAACTCCGAAGGGTGTGGACAGGCTGCAGGAATTAAACAGGTGGTCCGGCCTAGACCCTCAAGGAAGGCGTTCTGGGCGCCATAGTTCTTCCTTAACGTGTCTATACGGTAGGCATGCCCAGCCTCACAGGTGTAGAGAAGGGGGAAAGGAATACTGCGGCCCAGCCATGCTGAGTGATTCACCCAGGGTCACACGGTGCTGGAGGAAGAGAACGATGGCTGGATTCTGGGCTGGGGGCTCCCTTCCCACCAGTCCCTAGGCATCCTTCATCACCACCAGCTGGGCCGGCACGGGGTCCCTGCACCTGCCAAGTACCTGGTGCTTCTTGGGGACCGTCAGGGCCATCCCCCTGCCTTCGTGCTGCCCCAACACAAGTCCCCGTGATGAGAGTGGCAACCACTTTTGCAGGCACCTACGAGGGGCCAAGCACCGTGCTAGGTGAGCCATGCATATCGTTTACAAGGGCCATAACCCTCTGAGGGGCTGCTACCATCACCCCCATTTTACAGGTGGGAAAGTGGAGGTGCGAGGTCAAGGTCAAACCTGGACCGGTCAGCACGTTGCACGAAGCTTGGCGGCTGAGGTCTTGGCTTCCCAAGCGCTCCGAGAGAGGAGAGCTGGGCTGACTGGCGGTGAGGTCTGACTGGCAAGCGACCAGCTCGGCGCTCGGCCTCAGCTGGGTGGGAGAGGGACGGGGAGGCAGGGGACAGGGGACAGGGAGAAGCAGAGCCGGGCACAGGAAGAGCGGCGGCTGCCGGGAACAATGTGGGCCCCAATTACGGGGCCCTTCACCCATCCAAAGCCACTCAGCTGCCTCCTCGGCTGCCTGGCCCGGCTCTGGTGCGGTCACAGCCCAGACACAGCAGCCACTGTCCGCCCAGCTGCGGGGTGGGGCCCCCGGGCCCCAGGCCCGCTCTGTGGCCTGTCAGGAGATTTACACCCGACTCTTAACAACCGCGGGGAATCGCAGGCGGGTGCTGGGCCCCGGGTGGTCTGCCTTGAATCGGCCCCCTGTGAGCAGATGAAAGCCGGTCGGTGGCTGGGCTGGGAAACCGGCTGGCGGGGGGCCAGCGGGCAGGGAGGCAAGCGGCTCCCTCCCAGGGCCGCAACTGGGGCTTCCAGCGGCCTGGGGTTGATTAGGGGAGCCCGGGAGGTCTGAGGTTAACCCCTTCCCTCCTGCTGGGTGCACTCCCCTGGGGACCTAGGGGGCCCTGGGAGTACGGGCCTCTCCTCAGAGGAGTTGCCTCTCCTCAGCCCAGGCCTCCCCCTACCTCCCCACACCTGGAGCGGAGACCGAAATTGTGGCAACTCTAGGACCCTGGAAGGCCCCGCTATGGGCTTAGGGTCACGCTTCCTCCTCGTGCCGTCCGGAGCCTGTTTGCTTACTTCCTTCGGGCCTCTCTGGTCAAATGTCACCTCCTCAAGAGGCTTCCCCGGTATCCCATCGCTGTGCGCTCTACCCCTCCCCCCAGCTTTGTTTTTCCCCATAAGACTTCTCACAACCTGAGATTAAGTCGACTAATCATTTAGGTACTTCATTTATTCAACACATATTTACGGAGCACCTACTAAGCGCTCATGTCTGTATTCCAGGGTCTATGCCCGCACGTGGCAAAGCAGAGGAAAGAACTTCTGCCCCACGGAGCGTATGTAATAGTGAGCGGAGATGGGAAATAAATGACATAAATGAGTGAACTCTATTGCATCTTGGAAGGTGATCAGGGTTCTAGGTAAAAATCAAAGCTGGTAAGGGGTGGGTGCGTGTGCGTGATGTGAAACAGCGTGACGGTGGTGGGGGTCTCACTGAGAAGTTTGAGTAAAGCCTTCACTCAGGGTGGGAAAGTACAAGCCGCGCATCTGGGGGTGTCTGTTTCAGAGAGAGAGAACAGCAGTGCAAAGGCCCTGAGGCAGGAATGCGGCTGCCCAGTTTGAAGACCAGCCAGGAGGCCAGGGTGGCCAGAGTGGGGTGAGCAAGGAGGATGTCAGAGAGGAAGTCAGGGGGTAACAAGCACAGATCACGTGGGGTGCTGTGGCCACAGGGACAATAGAACTATTTATATCATCTTTCCCCACCTCTAATGTAGAAGACCCAAGTGGGACAGAGCCTGTCTATTGGGCTCACTGTGGCATTCCCAGTTTCTAGAACAGCGCCAGACACATGAAAGGTGCCCAGGAAAATATCTGTTGAAATCATTCCATGTACATTTTTGGGAAGAAAGGGCCCACAGGCAAGATGCTCGAACTGTCCCCCTTTGCCTCCGGCCGGATTAAAAACTTGGGTCCTACCCCTTCAGGTGCCAGCACCTGCTAAACCCGGAAGATGGGGTGAGTGGTTCCATGCCAGAATCGCCAGGCACCGGACTGCCTCCTGCCTGAATCCTGGACCCTGCTCAGCCACCTGCTTTTTAACCAGCCCCCGGTGACTATGAGGGACACCGGCATTGAGAACCTCAGAAACCAAGGCCACACAGGCAGGAAGCCACCAAGCTAGCCTTCAAACCCAGCCAGCCACCTGGCTGCATATCGGGCATGCTCTGCAGGGCACCAGAGGGGAACGACCCAGCCACAGAACCCACAGCTGGGCCTCAGGGATCTGCAGACTCCCACTCCTTGGCTCCCAGGACCAGCCCCTACTCCCACCCCCACCCCACACAAGGCTCAGCCCTCACATGGGGCTGGGAGTCACAAAGCAGGAGAAAAGCCCAGAAAGGAAATCCTGTGATAATCCGTGAGGGTTTGGGTACTTCCTGCGGGCTGTGCAGCTGCAAGCTCCTTTCACGCTCAGGACAACTCCCCAGAGCAGACGCTACTATCCTCCCCATTTTACAGATGAGGCACAGTGAGGCAGGAAGGCCCTTCCAAGTGGCCCTCACTTCCCTGAGCCCCAGACTGGAGCCCATGGGGTGCACTGAAACTCACCCTTGGGCAAGTGGCTCTGCCTCCTGGCCTGTCTCCTCCCGGGTGGTTGCAGACCTGTTAATGGGGACCTGGCACACGAGGAGTGCTTGGTGACCAGCAGCACTGATCCGGTCTCTCACCTCTTACAGGTGGGGAAACGGAGGCCCGGAAAGGAGGAGGATTTGTCCAAGGTCACAGACAAGGCCAGGGTGGGGTTGGCAGCCAGGGTGCGGGTGAGACCTGACCTGAAGGCCTGGGTGGGCGGGGGCACAGGCAAGCGGGCCCTCAGGACGGGAGACCTGGAGAACTGCCTCCTCCCACAGCTGCTCTTTTCTATAAATAAGCTTCTGCTAAGATTTTGTTTGAACAAGTCTCTTTAATGAGACTTAAAGGCCTAGAGAGGGGTGTCATTTGCCTCGGGTCACACAGCCAGCCTGGCCTCGGACTCCGGCCCATCTCCCGGGCTGGCTTCTCTTTCCTTCCTCTTGCTGTCTCCCCTCCCTCCGGCCTCAGCTGCCTTGTCCTGTGCAGTCCCCTGCCGCCCCCCGCCTCCCACCGCCTTCCCCTATCAGCTCACCCCCAGAAGGGCTGTCTCAGGCCTGGGGACCCCAGGAGAGAAGAGCCGGCAGGGGATTTGAACTGGGGGCTCCCAAAGGCAGGGCCACACCCCTGCCCTTATCCAGGGCCCTCAAGGCGGGGTGGAGGGGGTGGGGTGGGCAGCTCTGGGCTGAGAACGGCGGGACATGGGGGGTTTTGAGGGATCCCAGGCATTGCTGGGCCCCTGGGAACCTTCCTAGCAAGCTCTAAGACCCCCTGCCACACGCCTCTGTGGACTGGGTGCTCACTGCTTTGTGGAGTGGCTCCTAAGTGCTGCATCATCGCAGTGAAGCCGACTGTGGCTCCCGTCCGTCCTGATTCTGCCCCTGGAGACAGAGTGGTGTGCCACCTGTTTGATACCTTTAGGGCCATGGCTTGGGCTGCCCCCCTGCTGCTGACCAAGAGTCACCACCCACAGATGGTGCTCGTGGTGGAAATGCACGGTGGTGGCCAGGTGCTGGGGATAACCGAACACCATGGCTCCAGTGACTCACCAGGACCCTCCCCCTGCCACAGCCAGATGCTATCCACATGCCATCACTGGTCTCTAGGCCTGTGGTGTGGGTGGTAGCACCCCACTTCCTGGAGGCGGGGGGGCTGAGGCTGAAAGAGGCCAGCAGTTTCCCCAACATCCCCAACCAGGCAGGCTCTCTTCTGCATCCTGGTGGCTTATGGCTCACAAGGGTTTCCCAGACATCACCACCTCGAGACTCTTGGGGTCACTGACTCAGTTCACAGGTGACAAGACTGAGGCCCAAAAGACAACACGACTTGTCCAGGGCCATGAATCCCAAGGCCAGGGGCATGGACCCATCCACATCCAGTCCCGGCAAGAATCTGGCCAGAGCAGATGCCTGTCTTTGGGTCTGAAGACCATATGAGGGAGCTGAGGGAGCTAAGGGAGGCTGGAGGAGGGGGCCCTGAGGGCCTTCAGGGAGAGTCATCCGGGGACACCAAGCCCAGCTTTAAGCCTTCCCCAAGTGGCCAGACACCGGAGTGGGCCCCGGAATTGGACAGATGGGGAGCTAGGTCAGTCTGATTCCCCAGGAGGAGGGGCCAGCCCTGGGTGGCCCTCACTGACGACACCCTGGCAGAGCCCCATCTGTTCTGAGCCTCCTGGGCTCCAGTCCCCATTCTGTCTTCCTGCCCCAAGTCCACCCAGCTTGGAATGGAAATCCACGACGACTGTCTCTGGGAAGACAGGGCCCCTCCCAGCACCAAAGGCCATGGGAGGCCCTGGCAGGTTCTCAACGTCCCCTGGCCTGGACTCTCTCCCCACTGGAACTGGGGTGACCCTCTGGCTCTGCTGTCGTAAGGATCCCATGGGACAATAAATGTGAGAGGGTTTTCTAAACTCTAAAGGGCCACGAGTAGGAAGGGAAAGGCAGGGCAGCTCCCGATACCCCACACTGAGCATGTTACAAGTTGGGGGGTGGGGTGGTCCAGAAGGAGCACTCTGGTCAGGGCTCAGAAAGCAGCCAGTCCAGAAATGGCCAGCTGGTCAGCTGGTTCTCTGTTTCATTCATTCATTCATTCATTCATTCACTCATTTAGTGAATACAGACCTCTGGCCCATTCTGTGGCAGCTGCCCCTCAAGTGCCCATAACATAAACCTACAAACAGCATTATCCTTCAGCAGGCAGAAGCAATTAAACACAAACTCTCTTTGATGTTAAAAGGCACACATCAGGACTCCCTGCGCATAGTAGGTGCTCAGTAAATATCTGCAGAATCAAGTTCGCATTCTTGAGTGTGGGTTTTGGGGTCAGAGTGCCCAGGCTGCGTGTGACTTAAGTCACATACTGAGATCCAAAGAAAGTTTCCAAGGAGGGGATGTGGCCTCACAGCCAGACCAACTCCTGTTTTTGATGGCTCCCTCCCTCAGCCACTGGCAGAGGAAGCTGGGACGGAGTAGAGCAAACCTGGCCCGACCTCCCCCCACCCCCAACACTCACAAATACCCTATTGGAAGACTTTTCCATCTAGTTCCTTTCCCTAACAGATGCCAATCACAAATCCATACTCCCTCAGCTGGCTCTCAGTGGGCAGTCCTGGGGGGGGGGGGGGTCAAGCTGATTCTGCCATTATCCCTTCCTATGGTCCTTGCTGGCCTCCAGCAGTCCAGGGATAAGCACTGGGTGTGCAGCGATGTAGAGCCCAGGAGTGCAGCCCCCTGATGAGAGCGTTTCAGGGGACCACTGCCATCTGTCTGACCTCGGCTGCTGCCCTTCCCCCTGCTGGACCCTCCTCCCCACTGCCCAGAGGGCTCAGTGGCTCGGGCACTTACGTCTGGGTTCCCGGGGTCCATCCACGGTCACCTTGATGGCTCGGTGGTAGGTGGCCACTTGGGTGGGGTTGGTGAACACGGTGATGGTCAGTGTGAAACTCTTCCCTGGGCGGGGGGGGAGTGGAGAATAAAGGCAGGAGGTTGGCACCTGGAGCTGTAAGCAACACCCCGTCTCCCTCCCAGAAAGGGCAGATCTCTCTCCTTCGAACCTGGGCAGAAGATGGGGCTCTGGGTGAAGTTCCAGCTGCTGGCCTTGGCATTCGGGGCCCCAGGAGGTCTGGCACCAACTTTATCACCTTCCCCCTCCCCATGCTCTGGCCGCCCTGCTCATTTTCTCCCTGCTTCCTGGCTTTTGTGCTGTTCCTTCTGTCCAGCGACCCTTGCGATTTGGGGCTGGGGAGCACCCCACGTATAACTACAAAAACATGTATAAAAACGCATATATTTTTTCCTAAAGGTAATGAGTGATCTTTATAGAAAATTTGGGGAACACAGAAAAATCGCCCATGGTTCAACTAGCCAGGAATAAACACTATTAACATTTGGGTGTTTTCTCCTCTAATCCTTTTTTGTGTGGGTTATGTGTATTTACAGAGTTGCAATGATACCAAAATACATATTTTCATACCCTGGTTTTGTTTTCTTTCATTTAACCTCACATCATAAGCACTTTCTCATGTCGTTAAAAATTCTTCATAAACTTCATTTTTAATGCCTGCAAAATATTTCAACTCACAGAAGCCTCATCTTTTATTTATCTGTCTTACTCTCTGACGCCCCTGCTGACTTCTCACTGGTGTGTGCAGCTGGGGCTGAAAAAGGGCTGATTTGGGAGCTGCCGACATTTCATTTGTACACGCAACCGTCATTTCCAGAACTCTGTTCTATTTTTAGACAGACATTTGGCTCCAAAGTCTCCATTCAAAATTCCTAAGAGAGGAAAAACTTTTAAAATGATAATTTTTTTTTTTTAACCAGTTAGAATAAAATGAAAACGACCTTTCGTTTATAAAAATCTTTGTCTCCATCTGTGCTTATTTCCTCAGAAAAGATTCCAAGAAGTGGTGAGTGATTTCATCGCAGTCAGAGGGTTGGGACGTATTCGGGGCATCGATCTCTCTGGCGAGATGGTGCTCCAGAGAGTCACCGTGACCGTGACAGCTGTCAGCGCGGTGCCATTGGCAGCACGGCCGCCTGTCAAGGTGGAAGAAGGATCTTACTGCCCCTGACTCCGTTTGCCTCTTGGCCATGCCCAGTGAGACTGAAAGTCTTGACACGTTCATCCTCTGTCCTAACCCAACGCTGACTATCGCCTCGATGTTCCTTTATGCTTTCCTATTGGCATTTCGGCGCCTTTTGGAGATCGCTCTGCAGTAGCCTCTGAGCCCTTTCCCCGCCCTTTGTGTGGCCATCAGTTTCTCAGCTCAGTGGCCTTTCTGTCTTGCGTTTTGCTTTTTGCTTTCTGACCCCGAGCTGGTTTGCATTTCCAGTGCTTCCTCTCGCTGGTGCTTTCTCCTACTGTCTTATGTTGAGGCGGGTTTCCCCGTGTGACAAGCGAATCAAGGCTTCCCCTCGATAAACAGCCTTCTTCTCTACCTTCTACCTCTTAATTCTTTGGCTCTTCTGGGGGTATAAGTGGTGGGTGGGGTATGAGGTCAAGATTCTCCTCAAAGGGCAACCCAATTCTCCTCTCACCTTCGCTGAAGTAGGCCTCTCCTCTCCTGCCCTCTTCTCTAGTAGCATCAAAGCCCCCACACGGTCTGAGACTGGGGAGGGTGCGAGGGGAGCCTCGCCGATCCCCTAATGCCGGCCTCCTCCTTCTCTGCCCCTGAGCATCGCTATCTCTGCACCCCAGTTGCAGACCCAGGGGCTCCCTAAGGGCAGGGGCCTGTGGGCCGTGGGCGGGCACCGAGGGAGGCAGCCTGAGTGGACCCCTCTGCAGCCCCTGTACTCCCGGCAACTCTCCAAGGCAGGCAGGCAGGCAGCCAGTCTTGATGTCCCCGCTTCACAGGTGGGAGAGGAGCTCTCAGGGCAGGGAACGCTGCTTAGCGGTTCTCTCTGCGCGGTTGGGTCCAGTGATCCATGAAGACTCTAGCCCCCAAAACAGGAGATCCGGAGCGGAAGGAAATCAGGCTTCCAGGGCCCCGGCACGGAACCCTCGGGCTTCTGAGACACCAGGGGGTGGGTTACACTGAGGTGCGGCTCAAACTGGGGAAGAGTGGGGCCTCTCTGGAAGAATTTTCCTGAGCCAGTCCACTGGAGGCAGGGACAGAAATGCAAACAGCACCTGCTTCTGGACTCCAGGGTCCGCAGAAACCTAACCCCTCACGCTCAGACCACAGGGGCACTTTCCACGGTTTCTGGAGACTGGAAGTGCAGAAGGTATAGGGAAATGCCAGGCCGCAGGCTCCCTGCCTACCCCCTCCTGGGACCTGCCTTCCCTCACTCTTTGGTCACTTTTCTCCTGGACTCCTCCCCCTCCCCAACCAGCTGGGCACTTTCTGAGGGGGGGTCCCCAGGCCTCTGCCACTTCCAATGCCTCCTTGAACTGCCGGGTGCCAGGCTGGATGGACCCCAATTATTGAAGTGCTCCTGCAACTCTGTCTGGACTCCACTGAAAAGTCACTTCCTCAGTGAGGCCCTCTCTGGTCACTTTATCAAAAGCAGACATCTTAAACCTGGCCTCCGAGGCTGCTTCTCAGAATTAAGTGGGCCCGTGAGCAGGGACAGGAAAACAAAAATGACAACTGTATTGTCCCTAACCTCTGGCTGCAATTTAGCATCTCCCTCAAGTATGACCATCAGCAGCAAACCACAGAGGTATTACAGAAGTTCCTGTGACCTTGTCACCAACAGACGTCACAGGTATTTACATATCACATTACTGACGTTGCAAATTTCTCTAAATATCTTTTGTGCGCGTCACGACCTCAGAATCGTGGTCGTCATCAGACCCATTGCCACATCTTACCATTTAATACGCTAATAAAGCAGCACATTTATCCCAATTTTAAAAGACATTTTGCTAACTATGTTTTATTGCCATTGGTTTCCATTGTAATCCTTTGTGTTTTATTTGATTTGGTAAAACACATTATTCTGAAACTGTCAGGCGGGCCATAGGGTAAAAAAAAAAAAAAAGGAAAAAAAAAAAGGTTAAAGACCTCAATCTGAAGTATCAGAGACCCTCTCGCTCCCACCCTACCTTGGGAGGGAGCTGCTTGTCCCTTGTTCACTGCTGCATCCCCAGCCCCAAGGACAGCATCTGGCACAATAGGAGATGCTCAGTAGATGTTAGTTAGATAAATTAAGGGAGAGACGACCGTTCCCATTTTGCAGATGAGAAAACTGAGGCTCACAGAGGGGCAATGAGTCATCCACGTCACACAGTATTTGGGCAGGGTCCAAAAGGTTAGAATGTGCTGGGGTCTGTGCCCCTACCGCATACTAAGGACTCGCTCCTGGGGAGTGAGAAGCCCCCACTCTCACCAGGCAGCAAACCGTAAGCCACCCCTGAGGTCATCGGCCCTCCTCAACAGTTTCCCCCCCCCCCTCCTTTCCAGGCTTGGCACCATCGTCCCAGGTACCCAAAGAGAGGAGGGAGGGAGGAGTAGCTGCCCCTTGGGGCCCTGAGTGACCCCAGACATTCCCGTAGGACCCGGGGTGGGGGGGTAGAGGGGGGCCCTGGACCAATCAGCACAAACAGCCAGGTCCGGGAGTGTGGCTTTAGGCAAGTCCCTGTCCCTCTTAGATGGTTCTTGGGTCATAACTCTTACCACACGGGGATTCATGGACAGCAGGAGGGGACAAGTCTCAGGGGACCTCGGGGTTTTCTCAGGGTTGGCCAACAGGCCCTCTGTCTCCTCTCCCAGCGGCAGCCGGTAAGCCACACCCTCATCTCTCAACCCAAACCTCTCTCCACAAGCTCCGGCTGCTTTTTAACCTGCCAGTGATAGTTTAGGAGCTCATGCTTTCTTCATTTTCACCTAGGCCGGTGGCTGCCTCCTAGAGGACATTTAGGGAATTTGTGGCGTCTGGTCCTCCAGAGGTGGGATGTGGGGGGCGGAGGACGCAGATGTCCAGCACTGTCCAGGGCATGGAGGCAGTCATTCTTCCTGTGTGTGGAGAACTTGTTACAAAGAGTCTCTGAGCCACGAGCCTAACTCCATTTGACATAAAGCGAAGGTTTTTTTCCACGCTTTTAATATCTACTGAATTGTCCAGGATGGGAGATGGGCTTTTTGTTTTTTTTTAACCCTGCCAAGAATTGCTCACAACTTCAGAAAACTATGTCATCGACAGTGATGCTGCGTTCAGACCTCGAGTCCCGTGCGCCTGGGCTGGCGGCGTGCCCTAGCGGGCACGGGGTGTTGTGCCAGGCACACAAGCGCCCACTCAACCCACAGTGTAGTCTTGCCCAACATTTACGTGTTCAAATGGATATTTTATCATAAATCACTTTCCCCTCTCTTCCCCATTAGTTATGGAATTGTATAGGTTTTGAAACTGCGCGTAAGTAGGTAAGTTACATCGTCTACGCGTTTCACTGTAGGCTGGTGAAGGGGGCGGAACAGAACATTCGTTGTAAGAAGGGCACTGTGTCTGGTGGGGTGGGAACCTCGGCCCTACTGGCTGCAGGAGACACCAATGGCTTGGTTTCTTTCCCTCCCTTTTCTTGGGCCCCACGTTCAGGCTTATCGCGAGGGCTCTGTGGCGGTGGTGGTGGGTATGTGTCCTTCATGGAAAGCTATTTTCCTAGAATTAAGACAGAATCAAGGAAACAGGCAGAAGTTTCCATCTGGCTTCTCGGTCTTGGCAGAAGTCAGAGGGCCAGGGAAAGGCTCGGGGTCCCGAACTCCAACCTGTCCCAGCTCCCAGAGTGACCCACTGTCTGTGTGAATCGCTGATGTGTCCTCTCAGTGGGAATTTCCCATTGGGCAACATGGGCACAGCAGATACGCCGCTCCGTGCCACCGGACCCCGGCGCCCTCCTTCCCCACTGCCAGCCGCCTCCACTTCTCCCACTCGACGATTCACACCTTCTGGGTTTCCCCCACCCCCGGCCAAACCACACCACAATCACAGAATCAGTGACTATACCGCTCAAAGCGACTTCAAAGATCTCCAGTGGCAGGCATCTGAAGTAACAAAATCTGTAACATGTATCCCACTCTCGATGTGTGCCAAGCTGATACGCTTGTGCCAATTTCCTTAATCCTCACAAAGTCTCAACAGGGAGGGATCATCGTTGTCCCCGTTACACAGACGGGGAAACCGAGGCACAGAGAGGTGGAGCCACGCGCCCCATGTCATCTAGCAGAGCTGGGACTGAAATCCAGGGGGCTGGTTGTTGAGCCCAGGCCGTTCAACACCATGAGCCTCTGAGGTCTGAAAGTCTCGTCAGGTTCCCCAGGTACTGGATCTCCCATTCAGGCCCCCTGCCTGTTCCCCGAGTCCCACGAGACTGACGGGAGAAGGGCGGTGAGAATGGCTTACAAACTCAGCCCCCTGCGTCTCCCAGATGCACAACTTCAGCCTCCAAGAGCAGGCGCCTGAACACTAAACAACGTTTGGGGAACCCGACTCTCTCCCCCAGGCCCTGCAGGGTAAGCGCAGGTCTGTGCGCACAAACGGCATAGAGAAATCATCTTCCGTGGCCCAGTGGCCAGCTGGCCGGCCATGCCCTCGGTAACTCTGGGAATCACAGGGTCCCCTCTTCCTCCCAGGACAGGGAGCAAGGTGGCACGTTCCTGACGCCTTGCTGGCTCCCGGGACCGACCTCTCCTTCTGCCGGCCTCACCAGGGGCCACAGCTTCGGCGGGCCTCCCTCGGCCTCCCCTACACATCCTCGCCCCACCTGGGCCCGCACACCTGGCCACCGCCCCCAAGTCAAGCTGCAACCCCTGGCGAGTGACTCTCCACTCAGGGCTGCGGCCGGGATTAAGTTGCAAAAGGCCTGAGAGATTGGGGATGACAAAAGGGGCTCGGAGACTAATTAGGAGCAGCAATGAAAGCTTAATTCATAAAAGCAAACATTTTCCATCCATCAACCTGCAACCAGTTAAGGGCAACGTTTGAAAGAAATCTGTGCATGGGGAAGGGAGCCAACAGGAACAGGAAATGTTTGAAAGAATGTAAACTATTTCAGTTTCATAAAAAGTAACAAGTAAACAGTTATTACATGCAAATAATGCCCTGGTTTTAATTAATGCTGAAAAGTCAAAATATGTTTGACATTTGTATGTATACATTGAACGGTTGGAGAGGAAAAAATGGTGCCCAGATGCCCGTTTGTGAGCAGGGCTGGCGGCTCAGAGGGAACTAAAACCTTGAGAAGGTCTTGTTTATTGGTGATGAAAAGTACAATTCTGCCTCAGCCTCTGTTGAGACTGGCGGCAGAGGAAACCTAGCTTACTTTCTTAGTGAAGCTGGAGGGGCAGGCTGGGTCTTGGGAAGGGCACACCCCACTTTTCAGCAGGCTGGTCTTAAAGGGCCAGCGAGCCCTCAATCCACCATTTCGCTGGGGCAGGGTTTCTAGGACTTCTCCACCCACAAGTGATGATGGGTTTCGGGTCCCAGAAGCCTCCCACTCAACAGCCCCGGGCGGCAGCCACAGTTGCCGCGGCTGGTCCTGCCTTCCTCCTGCTGCCAGAGGTTGATCACATAGGCAGGGTGGGGGACCAGCCTTGATTCTGGGGTGGGGGATGGCGGCTTTCCAGCCGCGCTTTCCAGCATTCGGCATCCTGCACTGCATTCACCTCTGTCTAAACCACCCTAAGGCTCACGGGGCTGGGGAAACTGTGGCTTGGGGAGACCACAGCTGGGGAGAGGCAGCCTCAAAGCTCGAAGCTCTGGGAGATCCCACCCCTGTGGGGAGGGTGGCTGGGGTGCTCGCGCCCCCCCCCCCGCCCCGCAGACCAGCCATTTGTCTAAGCCAGCTGCTAAACCCGCCTGCCACAAAAGAGCTACGAGGCTGTTAATCCACGATCTGCTCCCAGCATCTTTTATGAGACCAGAACACTCGAAAAAGGGGTGATGTGGATGGCTTTGAGAGTCAGTAAATCCCAGAAACTGGGAGAGAATTGTGTCTTTCTCTGGCAAAGGACCCTAACTTTCTTCACATCCTCAAAGGGGTCTGTAACACCCCCATGGGGTTCCAACCCACTGTTCTAGACCAAGTCAGGCCTGGAGACTTGTTTCTGGGGCTCCCATTGGGACCCCAAGGGATTGCTCTCAGCTGCCTTCCCCCCCACCTCTGCCATTGCCAATGTCAGGGTGCGCAGTCTCCCTTCGGCTCACCTCGCCCACTGCGGCCCACGAAGCGAAGGTCGTTGAATCTGGCCACCTGGTTCTTCATGACTGCCGAGGCATTGCGCAGTTCAGCAGAGTAATTCTCGTCATTGCCTGCCATCACAGTCACCACCGTCCCATCAGGCACATCCCCCAGCGCCACCACCTGAGGGCACAGGGGCAGAGGGGCAGCTTAGAGAGGTACAGGGACGCAAGGGAGAGGTGGGGAGGGGCCGGGCAGCTCCCCTAGGTCCCAGGCGCACTGCAGGATTTCTCAAAGGCAGAGCGGACAAGAGGCTTAAACACAATGGACACCTTCCCCCCCAGATAACAAAAGCAAGCAGCCCAAAGCTCTGCCTTCCACACCCAAATCCTAGATCGACTGGTTAAGCCGTGTCCTGAGAAATTATTCTTTCAATTAAATCCGAGCGAGAGCTGAGAATGAGCTCCATCCCTACAGCGTGGGGTGCAGTTCCCTCTTGCCTTCGGCTTGAGCAAAAGAGGAATCGACATACTCCTAGCAACAAAGTCCCTAAATAAAAACAATATCAACAACGGTAATGACGGGGCTCCTCCCCAAGCTCAATTAATGCAAGAGCCGTTTGGGGTCTGAAATTTGGTCCTGAAATGTGGGCCAGGCCCAGGTTATCGGCCTCTGCAGAGCCTGAATTCGTTATGCAGGGAAAATGCACAATGTGAAACAAACCGGTGTTTGGGGGGGGGGTTGTACAGAAAACCCCTTTAAAATGAGACAGGGGTTTCTGGGAGCAGGAGGATGCACCTGCTGGGAACTGCAGGATGGGGCTGGAGATGCCTTCCTGATTCGTCTCCCCCAGCCCTCACCCCAAGCAGCGGGGAGAGACAGATGCCTTTTGAAAAGGAATCAGGCTGCAAATACAGTCACAGCCATTTAAACGTGGCCACCGCGTGCAGGGACTGAGGGATCCAGATGGTAAAAATTTCAAGGAGAAAATGTTTGGGGTCTGATTAAAAAGGCCAGATTTCCTGTCAACATCCTGTCTTCTTTTAATTTCAAAGATTCCTTTTAAGCTCCAAGTGACAGTAAAACCTCCGATCTGGGGATTAAAGTCACACGGGCCGCCCCCTCCCCCTCCTCCCCGGGAGATTTTCCCCACTGGCATTTTAAGATGTCACCCGGGAGACCTCCAAGAGTCACTCATCCTTTTTTTTTTTCAATTTGGAATCGTCTTAATGGGAGCAAGGACGGCCTCAGCTGCCAGAAGCCGCGGTTTCCAGCCACCTCGGGCACCCACCACCCCCAGCGCTGGCCCTTCCTGCCCTGCCCTTTCTCACGGCAGCTGTGAGAGGTTTAGGGGAAAACCAAGGCGTTTTCGTTTCATCTCGCTGCCCCCTTAAAAAAATGAAAATGAAACAGTCGCCTACTCCCTAGCAAAGGGAAAAAAAAGATCCTCTGGCTGGGGTCTGCCGGGGGTGGGAGCGCCCCCCTCCCCATTTCGGCCTGACATTCGGGATTCCCGCCCGCAACGGTTTAGGGTTCGGTGCCCCCTTCTCAGCCCTAGAGTCGCCCGGTGTAAAATTTCAGAAGCCAGAGGTTGAGGGTGTGAGCAGGAAGTGTTTCTGAAGCGGTGCAGGAGGAGGGGTGCTGGCGGTGAAGGGTAGGCCCTATCCACCCTCTGCACCCCACCTCCGGTGTCCTCGCCCCGGTTCCGGGGCTCTTCGTCCCCTTTGCCCGCAAGGCTGTGTCCGCGGGGGTCCGGACCGGAGAGGAGCGAGGCCCCATCCGCCCGTTTCCGCATCAACGTCTTTCAGCAGGGCTCCCCGAAGGTGGAAGGGGCAACCCTCCCAAGAGTCATCCGTGCCCGGTGCCTCTGAGAGGCAACGCCAAGGTCCCCAGGCGGAGCGCGCAGCGAGACCGAAAGCGCCCTGGGCCCGGCTGCTGGGCTCTCGCCGCGGGGTGGCGGGCACGTCCCCTCCCTTCCCGGGGCCCTGGCTCCTGCAGCCGAGACGCCCAGATCCCCAGGACCAGGGGCCGCCCGCCCCGGGCCCGGCACTCACCTTGAACGCGACGGGCAGCGTCTTGTTGCAGCGCCAGTGCGAGGGCAGCACGGAGCAGAGGAAGTTGGGGCTGTCGGTGCGCACGAGCTCGCCCGCGTGGTCCGCCAGCACGTCCACCATCGAGCGCACCTCCGGCCGGGCGCGCCCGCCGGGCCCCACGGACGCCTGCGCGCTCAGCGCGCCGCTGTTCTCGCCCATCTTGCCGCCGCCGCCGCCGCCGCCGCCGCCGCAGGGGAAGGCCGTGGAGGGAGGTGTGAAGCGGCGGCTGGTGCTCGGGTCTACAGGAATACGCATAACAGCGGCCGTCAGGGCGCCGGGCGGGCGGCGGCGGCGCGGCTCCCCCGGGGGCGGCCGGCGCGGGCGCCTCCTCGGCCGCCGCTGCCGCGAGAAGCGGGAAAGCAGAAGCAGCCGGGCCGCGGCCTCAGGGCGCAGGGGGCGGCGCCCGGGGACGCCCCGCCGGGGCCCGCCCGCAGCGAGGCCTCGCTGCCCCGACGGCCGCGCGCAGCCTGCCCGCTAGCCCCGCATCCTGGGCTCCCGGCCCGCGTGCGGCCGCCCCTCGCGGCGGGACGTCTGCCTCGGCCCCGGCGGGGCCCGCGCGGGCTGTCGCCGCCGCCGCCCGCCCCCGCAGCCCGCTCGCGGCCGCCCCACCGACCGCGCGGCCGCAGCCCCAGGACAAATCCTCGAGAATCAAGTGGCGGCGCCGCGCGGGCCCGCGCGGGGTTACTATCCCGGGGCCCGCGGGGGCGGGGCCGGCCCGAGCGACGCGTCGCTCAGCCAATCGGAGCCCCCATCGCCGGCACCTCGGCCGCGCTCGGGGGGAGGAACGGGGACCGCCGAAGGCCGCCCAGCGGGGAGGGGCGGAAGGCCCCGCCCCAGGGAGGACGCCCGGGTCGGGGGCCTGGCGCGTGAGCCCAGGGCTCCTCGAGAGTTCTGGGGCGCCGGGGCCAATGCTAAAAATTTGGTTAAAACGCCCGGGACTCTGCAGGGGGCTCCTCTGCCGTTGTCTGCAGGGCCGCGGCTCCCTGATGCGCGGGTCGCAGGTCCCCTTCTCGCGCCCTTTCCCCGCCGCCAGTGGCGGCACTTTCCCAGCTCCAGCTGCTTTCTGCCTGTGATGCCTGCACTCTCAGCTGGGGGACGCGGGGGCCTCCCAAGCCCGGTGACATCGAGCGGAGAGCTGCCCCCAAGAGGTTTCTCACCCTTCCCTGACCCCTTCCCGCAAATTATTTTGACCCATGAGCTTGCACCGCACACGAGATTCCGCGACCACCAGCGGCCTCTGCAGCTCCCAGCCTAGTGCGGCTTTGGGCCCGGCCTCTTTGGCCCCGTTGCCAACCGGGGACAGACGGAAGGGTGTCCCCTGCGGGCCCGTATGTGGCTTGGGGGTGACTAACCCCGTTCCCTTCCTCTCTGCCCTCAATGCAACTTTCAGCACCGTGCAGGCCCCTTGCCTCGTCGTTCTTCGTTGTGGCGGCCTTCGGCCTTCTCCACATTCTTTGAAAAATACGATGGGGGCTGAAAAACGCGAGTGTTTCCCCCTGATTTTTGCCCGGCGCATATAAACACTGTTCTGCTTGGTGCAAGAGGACGGAGTCACGGGCAGAAGAAAACTGCGGAGAACGCGGGAATGGCTGTCAAGCTAAGGGCGCCGGCTTCCAGAGGAGGCAATTTTCTTCCTCTCTGTGGATGCAAACTGGCCCCCGCGGGCCCATGGCCTCGTCTTCCCTGGCTGTGTGCTGGGGCCGCGCCGCAGGGACGCAGACCGCTCTGCCGAAGCACTGTCGCTTCAGTCCCGGCCGCGCGGCCCAGCGACTCCCAGGGCATCACAGCAGTCAATCCTGTCCTCCTCTCCCGCCTCCTAGGCCAAACGAGCGGGCCTAGGGAGAAGCTACAGCGGGGGGAGGAACTGGAAAGATCGAGCCCCCATTCACTCTGGATTATCGCCCCAGATGCGCTCCCTGGAGTCTAGGGAGCGAACGAACGCGTGCGGAATCTCCCCGCCGTCTTGGAGATTGGGCTGAATATTCGTTGTTCCGGGGCTTGACAGGTGCAAAACGACGAATTCCAAGCTTCGGAAACCAAGAAGCATAGGATCCGAAGGTGGCCGCAGGATCGCGCCCCAGATCTGAACCCGGCCCAGTACGTGCCATTTCGTCCTCTCCAAACGAATTCAAGGCCCTCGTGTGCCCCAGGGGGGGACAGGCCGTGGCCCAACCTCGACCACCTGGAGAGCCGGTCCCTGCCCCCGTCATAGCCTCACATCAGCCCCTCGGGCCATTTCGAAGGTGGGAACACCGAAGGACCCTTGCGGGATCCTTTTATGGAGCCTACATCTCGGAGTTACAGATCGCGAGGGCCAAGGCCCTTGCAGTCTCGGGAGCGCTAGCGGTAGCTGCGGAACCAGAAGCAAGCGAGGGACCGGGGCCGTGGCACGTCCGACCCCCGGGAGCTTCCCGCCTGAAGGCCCACCACGTCGTGGCCAGGTACGGCCCAGGGCCAGAGAGGGCGGGCGACGCGTGTGGCCCTGGAGTGGCTGAGGGGGCCAGGACCCGCTGCGTCTCGGGTTTGTAAATTTGATTCGTCTAATGGTTTCGGTTTGCACCCGTGCCCTTGCTTGTCCCTCCGCCTGATTTCTCCCTCATCCTACGGCGGCGGGTTTACAAACGGATATCCGGAAAATGCGGTTCCTGTGGGTATCGGCACCGGGCACAGGATCCGGCGTGCTTCCAGCCCTCGGGAGGGTGCTCAGTGCGGATGGGGATGGGCGCGGAAACCAGGAGAAGCTTGGGTCTCCAGCCTGAGGTCGGCGGGGGGCCGCCGGGCCGGGAGCAGTTTCGGGAGCCACCGCTAGTTGGCGCCTGCACTCTGCCCGCCGCGGAGTTGCCCGGCCGGCCCTGCCCACAGATGTGCGCCAGCTGCAGTCCCGTGTCTAGAGGCTCGCCTCCTATGTACTGCCCTTTCTGGACAGACGTGCGGTACGATTCCTCACCATCTGTGCGACCAGGACAAACCAATGGCTTTGTGTCAGACGGAAGGCTCCCCTACCTGCCCCTGATGGGCGCCCCTGGCACCCCAGGGTCCCTGTGCCCTCTGACACACAGAACATTCTCCCTGCCAGAAATGCACAGTTGCTTCCGGTCCCATTCCGGGGGGCCAATGGGTGAGGAGGACAGCTTCTTCCCAATTTCTGCCAATGGCCAGCCTACATCCTTTCCATCCCTGACTGACAGCCTCAGGGTCACTTCTCTCTCTCTTTCTCTCCTTTTGATGTTTCGAGAGGCAGTTGGACAGCTCCCACTCCCTTATGTGGGAAACGTGGATACCCTGTCCCTTCCCCATCTTGTATGGATAGACATCTCCTTTGCCTCTTCCAACGGGCCGCTGTACAAATCTGCTTTTTCTTAAATGGCTCTCACCTAAGAGCACCCTAAATTGTCCGCAGCAGGGCTAAGAAGCTGGGAGGTCTGGGCCTACCTTGGCCCAGAGCTGGGTGAATAGCTGGACCTAAACTGGGGTCCGCAGAACTCAGGATCTGGAGGCCACTCCTCCCACCAGCATCCTTTGCCCTGGGAGTGGGAGCCATGGGGTCAAAATAACCCTGTGTCAGGGCGCCCTCCTCGGGCAGCCTGAGGGTGTCTAGGAGTGCGCTCTAGGTGGGATGGTGGTAGTGAGGTGATTGCTTGTGTCTCCCCACAGGCCAGAGAGCTCACAAGGGCAGGTCTGATTCCCTGAGAGTCCAGTGCCCGGGGAGGGGTGAAGATCCCCCCAAGCATGCCAGACACTGGACATATGGGACATGGAGAGTCTTCTGAGCAGCTCACTGGTTGTGGACGGAGCCTGGCGGTTTGTCCAACTGCCTCAGTTTGTCTTCTCCCACCATCGACCGTGACCCAGGGAGAATTGCTTAAAACCTGTCTGACTCTTGTCTATCTCTTCTGTGAACTGGGGGTAAATGAGCTGTCTCCTCACAGAGACGTGTGAAAGGTGCTTAACACAGGCCTGGCACATAGGGGGTGCTCCATCCATGCGAGCTATCGCTGTTGTGAGAAATAAGGCCCGGTCACCCCTTGTCTGGGGCCTTTGGCAAGTCTCTTCCTCTTTGTGGGCCTCACACTTCCCATTTGTGAAACATCCAACTTTCATGTTCAAAGCTTGCCGGGTCTCAGAGCCTAGTCCATTGCCCTGTCCCCCTTGGTTTGCCTAGAGGCTGCCTGGGGCAGGTGAGGACCATCTGTGACCTGCCTCCAGGCAGAGGCCACTTGTGGGAGGGTTTTCCAGCAACCATCACCGGGCGGCCTGAGCCTGGATCTTGACAAGACTCACCTTCTTTCCCCGAGGCTCTCAGACCGTCACTCTGGAAACCCATTGGTCCCCACCCCCGACCCCCCTACAGGCAGACAGAACTCTCTCCGCTAGGACCTGGGCCTAGCTGGCGCTGTTAGCCTCCTCCCCCTCCCCAAGGACGCTTGTGCTCCCTTTATCCTGAGTCCCGGGGGAGCCAGTCCAGTTACTAGCAGAGGACTGTCTTCTAGAAGTTAATCATTTCTCACAGTCTGGCTTCCACACCCTCACTCTGGAGGCACCTATGGTGAAACCCTCCTGCTTGGTGGCCTGGAGCTTAAGGTGGGACATTTCTGTCCTTCACTGAGCCTCAGTTTCCTTTTCTGTGAATGGAGTGGTTCTAATCACTCCATTTCATAATCCAGAACACTCCCTCTAGAAAGGGGGGGGGGCGTTGCATTTCACCACATCTAAAATGTCATCAATTGTTCCATGTGAAAGAAAAAGGAAGAAAATCCTGCTAATTAAACCAAGACTTGCCTGCATCCCGATTTCAAATATGTGTGTTTATGCATATATATTATTACACACACACATATGTGACTTAGTGACAAAGGGTCATGAAAAACAACAATAATGCGGTCAAGAGATTATTGCTGATGGGGTTGGGAGCCCTTATCCCCAGACAATTTCCTCCTGGGCAGCCTCTCTGGAAGGCTCCTGAATGTGCAGAAGAAGGACCAGTGTGCTTCTCAAATTACAGGGTGCCTTTTTTTTTTTTTTTTTTTTTGGAAAGGGCCAGCCTCTGAGGGAAGGGAGGGGGGAGCTGGAGAGAGCACTGTGGTTAGGACACCACTCCTGTCTCTGCCACTGACTGGCTGTGTGACTTTTGCACCTCACGGAGCCTTGGTCCCCTGGCGGGTAAAATGGAAAGAACAGCATGAGCGATGAGATGGCCCAGGTGTCCCGGTGTCCAGGCACTGCGTTTGTGCTTTAAGCACGTCATTTCAGGGGCGCCTGGGGGGCTCAGTCAGTTGCGCATCTGACTTCGGCTCAGGTCATGATCTCACAGTTGGTGAGTTTGAGCCCCAGAGCCCACTTGGGTCCTCTGTCTCCCTCTCTCTCCGCCCGTCCCCCACGTGCTCTCTCTGTCTCTCTCAAAAATAAACATTAAAAAAAAAAAATAAGTACATCATTTCATTCCATCCCAGCAATTGTGTGCGGGAGCTGTTATGCCCATTTAAACCAAGGGTAATGGTGCTCCAGGTTTTCTGGGCTAGGGAGAACCAGAGTGGGGTTAAAATCCTGATCAGACTCAAAACTTGGGGCTCAGAGGCACTCCCTGATTATGCCCCCCTGCACCGGTTGAACAAAATACTGGAAAGAGCCGGGGTACAGAGAGCGAAAGTGCACAATACACGTCAGCTCCCACAGTGGTGGTGGAGCCGGAGGCACAGAGCCGTGGTTCAACAGCCACAGGCGTGGAAATCAGCAGACCCTTGAACCCAGGCTGGGAGGCAGCCAGGGGCTGCACGGGTCATCTGCTGAGGCTTCCCCACCTTGTGCTCTCCTCCGGCCTCCGAACCTGCCGGTGAGGAGACAGACTCGGCTGTAGTCCCCAATGTACAGACAGGAACACTGAGGCCCAGAAAGTGGGAGAGGCCGGACCTGTTTCACCGAGGAAGAGGCAAGACTTGGGACTCAGCTCTGGCAAGGCCAGGGGCGGCGTGGTGCGACCGAAAGCAGGGCGGGCTGACAGCCACCCCTGACCTCTGCCCACTCTGCCTCGGCCAAGTAGGTGAGCCAGGCCAGGACCCGCATGATGGTCTCCTGGTGCCACCTCACAGCCTGAGGAGACCTTGGGCACCCGTTGCTCCAGGGGAGATGTCAGAGTCTGTGTGTCTTCTCAGGTCCTCAGTGTCCCCGTCTGAACAAGGAGAGTGCCCTGTCATGGTCCCTGTAGGTGCCAGGCTGACTCCCCTCGGGCCTCCAGGTAAGTTTCACTGTGACTTTGAGGCCAAGCCCACGGGGCTCCTTTGCCTACCCCCGCCTCCTCAGCCCTGGTCCTCCTCCGGTGGCACTGGTCCCCTCTTCCCCACCCCCTCCTCGCAGGTCCTCCTGAGAGGGCGCTCAGCTTGGGGAGTTGCAGAGACAAGAGGGAAGGATGGAAGAGAGCGGTGGTCTCAGTGTGAGCCTGGCCGGGGGAGAGGACCCAGGCCCCATCAGCGGTCGGGGGAGGGGGCTCTCGTTCCGGCTCCCATCAAGGGGTCTGGTCTTCCTGCTACCTTCCCTGCTCCTCACTTTGGTCATCTATGAAATGAGGAAACAGTTCTGGTAGAGCCTCTTGGTCTATGACTAATAATTGCCCTCGTTTGGGCCTCAGAATGTGAGGGCCCTTCTCGCAACGTGATTCCTTGATCCAGGTTCTGTCTCTGCTCTGCTGGCTGGTCAGAGTGCCTTAGGCTCTGCATCCACATCAGCGGGTAGGTGCAGAGCTAGCTGCTTGGCAGAGTCATCAAATCGGAGAATTTTTCATCGGGAGGGGGAACAGAGAGTGGTGAGAGGGGCCTGGGTAGCCGGGAGCCCAGGAGGGTTCCGGGGAGGGCGTACTCTTTCCCCGGCCCAGGATGGGGCTTCGGCTCTGGCGGCCAGGGAGAGAAAGGGCTCCTCTCAGTGGCTGTCAACCCCTTGCACTCCCTAGAGTGGAGGTTTTTCAGGTTTAAAGTGCCTCCAAACCTCAATCAGATGGCAAGCAGAGGAGCCAGTCGGAAACCAAGTCTTGGAATTGAATCGGAACCACGGGATTAGAATCTTGAGCCCTGTTAACCATTATTGACAACAGTTAAGGTCTTCCGGCATGCCAGGCGTGAGCCCACACTTTATGCTCATTTGTGCCTCACAGTGCTCTTACTGGGGAGGTACAGTCACCCCCATTTTACAGGTGAGGGAACTGAAGACGTAAACTCGCCCAAGGTCACGCAGCTGGAGCCGGGATCCCAACCAGGCAGCCTGGCCCCACGCTCTGTTCTCATGGACCAGAATCAGATGCCTGAAGTTACAGTCATGGAAGAGAATTAGAGTCAGAATTTTATAATGTCAGCCTCAACAGGGTTCTGAGCTACCCTGTCCAAGTCTCCCGTTTATCCAATGGCAGAACCGAGGCCCGGGGAGGGAGAGGGTCTCTCTCAAAGTCACAGCCTAGGCCAGGGGCAGAGTCTGGAACCCCCTCCCAGTCCCCTACCCCCCAGGTACTCTGGTCCAGGGGGCCTCCCTCTCCATGGCGGGCCCTCCTCACCCCACCGCCCACCCAGCGGCTCCCTGGCCCAGTCGGTCCCATTAGGGATTTTCCACCTCCCCAAAAAGGTCCTAATGACTGTCAGTCCTTGTGAAGCCTTAATTAATCTCAGAGGCTGATGGCTCTGAGGAGACCGGGGGCTTTGGCCTTACGCAGATGAAGATTACGGCTCCATTTCATGTGGTAGAGAAGGAACGCCTCAGACATTCCTGCCAGCAATAAAAGCCACATGGCTTTCCAGCGTCGCCCTTGGAAAAGAAAAAAAGCGCAGCCCTTTGCGGAAAGAAATCAACTATGTGCTGTATGCATGGCATGAGATAAAAACGGTGGAGAACAGTTGGCCTTTTATGCTGCTTCCAGTGGCCACCGAGAGTGGCAGGGCCCAGCGGCCACGATCCCAGCTGCAGCCCTGGGGAGAGGCGGTGGCCCTCGGCACAGCGATGGCCTCAGCCCCTCCACCTGAACTGGGTTTGAGCTGCCCTAGACGTCCCATAGGCAGGGCTGGCTTCCTGGGCCTGCGCCCCAGGGGGTTGGACAGCGGCCTGCTTGCAGAAGGGTCCTATGCTTGCTCTCATGCTCTGCCGTCACCGCCCCTACATTCTCGATACTTTTTGAACAAAGGGCCTGCATTTTCATTTTGCACTGACTGCCACCCCCCCCCCCCCCCCCAAATTATGTAACCGGTCCTGCCCACGAGTCACCCCGCCGGCCAATTACAACATCTCCCCTATCACGGGCCTGGGCCTGGGCCCAGGGAGCAGTGTTTTTTTAACACCTACATTATCTGAGACGAACTTCCAACCAATCTTGTGAACCTGGCAGATGTGGAAACTGAGGCTCAGAGAAGCTGCCCCACGGCAAAGGAAGCCCGGGTTTGGAATCTGGTTCCTCTCGTGCCAAAGCAAGTGTCTTCACCACCCTGCGTTCCACAATATTTTATCTTTACCACGCTCCGTGGGGGAGGGTGACACACGCAGTCAAGCTTTTTTGTTTCCAAATAGCAGAAGGTACTCACGGCACACAGAGTGGCTAACGGAGCACCCAGTACCACGCTGTGCGACAGTGACAGGGGCCTGGATCCACTGGGCTGGGGCCGGGGAGGGGGCGGTGTGGCCCAGTTTTATAGTTGTTTGTTCCCCTTGTGAATTTATTAGCGCTCTCTGTGGGTCGCTGCCTCGAGTCTGGCCTGGGACGTGGAGCAGGAGTCCCGGACTCCCACTACCCCTCACCGGTTAGAAGTTCTCCTTAGTAACTTCCTCCACTCTTTCGTGTTCCGGTTTTCCTCTGCCACCCTCGTTGGCTGGGGAAGGAGTTGCACCTTGTATCTTGATAAACTCAAAGGAGTCCCCGTCTTCAACGAATCCTAGAAAACTGGAGCTGCAGGAGGCCTAAAGGCGGTCGTGTCCTATAACTTGGGCTAAGCCCAAGACTCATGGACCTGGCTGCTGGCTCCAGGGGAGCCATCCCCTTATTTCTTGGTGGGTGACCCCAGACATGTCCCTTCCCCCTCTGGGCATCCGGGAGATAAGTGCACTGGACCGCACTTGATCCTCAGGAAGACTGTCCATCTTCAATGTTCTGGAATTCCTTATTAATCTATGACAGTTCTGGGGATACCGCGGTCCAGGAGAGGTCAGAGACTTGCTCAAGGTCACATAGGATGCTCACTGGCAGCTGGAGCTGATCTGAAGCCCCTGCCTGCTGGCCCAGCCCTCCCCTGCACCAGCCTTTGGAGGGCCCAGCCTTTGTCTCGTCCTTCTCAACCTCTCAGGCGCCTTAAGTGCCCAGGTCCGGAAGCCACAGCTAAGGGTACCTGGATGTCTGTTTCATTATTATTCTTTAAACAATATTTATATTTTATATACTCTTCTGTTACTATATTTTACAATAAAATATTTTAAAAGAAAAGCAAGAGATAGAAAAATAGAAAAAGGTCCCCCCTCCCCCTGCCCAGAGCTCTAAAATGAAAACGGACAGAAATGCTTAAATTTGTATACCGTTGCAAAACTGCCCACAGTACATCAAAGCTGAGGAGTATTTATTATTGGCAAGACCACTGTTTCAAGCAGATCGTCCTGTCTACCAGCTCAGTCTCAGCCGAATGATCTGGTGGCCCTTAAAGGCATCCTCATTATGGCAACACCCCCATGTGGGGCATTGCCGGGTACCCAGGCCCTGCTGAGCATGCTCCCTACTGAGCTCCTTAAATCTTATCAGTAGTCCTTCAGATATGTGTCGTTGGGCCTGCTTTATGGGTGGGGAACTGAATTTCACCGAGTGACTCTCCTGGATCCAGTCAGGAAGGGGCAGAGCTGGGATTCGAACCAAGATCTCTTGATGCTGAAACTGCACTTTGCTCACCCCAGGAGCTTCACCCCAGGGCCCGGTCCCCTCAATTATAATAATAACGCTGTCTATACTTGTCATGTATTATTTCATTTGATTCTCATGACCACCTTATGTGTGAGGCCCCCTGTCATCATCCTCGTTATAACGCTAGAAAAACTGAGGCACAGGAAATTTGGGAACTTGCTCCAGTTCACAATGTGGGTAAAGGGGAGAGCTGAACGTTGCACCCAGGCAGCTTTGCTGCCCGCGTGGCTGCGTGGAGACCACAGACGCCATGAAAGCAAGACAGAGCTGTGGCCCAGGGTCCACAGATGACCCCCAGAGGCCAAAGGCCAGCAGGGCTGGATGGCTGGGGTTGGGGGTGCGGCCAGGGAGATCTGCCCTTGCGGAGGTGTTGAGGATGTGGGCGGAGCCAAATAGAGGCCCGAGCAGGCTCATAAATCCCTGCCTGGCATGTCTGGGCCACAGGCTCAGACACTGGGCACTCTTTGTCATTTGCTGTTGGCACCCATTTGTCACTGGCAAGAGTGTGATGTTCATCACCTGTGTGTCTCGGGCCGTACCTGAGGGGGCTTCTGGAAGGGGATCATAGAAGGTGCTCAGACCTAAGGTGGGGGCTGGGCCCTCTTACTGCCCCATCTTTGAGGCTCAGTTCAATCAGGGATGGGCTCGATGATGTGAAGTTCCTTTAGGTCACAGAGGCCTGGCCCCATCCCTAGGAACACGGCAAAAATGTTGCCAGTCCTGTCCTCGGGGAGCCCTGCACTCGATGGGGGGTGGCTGGGATGGAAAAGAAGCAGAAAAATAAGAAACAGATGGGGAGAAGGCACTAGATTCGTTTGGTCAGCAAACACTCGTTGAGCATCTATAGTCCATGTGCCAGCGGTTCGTTTAGGTGCCAGGGACACCGCTATGGACGAGACAGGCATGGGGGCTCCATGCAGCTTTGATTCCAGCTGGGAGGGCAGAAGATAAACAAGGAGGTAAATAAACAGACGTGCCGTATTTGATAGTGTCTTGCAATGTTGGAAAAAACAGATGAGGACAAAGGAACAGAGAGTGACTGGGTGGGGGGGGGGTGGTAGGGCAAGGAGGTGGTCACCGATATTTAGACAGGGTGGTTAGCGCAGGTGTCTCGGAGGAGGTGACCTCTGAGCCGAGACCTGGAGGCTGAGAGAAGGACCCAGACGGAGGAGGGGAGAACTGTTTCCCCGCCCCCCCCCCACCCCCTGCTTTCTCACCCCTCCTCTCTACCGGGCATGTCCACGGTTTCTAAGACATTTTCTGCCTTCTGTCTCTGTTGCTTTTCCCACAATGGCCCCGAGAACCCAGATGGGGTGAATTTAAGTAGCCCTGTGTGCAGTTGAGGCAACTGAGGCTGGAGATGGGAGGGGTTTGTATGGATTGATTCCATCCCTGGCCGGTGCCCCTCCGTCTGCCCCACTGCCCAGCTTGCTCGTCAACGTCCAGGTCTGGGCGGGCCGCAGGGGAGTCAGGCCGTGGGCACCGTGTCTCAGGGGTCACGGGGCTAGAAACGTGGGCTGCTGGACAGGGCCCGGGAGGGGTGGCAGCTTGGGGCTGGGCGGGGGTCCGGAGCGGAAGGCGCCCAGCCCTGATTGGAACAAGGTGTCTGCACTGGGAGCCCGGCTTCATTGATCTTGCCCGGTGTTCTGGCCACCAGGCGGGGCCAGCGCCGGGCAGGCTGCCGGTTTTCCCAGGTGTGGGGACACCCTGGGGGAATGGCTTTTCATGTGGTTGTGGGGTAGGCATGCCACCCAGCACGTGGGGGAGGCCAGGGCGTCGGGGGCACGCTGGCAGTTTTGGGGGGGGGTTGGTCTGGAGACTTGCAATCCCACAGCCAGCAAATCTCAGGCTCCTGGAGACGGGGTCGCAGACTTGAGTCTCTGAGACCGACAATGTTAGAATCCTTGTCACTGAAGCTCACGTTTATTGGGCGCTCCCTGTGTGCTTGGCAAAGTCCCCATCACCCCACCCTAGGAGGTGGGCCCGGCGGGCGACCTTCCCCACTTCCGGTGCGGTGCGGAGACTGGGGCTCAGCAGGGTTAGGTAACCTGTCTGCGGTCACACAGTTACAAGGTTTCTGTCCCAGAATATACGATCCCTAGAATCGGAGACTCCTAGGGTGTGCGAATCACAGCGGGTCCACACTGGGAGAGCCTTGAAGATGCTTAAGTCCAACTGCCCTGCATTGGAGAAACAGGTCTGGGGAGGGGACGTGCCTTCCTGAGGTCACAGGATGGCCAGTGGCCATCTCCTCTAGGTCATCTTGGGGGCTTGGCTGGCCCCTGAATGTGGGGTCTCTGGGGCACTGACGCCCCCGACCCTCAGTCAAGACCTAGTCTCTCACGTGTTACCAACCTTTCTGGTAGAAACTGATGGTTTCCCGCTAGCACACGGGAAGCTCTTTTAAACATCTAACCTGAATCCCTCATGTTGCAGGGAAACCTTCTTCCTTCTAATCTTGCAATACCTCTGGGAGGAGTTTGGCCTTTGATGGGAGTACTCTTGGAGTGACCGTCAGCTCAGCAGAACAGGATGGCGATTACAGACAGGGTTTGGGGAGTTGAGGGCCAGGAGAGGGGAGGGGCATCACCAATTAGCTCTATGAGTTCTGCATGACCAGCCCCCCTCCCCCTTCCATCTCTCTGTCTTCATCTCCTTTCGCTCTCTCCCTCCCCGTATCCAGCCACACTAGCTTCCTTGCTGGTCCTTAAATACCAGTCATACCCCCACTGTAGAGCCTTTGCACATATGTTTCCCTCTCCCAGAAGAGCCCTGAACATTCTGTCTGTATGGCTCCACTCGCCGCCTCATTCGGGTCCCTGCCCCACTCTGTGAACAGCCTTCTCTGAGCCCCTGTGTTTCAACAAGGGCAGAATAATGACCCCCAAAGATGGCCACATCCCAACGCCTATCATCTATGAATATGCTCCCTTATGTGGCAAAAGGGACTTTGCTGACGTGATGAAGGTTAAGGGCTTTGAGATGGGGAGCCAGTTCTGGATTCCCTGGGTGAGCTCGATGTATCAATATATCTATATTGTGGAAGTAAAAGAAGGAAGCAGGAGAGACCAGTCAGAGGATGATGTGATATGGACAATTGACAGGGGCTACCATCCAAGGAAAGTGAGTGGCCTGGAGAAGCTGAACACGGCGAGGAGCCAGAGTCTCCCATAGCTTCCAGAAAGAAACACGGCCCTGCCGATACCTTGATTCCAACCCGGTGAGACTCACATAGGACTTCTGACCCCTGCCCCCCCCACCCCCCGCCCCGAACCGTAAGATAATATATGCATGTCGTTTTAAGCTCCGAAATTTGTAGTAATTTGTCATAGCCTCACTAGGAAACCAATTCATCCCTATTTCTTGATTTATACTTCTTCAGCACATTTATCATCACCTGATAAATTATACCTCTCCTCATGAATGGTCTCTTTTCCCCTGTAGAATGTCAAGTCCAGGAGGGGAAGGTTTTTGTTTTTTAACTTGGCGTTGCATTCCCGGTTAGAGTTGCCAAGTTTAAGCAAATAAAAATACAGAACTTTCAGTTAAGTTGAATTTCGGATCAACGACACACACTTTTTTTTTTTTTTTTTAGTATAAAGTGGTCCCCGATATTGCGATTACTTATTTATCTGAAAACTCAAATGATCTGGGTGTCCTGTATTTGGTCTGGCAACTTTATCCCCACTGCCTAAAAAAGTGTTTGGATACATACGAGCGTCTCCATAAACATCTATCGAATGAATGAAGTACGTACATGAATGAATGGACATTAATTTCCAGCCTAAAACTCTTTTTGGGTTCCAGAACGCCTCCTGGATAAAGCGTGAATAATAGCAAATAATCAAAGCAAGCCGTGTTATGACCCTGCTTACACAGCGGGTGCCGTTCGGAGCACATTGTAGTCGTTTCCTCGGTTGCTTCTTATAGTAACTCCCGTGAGGTCATTAGCCCATTTTCCAGGTGAGGAGACTGAGGTCCAGAAGGTTTGGCAACTTTCTCAGAGTCACATGACCACTGAGTGGCACAGTCAGGCAATTCAAAGCCCTTGAAGAACCTGGCTCGCAGAACATTCTAGCTTCGTCTCCGGACACACCTCCCTGAGCACAGTAGGTCCTCTCTAATAGCCCATGATGCCTTTTCAAGGGGTACCGTCCCCTGATCTGGGACCTCAGAACACTTGCTTATGCACCAAAGCCCTGTAGTAATTTCCCTTTGTTATGAGACCATCTCTGATGCTCCCAGGATGACTCAGCCTCTCTCTCTTCATTACTCTGTGGCCCCTTGTCTGAATGCATCGTAAGGACTTGCCATCGCGTCTTTTACTCCCCCAGACTGTGACCTCCCTGAGGTCAGAGCTTTCAGCTCTTTGGCTGTGGAGCTTAGAGCCTGGCTCTAGGGAGGTGTCTAGAAGCATTGAGCATGAATGAATGAATGAATGAATGAGTAAGTGAATAAGTATCTTTTTCACACTGGGCCTCAGTTTTAGAGTCTATGAAAGGACAACAATCTTTAATCCCCCACCCTGTCTCTTAAAACACATTTCTTTTTGATTATAAGAATAATACACATTCATTAAAGAAAAATTGGAAAATAATAAAATTATGAAGAAGAAAATTAAAACCACCCATAATCCTGCCACCCAGGACAATTGTTAGCATTTTGGTTTTTAGCCTTCTGGTACTCCTACTGTATGTATAGATTTAATTTCTTCTCTCTTCCCCTCCTCCTTCTTTTCCTTTTTAACACTGGGAACGCAGAGTGCATGCTGTTTTCAACCTGCTTTTGAAATGCACCAACATACTGTGCGAGTTTCCCCTCGTGAAGTCCTATCCCCGATGGCAGGGGACGCGTCTGTGCTGTCGGGCATGGGAACACGGGGTAGGAGTGTGAAGATTACCGCCCCCCCCCCCGCCTTCCCCAGACGGACCACCATAGTGCTCCCTTGGGGCCGGCCCTTTAGGGTGTTTCTGCATTTGTCATGAAGACACTGCCGGGAACACCCTGGTATACGGGTCTCAGTCCATCCCAGATTCCTCCCTTAGGACCAGTTCTGAGCCAGCCAGTCGCACTGGGCTGAAAAATACCCATTTATCCAGCCATCTGTCCACATGATGGTTGAAGGCTTATGGTTTCCACCCCAGATCCTCGGTTCCAACCAGAATAGCCTCACAGATGACAAGAGGCTGAGGGTGCTCGTGACCTCAGGCCCGGGCAGACATCTTACTTGTGAATAATTTGCTACCTGAGCACACCATCACCATGTCCCAGGCCTTGTGCATCTCCGTGTGTCCTCACGATCACTGTCCGGGGCAGGGATGCTCCCATCTTACGGATCTCAGACTGAGGGTCTGAGAACTAAGTGGCTTGGCTGAGGTCCCAGAGCAGGGAAACAGGGCCCCTGGGAGGCACCTCAGGTCAGCCTGACCTCACGTGAGGCTGACTGTCCCACCCTCCAGGGGCCACACCCATGTAGGCCACCAATCCTGCTCTAGGGAATTGTGGGCTTTGTAGTCTGGGGGTGCAAATACCCTGTCCCACCATACCAGCTGCCTGCTCTATAAGGGGGGCACAGTCCGGCATCCCTGGGAAGCATGGACAGGGCTTTGGCCTAAAAGCTGGTGGCCAGATCCTGCCCTATGTCCTGACTCCTCTGTGCCTCAGCCTCTCCATCTGTAAAATGGGTAGGCAGAGACTCAGATGACAGCCCCCTGGGCTTTAGGCTGCTTCAGCAGAGTGGTAGTGATACTCGCTGCTGAGTCAGAGGGAGAAAAACTCTGTCAGATGGGTCACTTTGCCACAGACAGCCGAGCCTGGTCTTGGGCGGGGACAAGCGGCGGGCGGTGTTGGAGTGGGCAGGTATGAGTACCAGGCTGGGCTAGGGGGACCTGACAGCCCCAGATGGAGCCTGGCTGCACCCCCCCTCCCCCAGCCCCGGCAGATGGGAGGCTATTTTTTAACTGACCCCACAGGAAGAAGAGGCCAGAAATGAGTTCAGGGGGTTAACCCAGGTCCCTAGGGCCCCTTCCTATTTGCATCCTCTTCCCCCACCACCCAGGGAGCTGTGTGGACTTCACCAGGAGCTCCCTGAAGCCTTCCAGAGCTCCCAGAAGATCAGACTGCTGGAGCTGGAGGGTCCCCACGTGGCCCCGGTGACATGTGGGGGGAGGGGGGGACGCCGAAACCCAGAGCCTGTCTTCCTCACTGCCATCCCTGCTGTGGGCTTCCACTGGGCCAGGCCGTCTCCTCCACTGCCACCTTTCTGGGGACCCTGGGCAGCCCCTCCTTCTCCCGGCCTCAGTTTCCCCGCCCTGTCAGATGACGGGTGCCCTGTAGGCATCTCTGAGGCCTCTCCCAGCTGAGCAAATTTGTTCTGGGCCGGGGCCTGTACTCTGTCCCATCAGTCCTGGGTTCCTGGGGGGCCTCCTCCCTCAAGCTCCAGCCCAGTGGACAGGGGCCAGTGGCAGGTGCTGGGGACCCCCCAGGAAGAGGAGGGATTTCCAGGTCAGAGAAGCAGGACCAGCCTGGGTAGGGGGGGTAAAGCAGCTTCCCCCTGCGGCCTCCGTCAGACCACATCACCAGGTGTCCCTCGGTCCCCGCAGGCAGGGGTTCCTGAAAAGTCCGGTGTATGTTGCAATGGGTGTAGCCTCAGATGTGTGTTTGCCAGTGTGAGCATGTGCGTGTTCATAGGCGCACGGTGGGGGTAGGGCGAGTGTGGGGGTCGCTGGCACACAGGCGTGGGGGCCTAAGGCGGAGGTGGGGCCTTGCCAAGCTGTGGCAGAGGCCGCACCCGCCCCGGCAGATCCTACCCAGAACCCCTCGCCGGGGCCGGTCTGACTTGAAGGCCGAGTGTATGTGGGGGAGGGGCGCATGCAGGGCAGGGGTGCATGGCCGGGAGGGCACAGGGCCCAGATGCTCTCAGGGCCTCCAGAGGCTGGGACCCCCGTGGGTGCTCGACAGATGCTGACTCGGACTCGCCTCCTTTCATTTACTGTCTATTTAAAACCCTCTGTTAATACACAGCATGAATTGAATCCCTCACCCAACCCACCCCTGGCCCTGTGACACATTTAGTTTTGGCCCCTTGAGCCGTGTGAGGGTTAGGGGCGCTGACCCCCGTGCAGCCAAGACTCTGCATACGGATTTGGACGCCCCCAACCCTTAGCTACTGTTGCCTGGAAGCCGCACCAATAACATAAGCCATCAACGAACACGTTTCTTGCGTGTCACATGTATCCTATATAATCAAGTAAAGCTAGAGAAAAGAAAACGTTATTACGAAAATCCTAAGGGAAAATGCTCTTACAGCACCGTATTTCTGGGGGGAAAGATCCATGTAGAGGTGGATCCTCGAAGTTCAAACCCGAGTTGCATCACTGTCAACCATCCTACAAGGACACTGGAACAAATTGGAAAATATAGAAAACCATTCAAAAAATGTTGAAGCCTGAACCCTTAGAGCCGGAGCGAATCCTCCGGGCATCTTTGAGGAGGTAGACGTCTGCGGGCTCCTTGATGTAATCACATTAATGCTCCCAGCTGAGCGTTTCACATGGGCTGCTGGTGGAGCTGAGCACTTTAAATACTGTCTTAGTAAGTTCTCTGAACTGTCATTTCTCCCCATTGTGCGGATGAAGAAACTGAGCGGAAGGGAGGGTAACTAGCTTTAGGGAGTGAGGGCAGAGCTAAGATTCCAGGCCTGGCTAACTAAAAAGAAAAAATTTTTTTTAATGTTTATTTATTTTTGAGAGAGAGAGAGAGGGGACAGACAGAGCATGAACGGGGGCGGGGCAGAGAAAGAGAGAGGCACAGAATTCGACACAGGCTCTAAGCTCCGAGCTGTCAGCACAGAGCCCGACGCGGGGCTCGAACTCACGAGCTGCGAGATCATGACCCGGCTGGCTAGTTGGAAAAGTGCAGATCTTCTCAGGGTCCAGGGCTCGGCTCTCTGAGCAGACTGTGTTTCCCCATTCATCCTTCCAGCTGTATTTCCTGAGCACATCCTATGAACTAGACCTAACTCAGCTGTGAACAAGACAGATAAGGCCGTAATCTGAGCCCCCTAAGTGGTCACAGACTGAGCTCCAATCTTGACCACAGCTTGATTGCAAGCTCTGGTTGTCGCTGGCTGAGCCATAGTCCTGCCTCCCCCAGGCAACAGGGGCTTCTATGAGCTTTTCATGAGCCATGATATATTTAAAAGCCCAGGTCAGGTGCCTGTCCGATCAACTCATTGTTCACGTGGGCAGGGAGGCCATCAGGAGCCCACCCACCACTTCCGGCCCACTATTCTGGGCCAAGCTTCCCTGGGGCAAGGTGCTGGGTGTTGGCGTGGGGCCTGGTCTGGCAAGGGAGGGTGTAGAAGCCCAGGTCCCCTCTTGTGCTTGACTGATTGCCACAATACCCAATTTGTGCACTCAGTGCAAAACAAAGATACAGAGCCCCTGTTTAAAAAGCAGGAAAACAGGGGCGCCTGGGTGGCTCAGTCGGTTAAGCGTCCGACTTCGGCTCAGGTCATGATCTTGTGGTCCGTGAGTTCGAGCCCCGTGTCGGGCTCTGTGCTGATAGCTCAGAGCCTGGAGCCTGCTTCATATTCTGTGTCTCCCTCTCTCTGACCCTCCCCTGTTCATGCTTTGTCTCTCCCTGTCTCAAAAATAAATAGTAAAAAAATTTAAAAAAAAAGCAGGAAAACAAAGCTTTTAGCTTTCTTTCGTGATCTCTCTTAACTTGTCGTGGCATTGGTATTTGGTACTTAACGTTGTACCCCTTGGACACGGGGCCACCGTGGGGTGCGTGCAGACCCTCATAGACATCCGGGCCCCCACCCCAAACCTTGGTGTATGGGTCATGGGCACCTGTCCTCCCCATGCCCGCAATCATGCCCAGCCCTGCCTGTGGCGGGGTGGGGGGGGCAGGATTGAGCCCACCTCTGTCCCCGCATTCTCCTCTGTCTCTTCCGACTTCACTTACAGAGCATAAAGGCAAAGATAAAATTAAGAATTTCAAGATGGCGGCTGCAGGGCAGTAACCCAAGTGTGGGGTCCCCTACTGAACTTGGAGCTTTGTGCCACCCCATAGGTCACAGTCTAAGAAGCTGGCCCTGCCTGAGGGAGGGACCCAGCTCAGATGTGAGGGTCAACCACCCAACTCCCACCCCAGCAACAGAGCCCCTGACATGCAGAGGTGCAGGGAAGGTGTGGGGTGTGTAGGTGAGCAAATGTATTCAGGAACCGCCTCTCATGCACTGGGCTGTGCCTGCGGGAGGGGCAGGCAGAGGCTGGGTTTGAACCCCAGCTCTACCGCTTATAAACTATGTGAACTCGAGCCAGTGACTTCATTTCTCTAGGCCTCAGTTTCCTCGCCTGCAAAACACAGATGAAAATGTTCACCTCGCAAGGTTGTGAACATTAGCAGTGATGTATATAAAGTGTGGAGCCCAGCACTGGCACAGTCAACTTCAGAGGTGACTCAGGGCAGAGAGATGTATCACCAGGCAAACCCGGGGGTCCCTAACCAGGGGCAGAGGCATGTCTGTGTGTCCCGCACCCCACATGGGGCACCCGAGAGGAGAATTTCAGGGGACTTCTGCAAGATGCCCAGGCCAGTAGGCTTGGGCATGACGCTGGGCCAAACAGAATCCGCACTTGGTGGGAGAGACCGCTTAGGAGAGGAACCCAGAGGGAGGCGCCCTCACCAAAGTGTTCACGGTGCTGTTACGAGAAGGATAGCACGGGCCCCGGCCAGAGAAGAAAGAAGCCCTTTGTTTGTACCACATGTGGACCTGGGCCAGCCATGGGATTTCGGCCTGGCTTTCTGGAGTGTTTGCAAGCTCCTCTTTGGCCGTGTCCTTCCTTGACCTCCCTGGGCCTCAGTTTCCCCATCTGTGCACTGGTGAGAGAGAGGGCCACCGTATATCAAGTGCCTTCTGAGTGGACCGTGCATGGTGCCTTACCAACCTCCCCTCTTCGGTCCTCAAATGTCAACTGGTCCATCTCTCAGATGAGAGAGCTGAAGCCCAGGGAAGGCGATGACTCACCCAGCAAAAAAGGGACGGAGCTGGCTCGCATCGGCCAGGCCTGGTGCTGGCAGCTCTTCCCAGGAAGGGGACCAGTGCAAGCGAAGGAATGTTCCTCAGCCCGAGAAGACCTCGATTAACTCAGAGCTGCTGTGCCGTGGTAAGGTGCACAGGCTCTCCAGACACAGGCTGCCTGGGGTGGAACCCCAGCTGGGTGGCCTTGGGCAGGTGGTTTAACCTCTCTGGTCTTCAGTTTCCTCTTCTATAAAACTGACTTAATAGCATTTGTCTAATACGGTTGTGAGGATTCACAGAGGCATTAGTGAGAGCTGTATGTAAGAGTTTGCTGCTAAAGTATAACTACTTAAGAGTTAAGTTGTTATAATTGGGTTTCCTAGACAATTACACCTTTATCAATGCCAATTTTGTACTTTTCCTTTTTGTATTGAGCACCCAGCTAATTGCTGTTTCAAGTCTTCGACAATTTCCTCTCTCCTTGAAAAAAAGAATTCCCTGACACCCTTCCCCCCCCCCCCCCCCCCCCCCCGTGCCTATAGGTTTAAAGGCTCTTGCTAGAGCAGCTTTTCCCAAAGTGGGTGCCTCAGCACACCAGCCCCAGGAGGAGCCTAGGTTCATTAGCATATTAAAGGCTCTGAAAAGTCCTTCAGCAAAATACTCGGCTGGACCTTGTTTGATACAGCCTTCCCCAGTCTGGTTTGGTCACAGAGCCCCTTTATTTCTGCTCGACACCTGACAACATCTGCCGAACACACGGTGGGAGATACCCCCCTCATTTCCTGGTTTCTAGGAAATGGCAGACAGAGCGGAGCGAGACGGATGAGTAATGCCCCTCACAGAGATGCGTGGTTACCCGACCCCTGCAGAAAATCGTCTGCACCGAAGCTCTTCCCTCGCTTGGCTGGTCCCCTGTGCACTCACCTTCACTGTCTGATTCAGTCCCCACAGCAGCCTGGGGAGGTCAGTAGCGTCAATATCCCCATCTTACAGATGAGGAACTTGAGGTTCAGGGAGGTTAAGTGGCCACACAGACAGTAAGTGGCAGATCCGGGAGACAGACCCACAGGTTCTGATTCTAAACCCCACATTCTTTTTATGAGCATTGATAGGAAAAACAAAAATAGATCTCATTCTGCCAGGATCAATCTTCCCCAGTGACATGCTTTTAAAAATCTAAAGTGTTTTTTCCCCCTATACACTGAACGTATCTCAAACTTAAAATCTTTAGCGTTTTTTTTTTTTTTTTCTGATTACAAAAGCAACCCGTGCTGGCTGTGTGTAAGACTTTTTAAACACTTTGAGTTGGAAAAAGAGAAAGTCCACATAGTCCCATGCAGCGAGGGGCTACAGCATTGAGCAGCACAGACATAGAACATTTCCGTCATCACAGAAAGTTCTGTTGGACGGAGCCACTCTAGCCTCTTCCTAGAATCCCGACGTATATGCATAATGATTCTTAACATTCTTGATGAGGTTCCCGGATACGTTTATGTCTCTGTATGGCCTCACCCATAAAGGGAAGAGAGACTCCAGAGGCAAATACTAAAAATGGGGGAAGATAGTCTGAAAGTAAATAGATCGAATGATAGTGGTTTTCTCTGGGTGTTGAGATTATAGTTTCTTTTTAAATTTCCTAGATCCTTTAGGATTTCTACAATATAAAATACAGGGTTTCTGATGGATTTGTAGTTTCCCTAATGTTCTTGGTGCTTCTAAAATCTTTAAGCTCTGATCTTACCCTAGGCTTAATTTATTATTATTATTTTTTAAATTATGGACTCATGCGGGCGCCTGAGTGGCTCAGTGGGTTAATGTCTGACTTGGGCTCAGGTCGTGATCTTGCGGTTCGTGGGTTCGAGCCCCGCGTCGGGCTCTGTGCTGACAGCTCGGAGCCTGGAGCCTGCTTCGGATTCTGTGTCTCCCTCGCTCTCTGCCCTTCCCCTACTCGTGCTCTGTCTCTCTCTTTCTCAAAAATAAACGTTAAAAAATAATAATAAAAATAAATTATGGACTCTATGAAGAATGGAAGCCTGCGCAAGTCAAGGGAAGGAGACAGAGGTTTCTTCTCGGGCCCTGGGCCCCTCCGGCCTGGGGCTGTTCTAGGCAGAACTGGCATTACCACATGCCATCCGTGCAGCCGCTCAGGGTGCTTTGCTTAGAAGAGCCCCACACTTGGTGTAATGTCCCGCGGTTGCCATCCTGAAACTCCCAGTGATTTTTTTGTACAAGGGGCCCTGTATGCCTTTTGCACTGAGCCCTGCAAACTGTGTCGCTGCCTTGGGTGCCGGGATTCTCCCTGGGATGGGTTGCATTTTGACTGCTCTGCGCCATCGCCCTTGTCCTCATCAGACCAGAGATGTGCACCTCCATGGAGCCCTCTACGTGCCTGAGAACAAGAGTGCTTCGGTGGCTTGGATGTATGTCTAGGGAGTGATAAAAATAGGGTTTGCAAGTGGGTGCGGGATGGCCCCTGTGGTCTCTGTTCACACACGTACACGCGCTCAAGGCGCACGTTTGCACTGGCCTATTTCAGAGGCGGCCTGGTGCATCGTGGGATGCCTTGTCCCACATCACTGCCCAACTCGGATCCTGCCTGGACTCCCCGCCTTGAAGGCCATGCCCAACCTCTAGGCCGGCCTCCTCTCCAGCCTTTTCTCCCTCAGCCTCTCCTCAAGACCCCCAAGCTCTCCCATCTCTAAGAAACTCTTTATATGTAGTCTTTCTCCGTCCCTTAGCCAGCACTGTTAATTCTGCCTGGACCACTGATGTTCCTTCCTTTCCAGACCTACCCACCTCAGACTCTACCCTTTCTGTGAAGCCTTCTGGAAGCATTTGAGAAGGAATTGCACTGGTTGCGTAGAGGAGAATATGAATCACTTTGCCTGGAGGTGTCAGGGAGGGCTCCGTGGAGGTGGTGAGGCCAGGCCTTAAAGAAGAAGAGACGTCTGCCAGGTAGAAGGAAGAGCTTTGTTGGGCTGGCTCTGATGTCAGACAGATGATGACACGTATCTGGGCTTCACCAGCTACTAGCTGCATGACCTTGGGTGAGTCCCGTCCCTTTGCTGAGCCCCAGTTTCCCCATCTGTAAAGTGGGGATAATACCAATAACCCCCTGCTACATGGATTGTGGTAGAGATGAAGTGAAATGAGGTATTCTTGGAAAGGAACCGCACACAGAGCCTGGCACACCATAAGTCATCAAGAAGTGTGGTTCCTGTGTCCCTTCCTCACTGCCTTCCTCCTCCTAAATATTACTTTCCGCGGGTCACACCATCACCGAGTCTGTTTGTTTATTCATTTCCGCCACGGAGGTGAAGATCCTGTGATGAATATCTAGTGGGGTCATGGGAGCATTTATGGAAGTCCTGGAAGGCTGAGGTTCCACATAGATAAGAAGGGCACAGGCCGAGGGGTGCTGGCCTAACTCCCCGGGGCATTTTCCAGAGGTGAACTCTTTCCACTCGTCACTAAAACATCGGCTCCGGGAGGGTGGGTATCTTTGCCTTTCGTCTGCTCCTGTATCCCCATTTCCCAGAACAGTGTGTGGCATGCATGCAGTCGATGTTTAATAAATGTCCACCAGAAGGTTAACAGCACCAACTGGTCCCCATTACTTCCCAAGTCCTGGGCATTCCGGGAAAACGGTCTCCCCATGAGGGCCACAACACAGGCCACACAAGCGTTTCCTGAGCACCTGCTGTATGCGTGGCTCTGCCCGGCCCAGGGCAGACCCTTCCTTCACAGCCTGACAGGGCTGGGTCCTGGAGGAGGATGACAGACGCGGTGATTTGGCAAGAAGAAGAGAGAGGAGGGGTGGCCAGCGGGGCCCAGGCTGGGCAGGAGCAGGCTGGCCCCACACTGTGGTGTGTAGGCTGGCAGGAGGCCCAGCTCAGTGTTTAAAGGTTTAGAAAACGCTCAGTCACCCAAAGGGTTAGTAACAAAGGCTCCCCGCCATAAGTGCACCATGTAGCATTGACTATGACATTGTAGTGTTTTCCTTCCAGTCTTTTTTCTAAAGTCTTATTCTCAGGGGTGGCTTCCCTTCCCCTTCGGGAAGGTATACGGTGGCTTTTTAGGGGGGAAACAGGCTCTCCTTTGGGTCCCCCACCACCGCTAACAAGGGGCTCCTCATTCCCACCATCCTGGCTCTGACACATCTTCCTGAGACATGAGAGTGTCCAGAGCTGTGTGAGGGGCTTCAGCGGGTCTAACCTCCTGCCCCTGCTTCCTCCGTGGGCAGGGGCAGGACTCAGGTCTGCTGAGGGATGACTCAGGGGAAGCCTCAGAGTGGGGGGCACTTCCAAGGGCTATGGGGGTGTCGGTGCTTAGCCACGGAGCACTCAGGTGAGGGCATGGAGAAAACGGACCTTTCCTCTCCTCCTCACCCCCATTCCTTTTGCCCTCTTTTTCATTGGAACGCCCCCAAGTTTCCTCTTCCCTTAATACCTTCTGCTGGCTCTGCACCCAGCCACCTTTTCCTCTGAACAGAGATGAGCAGACCAGTTAGACTCACTGATGCTAAAGGGTCATGGCTACGGGGTCCCGGATGGGCACCCCAGAGGGGCTGAGTGGGATTTCAGTCACCATATCACGCAATGCAGGACGTTTTAAAGCGGGGGGGGGAGACTTTGGTCACCTCTGCAAATCATAAGTTATGGGCATCCACCCTTTCCGCCCACATGTAAGTCTGAACCTTTTGCCAAAAACACTTTTCCCAGACGCGAAAGAAAACCCCAAAGAGGAACCTAAACCATCACGCTGCGGTGCCGATCGGACGGGAGTACCCAGGCTCCCACCAACAAGCGTTTCAAAGAATGAGCCAGACGGTAAAGGGGGAAGTGAGGGGGCCACTGGAAACCTCCCAGGCTGGTCAGTCTTGGTTCATTCAATCCCTGGTCCATCGATTCTCCCTTCTCTCCACCTATTTAGCAAGAAACGCTGGGTGGTCCTTCTCGACAAGTGGGGGGTGGGGTGGGTAAGAGTGGGGCAGGACACTCCCAAGGCCTGGAGGGGACAGGGGAAGGCCCGGGAAGGCACCCCAGGGGGAGGCCAGAGGAGAGAGACGCAACTTTCTCACTTTGCCTATCCCGCTCAGAATCAGACAGGAACTTCCCCCGGGAGGAGGGAAACATTAAATAGCCATAATTTCCAGCATTTATGGAGGGCTTGACTCTGCACTAACCCTCTGCACTTGACCCTGCGTTAAGCACGTAACATATATCCTCGTTGAACCCATCCAACAAGCTTTGAATTGGCTACTGTTTGTTCTCCCCATTCTAAAGATGGGGAAACTGGGCTCAGAGAGGAGCAACGCTTTGTCTAAGGCAAGCCTCGAGAGGCTGCAGCCTGGGCTTGTAACCACAGTTTATGTTGCCTTGTCCCCATAGAACGCCTTCTTCTCTGCCACCCTCCCAGAGGGCCGTTGGCAAGGGGTCTCATGGTCCCCCTACAGCCTCTTCCGTGCTTACCCCTCTCTGGCACTGAGAAAACCAGACGCGGGGATATCTGCCGTGGCAAATGATGGGATTGGAGGCCCAGCCGAGTGGCCCATGCCCAGCAGGAGACAGACCGCTGAGTGAGCCCTTGCTGCACGCGGGCCAGCACAGGGCTGCGGGACAGGCCCCATTCGCTCTTGGAAAGCACCCTTGGAGGGCAGTGCTCCCAGACCCATCTCACAGAGGAGGAAACTGAGACTCAAACAGGTGAATCAACATGTTGGCTACAAAACCGCTTAAACCCGGTCGGCCTGACTCCTAAACTATGTGCAGGGTGGAAGGTTTGTCACTGGGTGGGCAAGAAAACTTGGTTTCTTGTTGCTGAATAGGACCTTACCCAGGCCAGACCCCTCTTTGGACCTCAGTTTCCCCTTCTGTATAATCAGGAGGTGGCACTCTCCATCTGCCAGCTCCATGTATCCTGCACGGGCTCACTGTTTTGGGTTCTCGAGACTTCCCAAGGTATGACGGGGTCTTACTCCCCTGCTAGTCCCACAGTTCCCAGAGCCCCTCCTTGCTTGGGGCTGGGGGGGGGGGCTTGCCTTTGGGAGGTGCTCTTTCAAGGCCAATGACAGAGGGCCTGGGCTCCATGGAGGGGCTAAAGCTCTTCCTTCCACCTCCCTCCTCCCTTCTTCTTATTTCTACCAGGTCGGCGGGATACTCAGCACCAAGCTGGGCACCAGGGCTGGCCCTGGGAGGCCAGGGCTCCTGGGTGGTTGCAGGTGGTCCCGGGGAAGACTCCTGGCAGAGGGGGTGTTTGAGCTCAGTTTTGAAGATTGGGTGAGACTCCCCAGCTCCCGGGGCGGGGGGGTGGGCACACACTGGGTGGTGGATTTGAGAAAGGTTCTGCCGATGAGGCATCTCAGGGGCCGGGAGTAAGGACGGGCGTATCTGCTGCCCGTTCCTCCCGCCCAGCCAAACCCTGAGCCCAGGCCTCAGTTTCCCCACCTATCGAGCAGTCTGGACTGGCTCAGAGGCAAGGCTGGGATCCGTGGAGGCTGCTCTCCCCTGCCTCTCAGAACCTTCTGGAGGGTCAGGTTTTCAGGCCCTGTTGCTCAGGGGCATCCTTCTCCCAGCTCCGCTCCCCTCCGTAAATTCCCCTACTCGCTCAGGTAACCAAGCAAGCCTCAGCTTTGATGCGGCCACCTCAAGGCCGAAGCGTCAATGGGCCCTCTATGTGACCAGTGGGGCCGCTGGGGGCCGCCAGCTGCCGTAGCGGGCGTGGGTGAGGCCTGGACACACAGTCCCACTGTGTGGGGCTGGCTCATGCCCGCCCAGACCCTGTGGCTGGTGGGGGGCTCCCAGGAATGTCTCCCCGGGGGGCACTTGGGACAGACAGGGTGGTCTGGGGAGACGGGTGTGTGCAGGGCAGCCCCGGGAGCCACCGTCAAAGGGGCCCAGCAGACGTGGCGCCAGCTAAGCACCATAGTGGACGCAGGATAGCTGGCGGTCGGTCTGGTCAGTCCGTTCATCTCCCAGGGCTGGGGAGGGAGGGGGAGGCTGCCATGGGCACACCGCTGAGGGTGACCAACTGTCTTGAGGTGCCTGGGATTGGGGACTTTCAGGGCAAAACCCAGGAGAGTCCCCTGTTGTTGGCCACTGCCCAGAGCTTAGGAAAGGACGGTGACTGACCTCTCTGGTCTGGGCAGCTTCCTCCCTGTCCGGTGACCTCTGAGTCAGACCATCCGGGCCCGATCTGCCCAGTGCCACCTTGTCCACCCTCCGCCTCCACGCAGCCCTGCCTCATGCCCAAGAGGCCGTTTTCCATTTCTCCCGGGCGTCTTCGGGGGGAGGAGCTGCGAGTCAACTGCCCACCCAACCGCGGCTTCGAGAACCTTGGCCAGACTGGAGGCCCGACAGACCTGCCGTCCATCCACCTCAATGCTTCCGCCGGCTCCCGCCATCCCGGGGGTGGGGGCGCCCAGAGTCGTCTCAGTCCTGTCTCCACACCTTTGCCCCAGGCCGTTCTCTCTCTGGGGGATGCCTTTTCCCCCCTTGTCACCTCTTCACCCCGCAAGACCCAGCCAGACCCAGCCGGGTTAGTACCCCTCTTCAAACTTCTAGACTTCCGTTCTTTCCCCCTTATAACATGGATCACCCACACCCCAGTGCAATTTTCAGCTTACTCATCTCTTTCCACACTGGACCTTGAGCTCTTCAAGGACAGAGAATCTGACCCAGGCACCCTTGTGTCCAAGATCCCAGCGCAAGGCCAGGCTCGTGGAAATTATAAGAACGAAGATGTTTGTGGGGCGTGTCACCCGGGCTAGGCGCCCTGTTCGTCTAATACTCTCCAGAGCCCCGTGAGGTTGGCATATAATCATCACCCCCATTTTACTGACGGGGTGACAGGTACAGAGAGGTGAGGTGACTTGTCCCCGGATGCGGAGTTAGCGAAGGAAGGGCAGAGTCAGGGTCCACAGCCTGAGCTTGAATCTGGGCTGTGCCCTCTACTCCCTGATAAGCTTTTGCAGAATTACTGGATAAACGAGAACCCCTGCCTCCCCAGGGTCTCCTAAATCCCGCATGTGGCAATTCAGGCTCATTTCCTCCAGTTTCCTCCCCAGAAGGCTCCCCTCCTTCAGTGTCCTGAGGGGAGCGCTTTTGCCTGCGAGGGTGCCGTTTAGGGGTGTGCTGCCAGGGGGGTGCCCCAGAGAAGGGCCTCATGCGCCGTTTAGCACAAGGGCCCTGGCCTTCAGTGGAGCTGCGGATGGGCCCTTGGGCATCCTCAGAGCCATCGCCTGCGTTTGTCAGATGGGGAAACCGAGGCCCGAAGAGAGGAAGGGACTTGCCCATAGATGCACGGTACGTCTGAGTCAGAGTTAGGTCTCAGGGTCTCCATTTGCCAAAGAGAAGAATAAATACCCTGTGTCCGGGTCTAGTCCCGGCAGACGAGGAGGGAGAAGGACGGAGACTTGCGGAGGGTGCAGGGGCCACCCCAGGAGGCCTCTCACGCCTTCCGTCCTGGTGCCTGGAATTCTGCCAGCAGCCTGCCAGCCTTTCGAGTTGAGCATTGCCCTCTTGCTTTCCTCCTCCCCCGATACTTCAGGGTGGGAACCGAACGTCTCTCCACCCTCTTCCCCAGCCTCTTCTCCAGAGTGAACTGAGGTGAGTTTGGGAACTGGGAATCCACGTGTTCCAAGGCTCCCCAGGGGTGGAGACGTCCTGAGAGCTGCTGAGGGACCGGGGCCCGAGGCCTGGAGTTCTGCTTTTGCACGGAATTCAGGACATCTGTGGACTGGGGTGGGAAACACGTGACATCCTTCCTTTCATGAATCTCTAACTAAAATTCAGCCTCTATTTCCACCGTGATTTTGTCGCCAGTGGAAATCCTAGGTGTGCTTCTGTCTCCTCGGGGCCCGTCCCAGATTATCCAGAAATAATGTTTCCGCTCAGCCACTGGGTTGTGGCGGCTCCTGGGCCTCCTGAGGTCTTTTCACGCAGCGTGTCACGACAGAGACCTCACCCCTTGCTTTTTTGTCGTTTGATAACCGTATTTCCACAGGTTTGGTTTCCTGCACTTAAAAAATGTGATTCTGAGAAGGAGTCTATAGGCTTCCTGAGACCCCAGAAAGATCTGTGACTCAGGATAGGTTGAGGACCCCACGTGGGGCAGTATGGAGCCCGGGACTTTACGGCCCAGAGGTTGGATGTCTCCGGGGACAGAAGTGGCAGATTGGGGGAGACGGATCCCCCAAAGTAAGCGTGCCGTAAACGGAATGTGGGAAATGGAGCTGGGCAGGAGAGAAGGGGTCGGTCAGAGAGTGTGGACGGACGCCTCGGGCCCCAGACCTTGAGCCCTCCCCGCGGACCCTGTCTTACAAAGCACATCTGTGTCCCTGTCCGTCAGGAATCCTGTCTGTGGGCGCACGTGGGGCCCAAAGCCGCCAGCTCTCCTCTCCCTCCCGCTCCTTGCTGCCGGCTGCCCTCTCTCTCTCGGGCTCCACGGCGTCAGGAGCCCATCTTCAGTGGCAGGTCCCTTCATCTCGTCTCCCCAGATTGCTTTGTTTTAAACTCTGCAGCCCTCCATCTTGTTCATGGAGGGAGAAACACTGATTACAAAGACCCAGCAAATGGTTTTTATAAACTCTTATTTTCTTGCCACAGACTGCCTTTAATTAGCTCCGAGGACTACAAAGGGGGATTGCGTTATAATAGGAGCAGTTTGAAGGAAGGCTGTCAGCTCCCAGACCTGAGGCTGCTGCTTGTCACCAGCCACAACCAGGTTTGGCGGGAGTGTATCCGCCTCAGAGGTGGCGGCCCCTCCTCCCCCCGCCACGACTCCGTCCCCATCTGCAGCCATGCAGCCGGCCTCAGCCTCTCTCTAGGGAGGAGGAAGGGGTCCCACCTCAGACAAGCCCTTGCAGAAACCTTTAAACGATAAGCACCCAAACGTGCCTCGGTCCCTGCCCGGAGCTGGCCGCCCAGGGACGGTCTCTGAGTCACTCCGTTAGCCAGCAGTGGGACAGGCCGATGGGCAGAAAGGCAGACAGACAGTCAGACCAACTTCGGTATCTCAGTTGACCACCTCAGCTGAGAAAAGGCAACCCCAGCTCCCTGAACCTTGGAGTCGCAGACCCCACGCAGCTCCTCTCTCTATTCTGGAGGAGACCCCGTCTCCGTGAGTCACCCAGAGGCACTGCCCTCCTGCACGGCCCATCCACAGCCTCAGACGATCGGAATGTCCCAACCGGAGGGGTCACAACAGAGAGGTTGTTACTTGCCTAAGGCCACTGGGCAAGGTAGCCACTGACCTGGGACGCAGGCTCAGGGCCACTGGACCCCCAGTCTCAGGTGCCACAGCCCCATCTGGACTCCTGCTGGGGGTTGGCGGGGGGTGGGGGAAGGCAGCAGGGGGTGGCCTGAGACCATGGCGCATCAGCCCTACGAGCCGGACAGAGGCAAGAAAAGTCTCCCCCTGAACCCTAGCCTCCATCAGCGGTCCCAAGTGGGGGATCCTGGAACCCTATCTTTTTTGAAGGACACAGCCCAAACCTCTGGGTCACTCACTCTAGGCCACGAATAGAGGCAAATCCAGCCAGAAACACTTTCTTCTCCTCTGTGACCAAGATTATAAACCTTCCCGGTCCTGCTCCCCCCGCCCCCCGACACTTGGCCAGTTTCAGCGCGCCCCAGAGCTATGCAAGCTCTCAACAAAAGCCCGTAGCCGTCTCTTCCCTCTGCTTCCCTCAGTCCGGGACGACTTGGAAAGCACTGGAGAAGTCCTCAGAAAGATCTTTAGATCCATGGCTCTTGACAGAAGCTGGTCTGGCTCTGGGAGGACTGAGTGTGCCCCAGAGCCCGCGTCTGCCTGAGCTCAGGGGGAGGGTCCAAGCTCTCCAGGTGGGCCAGGGGCCCCGTCAGTGAGGCAAGAAGCCTCAGGTCACAGGGACTCCCTCCATGTCCTCTCCACCCCAGGACCCTTCGAGGTCGGCCTTTGAGGTCTTGTGGTATCCATTTCCCCTACCACTTGCTGTCCCCACCAACTGAGGAGAAAAGTCCCACAGAAGTCCACTCCAGGAGACCACGGAGGCCACCAACCCCTCTTCCCACCTCAGGCTTTCAAGAGTCAGCGGATTTAGGTAGGCAGGCCGTGCCCTTGAAGGCAGCCAGGGTGTTCGGTGGAGGGACGCGGTCCGGGGCCTGGCCACAGCTCCCCACCCGAAAGGCTCAGCCCAGGGCCCTGGGCAATCGTTACTCACCGCGGATGAAGGTTGGCGAGTAGGTCGGGAAGGAATCGAAGATGCTGTTCGAAGCCATGCCCCTCTCTGAGGAAGGCGAGAAATCAGACCTTCAGGGGGTCGGGTTGGGATTGACTTGGTTGGCTGTTGTTTTATTTTTTCCTGGCTACTTTTGAAAATAAAAGGGGGGAGGGTGGTGGTGTCGCTTTTTGTTTGTTTTTTGTTTTGTTTTGTTTTGTTTTGTCTCTTTTTCCCCCCCTATTGCTACGAAAAAGAAAAAAGGAAAGAACGCGAGAGTGTGTGTGTGAGCGAGAGAGAGAGAGAGAGAGAGAGAGAGAAATCTCCAAGGAAAGTAAGTTTCTGTTTGTACCCAAGAATTTGGATTCCCAGTCCCACAGGAATGTCTAGCCACAAATTTTCAACAGAAGCGTATGCAGAGTGTATCATTAGATGGCGGGAAGGGGCCTTCGGCAGCCAGGGCGGAGAAGCATGTAGGGCAGGGAGAGCAGAGCCAGGCCCAGCATCAGCGCCACGGGGAATGAATGAATGAGGCTCACCCCCGACAGAGCCCAGGCTCCAGTGGGTGCGAGGGCGGCCCGGGGGTGGGGAGGACCGGGAGCCAACCAGCTCCCGCGCAGGGCCCTGAAGGCGGCTGAGGGCCTGGCCTTGTGGTTCTGTGGTTGAGGGACCAGGCCTTCACAGTGTCAACCCAACCTCAGCTCACAGGATACAAGAAGCCAGCTCGCGGCCTTGGCCCATTGGCTGGGCTGTGGTCACCTGGGCTGTGATGTCACGGCCTCTTAGAAGATCTTGTGGCTGCCTCTCTCTCTTTTTGGAAAAAAAGAAAAAAAAAAAAAAGAGGGAGAGAAAGAGAAAGAGAGAGAGAGAGGAAAAAAAAAAAAAAGTGATGGCTTTTATTTGTGGGGCTGGCCTCAGCACGCGGCCCAGGAGCAGAACCGAAAGCAGTTGGAGGGGGTGGCCGGGCGGTGGTTTGGATCCTGCAGGAGACTCATTTTTAATTAAGGCCAGTGTTGGCCTGGGCGGGCCCGGAGGCCCGAGGGCCCTCCCCAGACCCACCGGCGGGTGGCAGGGCTCTCCTCCGCGCCACCCAGCCCCTGGGCTGCGGCTGACGCCCTGCCACGGTCCACCGCCACCGTTGCCGGGGAGAAGCGTCCACATGTGTGGCACTGGAGGGGGATTTTATGGGACGTGGGATTAATACACAGGGAAATTCGTGGACTGGCCTCACCAGGGCTCACACCCCAGCGCAGCCTGCACGCCGAGGCCTCCCTTGTGAAAGCTGGCGGTGGGGGGCCCGTCCAGGCCAAGGAGCCCTCAGCAGGGCTCGGGTTCTGAGCCCCTGAGCTTGGCATTCAAAGCCCTTTGCTCATTTTGCCCGCTTTCATGTCCTTGGGGTTCTCTGTTGCAGCCTAATGTGCCTGGGCTTTCCGGCCTCCAGGGCTGGCCCCGCCCCGCCCCGCCCCGTGGCCCTTAATCAGGGCACTTTTTGAATCCTTTGTGGCCCAGGGGGTTCAAGGGATTCTGAAGTAGAAAAGACATGGGAAATGATTCACTTCTACACTTCTGTGTCCTCAGGTGTGTGTGTGTGTGTGTGTGTGTGTGTGTGTGTGTGTGGCGGGGGGGAGGGTGGTGGCTTTCACCATTTCCCTTGCAAGCTGTACTCGCCCATTGCATAGGTCAGACACTGAGGCGTAGGATGTTGAAGTCAGCTCGTGCAAGGCCACAGAGTATTGTAGTGGGATTAGAACCCAGCGTCCGGTTTATGAGCCTGGGCCTCAGCCATAGTAGCACACAGCACCCTGCAGCGCCCTCTAAACTCAGTCCTGAGACTCAGAAGCCCGGGCACTGGCCCCTGGTCCCTCTCAGGGAGCCTGAGTGTGGAGCTGGGCCCCAGCAACCATCCTCGGACTCACGGGAGTGTCTAGGCTGACGCAGACCAGGGCGGGCATCTAGAGAGAGGAGAGGCTTGTCCGAGGTCCCACGGAGACCTGTTTCCGCCCACAGCCAGGCTGGTCACTAGGGAGCAGGCCGCCCTCGGAGACTCGCTGCCTGTGCCTCATTTGGAACCCTGTGAAGGCTCAGTCTTCTGTCCCTCAATGGCAGAGTCGGTGATGGGTTGTCATTTCTCCAGGGAGGAAGCAGGTTTATGGTGAAAGCCACAGGGCTCTCGAGTCGGATTTGAGTTCCACCCTCAGCTCTGCTGAATCCCAGCTGCAAGGCCTGGGGCGAGTCATCTCCCCGCTCTGGGCCTCAGTTTCCTTCCCTATCAAATGGGGATAACACATTTCTCGGAGGGACAGGCGACTGGGTGAGGACACCGTAAACATTTCCTTGCCAGAGTCTCCGTGACGTAATTTGGGGTCTGTTATGAGTAGGCCCAGGTAAAGAGGCCTCAGTCACATCGGAGGGCAGACTGCCCCCACTGGAAACCCACCAGCTGGCCTGGCCTGGGCAGGGCTACTTGAGTCAGGAGCACACAAGGGGCCCCAACCTCCTGGTTACATTTGGAGCGTTTTGGAGTCTGCCGCGTTGTGAAATAGACCAGAGACAGACACGGCAGGAAAGACCCTCTTTAACCGAAGTGGAAACTGAGGTCCCCGGAGGGGCAGAGACTCAGCCAAGTTCACCCAGTGAGTCAGTGGAACCCTGGCCCCCTGCTTCCCAGCCCGGGAGCTCTTTCTCACGTACCAGCACCACCTCCGGTTTCTGTCATCCCACCCTACACGCTTTGCTGTTTTTTCCACGTGTAAAAGTGAGTCCCCCTATAATACCTGTAACTTGGTCACCCTGAGGGACTTCCCCTTCCCCGGAAAGCTGAGCCCGGGCCCAGGAATGGGAGGAGGCCCAGGAAGCTGTACCGGGCCCAGGGGCACCTCCGCACGGGGGGGTGGTTTAACGCGTCCCTGCGACAATGCAGCAAGCACACGCCGGGTACCGCGCTTGGTCCTGCCCTCGAGAGGCTTAGAATCTCCGCGTGGCCCTCAGAAGCATGTGCCAGACTGAACGAACCTCTGGAGGCCGCTGGGGAAGCAGAAAGAACATTCCTGGAACCTGACTTTGGAATATTCCTGACACCGCGAGATTGTGGGCGAGCGGCTTTATTTTTCCGAGCCTGCTTCCTGGCCTGTGACACGGGGCCAACTGCAGTACCTACTTGCAACTGCAGAGAAGATTAAATGAGAAAATACTGTGAGTGTGCCTGGCACACAGTTTCTCAGTTTCTGGAGTTCCCTCCTTTTAGCTCAGACTGCGCACTCCCTTGGCGTGCCGCGGACAGCTGGGTTTCCTCCGCGCGTTCGACGGTCTTCCTCCTGTTCTGGCTGACGCCAGCCCAGAAGGCATCTCCTACAATTTCTTCTTTAAAGAATGGGGATGTACAGATGCATACGAAGCCATCAGCACCCAGGAGCATCTAGATTTTGCTGTTTCCCCCCCGATCTTTCACAATGTCCCACCCATATGAAATTCAATGTATTCTTTAAAAAAATTTTTTTCTATTTTTATTTTTTATGCCTGCTTATTTTTTGAGAGGCATAGAGAGACAAAGCCCAAGTTGGGGAGGGGCAGAGAGAGAAGGAGACACAGAATCCAAAGCAGGCTCCAGGCTCTGAGCCGTCAGCACAGAGCCCGACGCGGGGCTCGAACTCACAAACCGTGAGATCCTGACCTGAGGTCGGACGCTTGAGCCACCCAGGCGCCCCCAAATTCGATGTATTCTTAGCACCTTGCCTTCACCAAGTCTTTCCAAGGTATTCAGCCTAGTTTCCTAGAAAGAGACGCTCCTGCTTTGCATCGTATCGTCGATGACTTCGCATCGCTGCCAGTGAGGGTCCCATCGGAAAAACAGAAGCCACTTTGAGTACTGGAAACAGAGGAAAGTTAATTCGGGGGTCGCTGGCGACACAGGTGATGGAAGAGCTGAGGAGCCAAACACTGACGGTGAGGAGCCCCAAGATCAGCCACAGCAGGAAGCCGCTGCCACCCTTTGGCGAGAGAGACGCGCAGGGAAAGGTGTTGCCAGCACGCCCTCCCCCACCTGCAGAAGCAGAACGGAATGGCATTTGCTGGAGCCACAGAGGAGACTCAGCCGCCATGGCAATGTCCCCGAGACAAATAAGACGGGGGCTCTCTCTTCCTCCCATCCTTCAGTGTCCTCCCAGTGCCTCCCATTGGTGGAGCGGAGCTGGAACCAGCTGACTTGGTGGAAACAGAGCCTTGCATTATGCAGCCAAATGGGGGAAGAGGGTAGAATGGATCTGAGGGCAAAATGGCCCCCGGACCGGCCTAATAGCCAATGAGATTTTGTGACCATGAAAACCCAACTGGCAAGAAAGGGTTTGAGAACAAACCCGACTGCTGTTTGGCAAGTTGATGGCTCAGTGGGTTGGTGGGAGCAGAAGGTGTGGATTCCAACCAGGGATCTGCTAGCCAAGGGGATCGATGGGCATGTAACACCAGAGACGCTAGGAAACCCCAGGAGCTGGTGACATGGAGAATAGTTAAGAAAGCACCTACTATGAGTGGTGATGAAATCTGTTTTCTCAACCCGTGTGAACAGCTGGTGCTTCCACAGTAACCTTGGGCTGCTGTGACGGTCGATTATGCCATCAGTCACGGGTACTGGCCGCAGGGCCCGTCTAGGAACTTTGCAAAGATGGCACCCTCCCTGTACCCATTGGGCCTTCCCAACAACCCGGAGGATAGGGGCAGCTCCCTTCACTTTTCTGATGAGGAAAAGACGAATCCCAGGCATTGACCCCCAAGTTCTAGCCTTTCGAAGTCAGCACAGCCAGCTTGGACGAAACGGGCAGCGGAATGGAGGCCGGCACTGGTCTTAGAGTTCCAATTCCGGCTTTCCACCGGTGAATCACAGTGCTGGGCTCACGGAAGGCGCTGGAGAGACGTCTGCTGCAGGCTGCCCGGGAGGGCGGGGGGAGTGGAGGGGGGCAGGCTCCACCTTCAGGCCCCTGCACGGAGTCATCAAGAAAATGTTCCCCTCCCTCCCGGTGCTCCCCAATCTCCGCGGGGTCCACCCCCTGCCGTAGCGTAGACCCACATTCAGGCTGCAGGACGAGGCCACCCAGGGGTCAGGATACCCAGGCCAAGTCAAAAGATCAGTAGCTAAGGACCTACCACTCGGCAGGCACATGCTGAAAGCTAGGTGAAGAGACCCACCCGGGGTCATCCACTCTGCGGGTGGAGGCAGGATTCAAACCAGCCTGCCCTCCACCTGCTCTCTGGGCTCCTTCTCCCCTCCCCACCCCCAGCCTCTCTCTTTCCTGTTGTTTGTTTCATAAAACTGCTCATGGTGCCCCCTCAGAACCAAACCCCTCCCGTCCCCTCCTCCCCCTTCCTGCATCAGCCCCCTTCTCCAGGGCCCCCCTGTGCTGAACCGCTCACTGCCACGTCCGTGTAGTTGCAGGGTATAGCCTAGGCCGTATGTTCAGCTGTCTTTATCCCTAGCACCTGCCTCACCCAGGACCCCCGCCGCTCTTCTCTTAGCGTTTCCTCCTGCCTGAAACTCTACCCTAGTGCACCTTTGGGTCGGGATACGTCGCAGTCGTGAGTCCTCTGTTACAAAGGCGGACGCGACCGGGTCGGGGAGCAATGGGGGGCCCGAGATGGGTTAGCCGCCTGGTCGGTGGGGGGGGAGGATCGCAGGCTGAATTCCACCCCAAACGGGGCCGGGGCAGGCACCCCTCTCTCTGGTGAGAGCGTCCCCCGTGCCCCAACTATGCCATCTCTGCTGCTCCCCCATCCCACTCCCACCTACACACAAAGCCAACCAGGCAGACACAGCAGGGATGCTTCTCTCCCCATTTCACAGCCAGGAACACTGAGGCTCGCGGAAGGAAAGGTCTCACACACCGGCCGCTTGGCGAGAAGGGGATTCAACAGCAGGGGTGCCGCTGCCATGTCCCCCAGCCCCAGGGTCCCCCTTGACCTCCCCTCTCTCCCTCATGTCCCGTTTGGGGAGGTCCAGGTGCTGGGGACTTGGAGTCAGAAGAGCCAGGTTTGGATCCCAGCTTTGGCAACTTCCCAGTCCCGTGGTGTCCGTTGATCCTGTGAGCACCTCACCGCCCTGACCTGTAAAATGGGGAAAATCAAAAGCCCCTCTTTCCCAAGGTGTGTAGATAGAGGGGATCCCCGGGAAGGGTTCGCAGCAGGCACCGGGCAGGTAAGCTGCTAACACGGAGAGCCCTGGGCAGCCAGAGGGGTGGGAGGGGGGCCTGTGTGGAGAGGAGGAGGGGGGAGCTGGCAGTGGGAGGGCGCCTGTGGCTGCCCCCAGGAGAAGGGGGGTCCCAGGGTCCTGAACCTGGGTCCCAGGCTGCAGGACAGGGCACTGGAGAGGTCCCTCTGGCCACAACACATCCTCCCGGAGATGCTGGTCGGCCCAGAGGCCTCTTGTGTTCCTCTGAGACCTGGAAAATCTTGCCCATAAGACGCTGCCCTCCCTCAGCATCCCGGGCCCCTCAAAGGAAGAAAGGAAACCCCAAACTGCAGCCCCTTTTGGCTCATAAAACCATCTTTCTCTGGGTCTTTCGGTGGAATAACCTATTTTTAACATCAAAGAGCTCTGCCAGGGGCCTAGACCTGCTGAGGGACCAGCTTTGTGTGACCACAAAAGGGCGGGAGGCGGGCAGTCCTCACCGGCTGGGGCGGGCAGGAGGGTGGCAGGAAGGGTGCTCCCACCCGAGGGCTGGCAGAGGGGGGCCTCGGAGGGCCGCCAGCCGGGCTTCCTCCCTTCCCATTCAGTGAGCTTCTCTGGGCCCGGCCTGTGCCCCCCGCGCCTTCTCCCCCCTCCTTCTTGCACATTCTCCCCACAAACCGAATAATAACAACCATGACAATAATCATAAACTATTGCTCACCATGTGCCAGGCATTCTTCCAAGAACCTTATGTAAATTAATTCACTTAATTCTCATGGTAATCTGATCATTTCACAGATAAGCATCCTGAGACTCACGGAGGTTCATGGACTTGTTCAAGTTCAGCCCAGAGGGGTGGAACCAGGACTTGAACCCAGATAGTCCATTTCACCATTATTTAGTCTCACTTTACAGCTGAGGAAAAGAGGCTCAGAGAAAATGATGGACTTGCTCCAAATAACCTGGATGAGAAATGGTGAGGTCAGGGGGCTCCCGGGTGGCTCAGTCGGTTAAGCGTCCAACTTCAGCTCAGGTCATGATCTCCCAGCTCGTGAGTTCAAGCCCTGCCGGATCTGTGCTGACAGCTCAGAGCCTGGAGCCTCCTTCGGCTTCTGTGTCTCCCTCTCTGTCTGCCTCTCCCCCTGATCGTTCTCTCTCTCAAAAATAAACATCAAAACATTTTTGAAAAAAAGAAATGGTGAGGTCAGGATTCACGACTGGGATCTCTGACCCCAGACCCCTGCCTCTGGGCTCCTAGAGCGTGGCACCCTGGACCTCGGTCAATCCTCTAACAGATGGGGTGTGTGTGGGCGGGATATTCCCATCATACTAAGAAGGAAACTGAGACCCAGAGGAAAAGAGACTGCTCTGTGCTACAGAGCTGGGAAGTGGTGGAATTGGGATTCCTGAAGCCTTTTCAGCAGACTCCACCATCCACCCTGCCCCCCCTTCTGCCCTGCCCCCGGCCCCTGCTGCTTTCCTTAAGGGGGCTGGGCCCCTGGGGAAGCCAGGATCGGTTGTAAATTTTAAAAACTGATTTGGTCTTAGTGTTATCTCACCCCCCCCCCCTTTATCTCGTTCCCTTTCTCTCTCTCTCTCTCTTGCTCTCTCTCTCTTGCAATCGTAATGACCCCGTTTGCAGGGGTGTGCCGGCCAGCAAATTTGCTGACCCAGGCAAAAGGAAGGGGGGGTGTCATTATGTGGTTGGGAAATGGTGGGGCATTTCGTATGCCACCGATCTAGCATCCCAGGAATTTCAGAAACCCTCAAGGAAATTAGAGAATTAGCTACCATCCCGGGCTGTGGCTTCCTTGTCGCTGTGTGTGTGCATTTTCTTGACTTTAAACTAGGGCACTTGGAGCATCTGTACATAAGGGGCAGCGTCCCAGGCAGAGGGGCTTTCTGAGGTAAGGAGAAAGCCTCTCCAGCCAGTGAGGCTATCGGCCGAGGCTGACACTTGGGGGGACCAGGCTCAGAGAGGGGCAGGAACTTGCCCTGGGCTACATAGCTAAGGTTAAGATCTACTGCATCAAGTGACTCACAGCTTGAGTCACTTTCTGTGATGCCAGGCTCTACAGGCAACTTGCTGTGTGGAACCAGAGGAGTTTTCTTCCTTCCCTGGGTCATTTCTCCTCATCTGTGGAAGGAGGGAATGGGATTATGGTCTTAGTTTCAGCTCCCCCAAAGGCAGACCCCGAGTCTCAGGAATACGTGTAAGCGGTGTATCCGGGAAGTGATCCCAGGAAGCAGGGATGAGGGAGGGGAGAGTGACACAGGGAAGGGAAGACAGCCCATCCGTGCGACGTGCAAGGGCAAGCAGCCGCCCTGGGCACCTAGAGCTCTGCCCCACCGGGAATCCTCTAAGGAACTGGCTGGAATACCATGCAGAACTGCTACCCCAGGGGCGAGGGAGCTGGGGTATGAATCCACCAGCGCGCATCTCTCAAACGTTGAGGGTCATTCTAGGGATGATGAATCTCTACCAATTCTTGCTTCTCCCCCGCGGGCAAAGCTCACTCAAGGCTGGAAAACATCCTCGGGCCAACCTGTCCTGGAAGGGAGCGATCTATTCAGACCAGTGGGTGATTTCTAAGGCATCTCTTGGCTCTCATAGGCAAGGATTCGTGGTTTCACGTGCACCTTCACCAGTATCCTCTCTTATCCCTCCTAAACTGCCATGACATCAGGGAAATGATGTGTTGGGACAGTTAGTGGGGTTCAAAATCGCTCCCTCACCACTTGTCCCAGGGCCTGAGATTCCCCTATCCGTGCTTCGGCTGTTAGCCACTGGTTTTTAAATAGTATCTGGCAGAACCCCTGGTAGGCAATAGCTTGGGGTGCCCCTGAGGAGGGATGTGCCAAGGATTAGGCTGAACGGGGGAGAGGGGACTCTGTTGTGTCCACTGTTTCTACCAGAGAAGTCTGCTTTGTCTGTCTTTTTATTTTTATTTTGGCTTTTATTTTTTTCTTTAAAGTTATAAATGCTCATGTTTAGACAGCCAAATGTTTCTAAAAGACTTTCCTTCCACTCCTTACAGAAACCACTTCCAACTCCTTTCACTGTTTCTTTTAGTATTTATTCCATTTCTCAAAAAAACATGCTTACCAAGTTCATTGTGATTTTTTAGTCCTAGGCATTACCTGTTGACCTTCCACCATGGAAGAGGGTTTGGCTCCCTTCTGTCTGGCCCTTTTCATACCATGTACCCTTTCCATCCACCCAGGGTAGTTATTTTAGTTTTAGATTAATTATTTTATTAATTGTATATTTTTATTTTAGATTAATGACTACTATTTACTCTATTACTATTTTATTTTAGATTAATTATTACTATTTGCCTTTTTACAGCTGGATTTTTTTTTTCACAGCTGAGTTATATGTATGCTTTGATTACATTTCCTTGCTTGCACAGCTTTTTGTTTTCCCTGGAGTTGTAGTTTGTTTAACTTTTCATTTGCATAATTTTCTGTGTACTTACCACTGATTCATCCCCAAACTCTCCATGAGTAGTCCAAATCTCCTATTAGGAAATTCACTAACAACAGGTATTTTGTTTATTTTAGTTTTTGGAGTCCTCTTTCCTGGAACCCCCTACCTACTCCAGTCTGGACTGGTTGCTCTCTAGCCTGCTGCTCAGTTGTCAACCTGGGATCTTCATTTACTGGAATTCTCTTTACCCCTCTTACACTGAAGCCCTTGTTTTCTGGATTCTTTCTCTTTCTTGGTTTACTCCTTTTGGGGGAGAACATCTTCCAGTAGCTTCCTGAGAAAGGGTGCATGGGAGGTAGATTTTATTTGTGAGCTTGTTACATTTGATGATAACTTCAGTCATACTTTATGGATAGTTTGAAATAAAATTTCCTTTTCAAAGGTATTTTTCCATTCTCTTTTTGCTTTGTGTGCTGCTATTCATAAGTCTGATGACATTCTAATCTCTGAAAATAACCTATTTTCTCTCTCTCCCTGAAGGCTTTGAAGACATTCTCTTTGTCCCACGCATTCTGAAATTCCACAGTGAGATGCTTTTGTGTGGTTCTATTTTCATCCATTGTTCTGGACGTTGAATCAGCCCTACGATCTGGACATTCACAGTGATCATTCCCAGGTAGTTTGCATGGATTATTTCTTTGATCATTTCCTCCCTTTTTTTTTTGGCTGTTCCCCCTTTTTGTTGAGCTTTCTAAAATTCTAAATTATTTAAGAGTTTAATACCTTTTAAAATTCGCATTCTTTCTTATTTTCTCTTTCTTTAGGTTGTGTGTTTTAATCTTTGGGGGGAAGATATCTTTATCTTTTTCTTTCAGTGTTCCTATTGAGTTTCTCGTTTCTGTTATAGTAATTTGAATTTATACTTTCTGGGTTCTAATTATTGCGTTTCACAGCTGCCTATTGTTATTGCATAGATGTGGTACCTTCTCTTATCTTTCTGAGGATATTAGTGATAGAATTTTTTAAAAGATTTAAACTCTCTGCCTAGTGGGCTTCCTTTAAGTTACTTATTTTATTTTATTTTATTTCATTTTATCTTTTATTTATTTTGCCTTGTCTTTCCCAGTAGAGACTTTCTTCATATGGCTGATGATCCTTCTCCATATGCTCTATTTAATCGTGGGGCACTAAACTCTGATGGGAGGCTCTGTATAATTGTGTGGGACGGCCGACTCTGGATTTCATATAGAGGGAGGCTGGCTTCGTCATTTCCTCATTTAGTATCTTTAGATCTTTCCCCTTAGTCTGCTGAGATTCCCTACGTTAGATGCTTCTAATGTGCTTGGAGGTTATTGGAGTGGCTGCTAATGTTTTGGGGAAAAGAGGGTTCTCAATTCACATACGTAATGTTCCCTTGATCCTTCATTTTCAGTGTGGTGGCCTCTGCCTTTTACGTGGCTGGTGGTCACCTCCTGTCCAGAGACCCTCTGCTTTTTTTCTCTCTCCTAAAAACAAGCCTCAAATATTCCACTGGGGTGAGGGAGAAGATCTGGGGGTCTAACTACTTCCTGCAGATTTTCAAATATGCCTCCTGTTCTCAGTTCCTTCCTCACCTCCATTTCCAGACACATGGCTTGTGCCCAGTCGCTATTTTGCCGGGTAAGAGGTCGGGCTGCTTTCTGGCTTTCCCCACTGCTCTATCTGTGGCGATGCAGTCTCCCAGGTCTGCCAAGACAGTGACTTCTCACACAGATGCTTTCCAGGTTCCTACGCTCTGTTACTGTTATCTTTTCTTCTTGTTCTCCTTGACCTTGTAGGCTCAGGCCTAAAAATCCTCCCAAACTGAAAAACGCACCACCATCACCCAGCTAACTAACAACACTCTATACGTAGGAAGTGACGGTAGATGTAAGCCTTTAATCCACTCCTTTCTGTTTTTTAGATCACGGGGGACGATTTGGTTTGGAACGAAGATTCCGGATACATCTTGTTTGTGTTTGTGAGGACTCCGTTTTTAAAAGATGCAAATACTCCCCAGATAAACTTATAAATTATACTAGCAAATCCAATCAAAACGCCAACAGGATTCTTTACAGAACCTGAAAGACTGTTCCTAAAGCTCCTGTAGAAGAATAAATGGCCAAGAAAAGCTGAGAGGAGTCTGTAAAAGGGGAACAAGGACAGGATCACTCTGCCACACACGAGCATCTAGGATGTTACAATCCTGAAGTCAGAGAGGCACCAGCACGAGACTGCACAACCAGCCAAGGAGTCCAAATAAAGAACCCAGAACCTGATGCCGCTGTAAGGGTGCATCGGTCAGGATCCCGCAGAAAATAGATGGGGCCTTAAGGAAGCAGTTTTTCACAGAGGTGAGGGCAGGGTTAAGGGAGCCAGCTAGGGGTCCACCAAGGTCCCAGCGCCGACGGGAAGCCATCTTTCAGCCTGAAGGGACAGGGGAGGGGAGACGGTGCAGGAACTCTCTGCTAGCGGGGATGACTCAGAGAAGGAAGGCAGACCCTTCCCAAACCGTGGCTGGCCGGACCAAGGAGCACCTCCTGCCAGTGGCTCCCACTGACTGAGCCCAGCCGGGAAGCCAGAGGGTGCAGAGTCCAGACAAGGCAGGCCATCGGCGTCAGCCTCCAGGTGCACAGAGCAGGTAGAGAGAGGTGGGGAGCAGATCTGGGGGGGGGTGTGTGCGGAGAATAACCAATGCACGTGGAAATAGCCAACCATCTACTAGATACTCTACTGAGTTCCCACAGACAAGGCAAATATCCCAGCTCCCAAAGCGACTCCATCAGACGCCTCCCCCCCGCCCCCTTCTGTGAATGACACTGCCATCCACCCTGTCCCCACACTGGATCCTGGATTTACTGGTGGCCTTACCCTCAAAATAACCCTCCTACCGCCTCCTGTCTGGTGGTTGGAGCCACACTTCCTCCACCTGTCAGCCAGAGACGTGGAAAATCGGGGGGTACCCCGCCCCAGCTTTTCACAGCTTCTCATGTCTGACAGGAAACCCTGGTCTTTCCCTCCGCCCATTCCTCCGAGCTCCAGCCTCCCAGACCACGCACGGTGTTTCCAGCGCTCCAAGCCGCTTCACATCTCCGTGACTTTGCCCCTGCGTAACCTCCCTTGGGAGGCCTGCCTCCTCCCTGCCCCGGCTTCCTGTGGAGGGCCTCCTCCAGACTCCTTGCCCTCTCCGTACTTCTAACCGAGTCTGTTCCTGTGTCCAGCCCCTTCCACCAGTCCGAGCTTGAGAAGACAGGGAGTGGGTCCCCAACTCCCAACACAGGCATCCACGAATGTTTGTTGAGTGAAGACACGATTGACTGACCCAACAAGGGATCCGATGAATGTCCCGCTTTTCTGAAACACTGAAGAAAAGGGAGCTCGGGTAGCTGGGCTGGACGTTCCTCTCATTTACCCAACAGCTACGTCCTGTGCACCTACTATGTGTCATACCCTAAGCTCGGTGCTGAGGATACAACACTTACCACAACGGGTATGATCCCGCCTCTCGTGGGACCTAGAGTCTGAGGGAGGAAACAGACACTCACCAAGTGATTTCACCCAGAGTTATTTTATTTTAGTTATGAGGGCTTCATGGGTGCAGTGACGGTCATACTTCAGGGGTGGTGTGGGCCCAAGTGTGGGGGGCAAGGTCTGGGCAGAGTGGGCCTGGTGGATGAACTTCATGGGCAAAGGACAGAAGAGGGCAAGAGGCTGGTCTGGTTCAGGAAGTGATGGGAGGTGCAGCCCGGGGGAGAGAGGAGTCGGGACAGGCAGGCAGGGGCCAGCTGGGGGGCGAGGTGTGTGAAAGTGACCACAGGTGAGAAGAGTGGTGACAAGCCTTTGGGCGAGGGTGTGACATGGCAGGGACACACTTGCAGAATCTCCTCTGGGGGGATGGCAGGCTGGGGTCGTGCAAAGCTGCGGCCCCTGTCGCTAAGCACAGGCCGCATGGGGACCCCCACCTCCACTCCCTTCACCAGCTTCTGCTGGTGGCTTCCTGCTAACGTTAGCCCTGGGGTTCCTGTCCCAGCCACCCTGGAGATGAGCCCATCCCCTCTGAATCCGCCCCCCCTTCCCAGCCACCCCTCCCGAGGGCTTCCCTGAAGGCCCCATGTCCTCGGAGAAAGGGACACTTTCCCAACTCCCCACCCGGGCCAACCTGGCTAGAGTGGGCTGAATGGTGGTCCCCAAGAAGATATGTCCATATTCTAATCTCCGGAACCTGTGATATTACCTTATGTGGGAACAGATGTGATTTAAATTAAGGCCATTGTCTGGGATCCTCCAGGTGGCCCTAACTGCTGTCGTGTGTGTCCTTGTAAGAACGAGGCAAGGGCAGGGGCGCCTGGGTGGCGCAGTCGGTTAAGCGTCCGACTTCAGCCAGGTCACGATCTCGCGGTCCGTGAGTTTGAGCCCTGCGTCAGGCTCTGGGCTGATGGCTCGGAGCCTGGAGCCTGTTTCCGATTCTGTGTCTCCCTCTCTCTCTGCCCCTCCCCCGTTCATGCTCTGTCTCTCTCTGTCCCAAAAATAAATAAAAAACGTTGAAAAAAAATTTTGAAAAAAAAAAAGAACGAGGCAAGGGCAGGCAACATGGAAGAGAAGAGGCAGGGATTGGAGGGTTGTGGCCCCAACTCAAGGAATGCTGTTGGCCACCAGAAGCTGGACGGGGCACAGAAGGACTCTCTTCTAGAGCCTCTGGAGGGGGGACGGGCCTGCCGGCCCCAGTCTTGGACTTCTGGCCTCCAGCACTGGGACGGAAAACACTTCTGTTGTTCCCCCCCACCGCTCCCTAGTTTGTGATCATTTCGGTGGCCCCAGAAAGCTGACATGTAGCCAAGACCCCCTGGATGGCTGCGATCCTGGACTGGCTACTCGGTGTTCGGCCGAGGACCCAACAGCATGGACGTCCTTTCCAGAATGCCCAGCACAGAGCTCATGCCGTAGCTCAATACGCTCATTGAAGCGAACTGAGGTGAATTTGCGAGTAGACAGGCATGGCCTTGTCACCCTGGGTTCAAGCTGCACTCTGGGACACACCCCTACCTCTGTAAAACAGAGGTAACAGCGCCCATCTCACAGGCAGCGTGGATCCAATGAGGCAGAGGATGAAAAGAGCCTGGGCCCTGAGGAGGCCACACCTGCTGCCAGGCTCCGATCACCCATGGCATCTGACATCACAGGGTTTTACCTGCGCCACGGGCTAGCTGTGCACCTAGGGCCGGTACCTTAACCTCTCTGAACTTCTATTCTCAGCCGAGGGTCAGGAAGGCGTCAGGGAATTGCACCGGGGCAACTAGTTGGCAGGCAGTTTCAGCAGGTCCCGTATGCCCCAGGGATCAGGCCCACAGGCTCAGACTTGCCCATCAGCCCTCCCCGGGGGGCCGATCCCTTGGCGTCCTTTCAGGGCCCATGCATCAAAGACCCTCAGAAAATGGTCCTGCCCCTGGGCTGGAAGGTACCCTCCGGGTTTCTTGAGGGGCTGCGGGGAAGTTGCCCCCCTTGATTCCCCGCCCCCTCCCCACCTCTGCCCCTCACACAAGGAGGTTGGGTTTCCCCCTTTCGAGGAAACGGATCAAAGCGCCTGAAGTTACCTCCCGAGAGGCCTGGGGCAGGACGGGAGAGCTGATGGTGGGGTGTCGAGCTCTCTTTTCAGTGCATCATGTGCACACACATGTTATCAGCCCTCCTCTTCACCCTCACCTGCGGGCCAAGGTGGTACAATCTGTGCCCATTTAATAGGTGGAAAAACAGAGGCTCAGGCCAGGCAAGTCCGTGACCCTGAGGGCCAGGGCCACAGCGGAGCTGACTCCCTGCCCTGGCCCAGGACTAAGTCACTCCTCCTCTGCTTTTCTCCCTCTAGTTATGCTCCCCTCCCTTCCCTGACTACAAACGTCGGCTAAGTTCAATGCCGCGCAGGTGGACAGACGAAAGAAAAAGATGTGGAATTGCCCCAGTCCTATTACCCAGCATTAAGCCCTGTCAGTATTTGGGGACACAGCCTCCTCTCGAGTCAATGTCTGTCTTGTTCTCTCCTTCCTTTCCCCAAATGTCGTCATCATGTCTAAATGTTCATGAACCTTCTCCCGTGTGGGTAGATACTGCTGTTCAGCTGGCATTCTTTCCCCGGTTGCACAAGCTTCAGGGGGGGTCTGGGGAGCCCTGAAATCCACACATGAAATCATGGGAAATGCGTAGAAGGGTCCCTCGCTTCCATAAAATTCCCCAAGGAGCCTGGGGCCCAAGGAAAGATTAAGAGGAAGAAGGCCCAGCTCACAGACAGGAGCTGTCCTGTGAAAGGCTAACCATTTGAGCCCACACTGGGGGATGGCCACCCCGGAAAGCTGGTCTCATTTGTGCTAGAGGCGCCTCTGCAATAAGGGCCTCGATTACACGGGTGTTTTGGGGGCAGAGGTCTGTGACCCACGTGTGTCTGGCGTTTGTGAAAACAGATTCCCAAATTCCCAGCCCGGCTTCTACCCGCCCTTGTGTGAGAAGCCTCCAAAGGGCCCTCCAGCTGCAGCCTCCTGTGCCTGGGAATGTTTGGAAAGCGCCCACCGCTCTCTGAGGCGCCCTTTAGCTTTGAGGAGCCCAGGAGGCATGTCCTGCCCCCTGCCATGTGGCTCCTAGGGTGGGGGGGCAGTGAGCCGGAGGGCAGGATGGACCGCTTGCTTCCTCACAGAGATTTGTCTAGACCTACGATGTACCAGGCGCAAATCTCCGTTCTAAGAGCCACAGTGAACAAAATAAGGTCTCTGTCCTCCGGGAGCTGGGTTCTCATCGGGGAGACAGATGGTTAACGAACCAAGCCACCCAGGCACCCCCAAAATTATGGTCGTTTTTACATTAACAAGGGAAGGGGCACCTGGGTGGCTCAGTCGGTTGAGCGTCCGACTTCGGCTCAGGTCAGGATCTCGTGGTTCGCGAGTTAGAGCCCCACGTTGGGCTCTGTGCTGACAGCTCGGAGCCTGGAGCCTGCTTCGGATTCTGTGTCTCCCTCTCAATAATAAATAAACGTTTTGTTTTTGTTTTTGTTTTTGTTTTTTTAAAAGAGCTAATGTAAACGTGTGCTGGGCCCAGTGGAGTCCTGCTTCCGGGAAGCTATAGCAGGAAAAGGCTCTGGACCCATGCGTTGCCAGATTTGACAAGTAAAATGACAGGATGTGGGGTGCCTAGTGGCTCAGTCAGTTAAGCGTCTGACTCTTGATGTTGGCTCAGGTCACGAGCTCGGGGTTGGCGGGTGGAGCCCGGCCTCGGGCTCCAGCTGGACGTGGAGGCTGCTTGAGATTCTCTCTTTCTCCCTCCACCACTTGTGCTCTCTCTCTCTCTCTCTCTCTCTCTCAAAAAAAGAAAGAAATTAAAATTAAATAAGTAAATTAGAATATAAATTAAAATAAAAGTACAAGATGCAAGATGTTGCATGGGACATATAAAAAAATGATTCCTTGCTTATCTGAAATTCAAATGGGCATCCTGTATTTTATTTGGCAATCCTTTCTGGGCCTGGACCGGGGACAGGTGGTCCTTGCAGCAGTAAGGGGCAGTTCTAAAGACACAGCTGATGTCCCCTGCACAAGCATTTGCCCTTAGTCCTTGGGTGGGCAATGGGGAGCCATGCAGGGTATTGAGCAGGGGGCCCCAGAGGCTCCGATCTGCGCTTGAGCAGAGAGTTACTTGGGTGGGAGGAGGGTTTGGGTGGGAGAGGTAAGGGGACACCTGGAGGCAGGGAGATGTCCAAGAGGGGGTGCCGAGGCCGGAAACAGGACAATGCTGTGAGAAAGTGGGGGCTGGAGATGAAGTCAAGAGGCATTTAGGAAGCTGGGAGTTTGTGGCCTGGAGCCCGGGGGTGGGGGGGGTGGGGGTGGGATGGCGGTAGGATCATGCGGCGGAGCTCATCGAGTCCAGATTTGTGACGGTCCAGGCTGGTCCCGCCGTGTCTGAGCAGAGGAAGTGTCCAGCAGGCAGGTAGGCATACAGCTCTGGAGCCCACAGCAGACCGAGGAGGCGTGTGGTCATCACCTGCCCGCACGTGGCCATGGAAATGCCGGGTGTGAAGAGATCCAGACCGAGGGCAGGAAGCTGGGTGCACCGGCCTGAGGGACGGGGAGGGGAGGGGAGATGAGAAAGTGACTGGGAATGCGGAGGGGGTCCAGGGCAGGGTCTGGAGGGGAGGTCCCATCAATGCCGGCAAATGCTGCAGGGAGAACCTGAGATAGGACCGTTGGGTTGTGGGGCCAGGGATGCTGGGGACTCATCAGCTACAATTTCAGGGGAGTGGGGTGCAGGAAGGGCAGGAGAGGCAGCAGAAGCCAGACCAGATTCACTTACTCATTCATTCATGGACTCATTCATCCTTTCGGGCCTGGCGCAGAGAGGAAAATAGCCTTCCGGGAGCCAAGGGCCAGAGGGCTGGAGGGGTGTGACCAGGGGATGGGGGGAAGGGGGACCAGGAGGGGGATGGCCTAGAGGAAAAGAGGGTTCAATGGGAAACCAGGCGGGAGTTGTCTGGGGCGGCATCTGGAAGCAGCCTAGATAGCGGGGAGTGGACGGAGGGGCAGGCTCTCCTGGAGGGCTGCAGGGAGGCGGTGTCCTTTGGGGATACCCAGATTCAGGGCAGGTGGGAAAAGAAATTTCCTGAAGATCTTGACTCTTCAGAGAGCTGGTGAACCATGGCCTGGGAGACCCAGGACGCTGTGGCAAGGTTTGGTGTGGCGGGGAGAGGGGTTGCAGGCCCAGGAAGTTCTGGTGACCAGCAGGGGAAGTCTGCCCCAAAGAAGGCAGAGGCTGGCTTCACGAGTCCCAGAGCCCCAGTCTGCCCCTTATCCTGCCAGATTCTTTCTGACCCTGCCCCCCCCCCCTCCCAAATCCCTCTGCTCTCTCGCCCTCTCCCCAGCAGACTCTGCACCCAGTAGGCGGTAGAAATGACTTCCTCTGAGGTTTGACCACAGAACTACCTTCCCGGCCTCAGCCCTCACCCATGGGGCCCTACCCCGCATTCCGGTGAGTGGACAAAGCAAGCCGAGGGGAGGCAGCCGAGAGGGTGGGATTTCGGGCAGGGGTTGCAGAGGCGAGAGGACGGTCTTCCCAGCATCTCCGAACCAGCCATTCTCACGGTGTTAGGGCACTGGGCCTCCTGTAATCCTGGGGCTGGCCACTTTGGGTCGCCTAATGACAACCCCCTCTCCATCCCGGCCAGTGGGGCGACAGGAGTATTTCCAAGGCAGAGCAGCCTTGAAGAGCAGCGAGAGAGAAATCAAGACACTCCCCTCGCCTGCCCCATCAGCTCTGCACATTGAGGCACATCAGATAAGCTTCTTGTCTTGTATGTGGTCGAGGTGTCAGACGGGCTGGCTGCTGTCTGCTTCCCTCCGTGGTTCTCACGGCTCAGCTGGGCCTCTGGGAAGCCCGGGGAGGGTGTGGGCTGAGGCCACTCGCTCTTGGAGCCGGGGCCGGAGTGAACTCCTGGGCCCCGTTGCAGGCCCAGAGGATGCAAACTGCCCGGCCCTCTCTTGGTCCACAGTCTCCCGTGGCTCCCTAGGACCGGTAGCATCACCCCCACGCTCTTCAGTCTGGAAGTGGAGGCCTTCCCGGTAACCCCCTTGCTATGTCTCATCACCCATGTTGCACTGGGAGGACGGAATACTCTGCACTTTTCACTCTGGAGCTCAGTGTTCACGGGGATTTTTCCTCCTTGCTTCTGCATTGTCTGAATCCCGTTCATCCTTCGTGGCTCTGCTTCGACGCCCCTCCTCCAGGAAGTCCCCCAGCTGCCAACCTGATTCTTTTATTCCGCTGTGCTCTTAGCAGCCGAGATGTCAGCCTCCACGTCTGTGTCTCCCCTTAGCGCCCGGCACAGCGTGGTAGGTAGCGTGGGTGTCAGCGAGTGCATTCAGTGGCTTTGCTACCTTGTTCGGATTTGGCTCGCAAATATTAAGCGCCTGTTAGGTACAGGCCTTAAATTTCACATACCCAGTCTTCTTTAATATTTGCATGAGAAGGTGGTGGTATCGGTATCACCGGGTCCATTTTCCATGTCAGGAAACAGAGGCTCAGAGAGGCTAAGGGAATGATCCATAGTCACACAGCAAGTATCAGAGTTGGGATTACTCTGAGCCCCTCCTGAGTTCAGAATCTGGGTGTTTCTACTCCGCGCTTTGTCCTTCCAGTGGGATCACTCCATGGCTCTTCTATCCAAAGGGGTCTTGGAGGGAGCAGAGAGGAGAGAGGTTTGCTGTTGGTTCCCTACTGACTTTGCTTTCAACCTGCTCTTTCTTCATTATTATTATTATTTTTTTTTCTTATAACAAAAGAAATCTATGTTCAGGTCTGGCTCTTTAATCCAGTGCTCTTTCCAAGACACTCCATTCACTGCTTCTCTTCCAGGTGGAGTGCCCGAGCTACAGAGGAACGGAAAGCTCACCTGGTCCATCCCCCTGCCTCCAGTCAGGACCCTTGGTCATTTCAAGCGAAAGAACCCCCAACTGTGGCGGCTAATACTAGGTGGCAACTTGGCTAGGACAAAGGACCCAGACATTTGGTCAAATGCCTGCCTAGATGTTGCTGGGGAGGTCGTTTTCAGATGACACTGACATTTAAATCAGTAGCCTTTGAGTAGAGCAGATCGCCTTCCAGCATGTGGGTGGGCCTCATCCAATCAGTTGAAGGCCTAAAGAGAGAAAGACTGACTGCCCTCAGGAAGGGAGAATCCTGCCAGCAGTCTGCCTCTGGACTTGGAGGTACAACATCAACTCTTCCCTGGGTCTCCAGCCTGCTGGCCCACCCCGCAGATTTGGGACTTGCCAGCCTTCACAATAGAACGAGCCAATTCTTTACAATCTCTCCCGCGTGCTCTCTCTCTCTCTCTGTTCCGCTTTCGTCTGTGTTGGCTTCATTCACGAGCAGGCTCTCCTCAGGAGGCGCAAAGAAAGATGCCAGCGGTTCTGACATCGTCTAAGCTTAGCAAACCGCAGAAAGGGAGGGCTGCGTTTTTAATAATTCCAGCAAAAGTCCTGGGGTTGACACTCGCTGGCTTGGCTCACGTGGTGTGATTATCCCTGAGCCAAGTGCTGAGACTCTGTCTGGGCCAGGGGGCCCGCGGTCCCTCCTTTCTGGGGCCTGACCTGGGTTCCCACATATTTGTTTGCGCCCTGCCTGGAGTTGCAGATCTGGAGAAAAAGCACGCTAGCGCGACGGAGCCTAGGGATTCATCGAAGGGGGTTGGGGGCAGCACCGAACTTTAAACATTCTCTTGGGAAGCAGTTTGGCTACAACTGAAGTCTGGCTCATGACTCCCCCTCACCCCTCACGGAGCTCAGAAGTCCTCTGCCCGATGCTTGAATCCCTCCTGTGGCCTTTCCAAGTGGTCGCATACCTCTAGTGACGGGGAGCTCATTACCTATTGGGGCAGTGCGTGCTAAATTTGTCAAGCTCTGACTGGGAGAAAGTTCTTCATCGTGCCGAGCTGAAATCTGCCTCCCTACTTTCACTCATCAGTTCCCATTCCGCCCTGTAGCCACCCCCACCCCTTCCCGTTCCAGGCCAGCACGATGCTAATCCCTCATCCACGCCAAGGCTCTCCAGGCCTCTAAGTCAGCTCTTCTATTCAGCTGTTCTCCAGATGCTGAGCCAAGCACGTTATTCGTATTATCTTACGTCTGCCTCTTTGAGGTGGATGCCGGTATTGTTCCCGTTTTACTGAGGAGGACACCGGGCCTCAGAGGTGTGAGGGGGCTTGCCTAAGGTTACCTGATGAATGTGAACTGAGCGGGAGGCCTGCTCTGACCCCAAAGCCCATGTTCTTTGCCGTCGTATTCCCCCACCTTCGACCGTGCCTCAAATGACTTGGTTTCGAGAAGAACCCCCTGAGAGATACCCTTGCCTTTTTCTGGTCGTGATCCAGTAGATCAAAAGTTCTCCAGGTGGGTTGTCTGGGACTGAATTGTATGGGTAAAGACTCCATATTATGGAACTCTCTCTCAAAGCGGCTTAATTATTGGCCCATATAACTGAAAAATTCCAGGGGTATGGCTTCAGGCATGGCTGGATCCAGAAGCTCGAACAATATTATCAGGACTCAGGCTCTCTTACTCTCCTTCTGCGGTTCCCCATAATGCCATTCTCTGTCTTAGCCTCAATTTCAGGCTGCCCTTTCCCTTCGTGGCCTTCAGCAACCAAAGTTTTATATTTTATCAGTTTAGCAAGCCCAGGGAAAAGAGCAAAGTCCCAGGACTGATTCTCATTGGCTTGGCCTGGGTAATGTGCTCTTCCTTAAGCCAATGGCTGCATGTGGGAGCTAGCACTCCGACTGGTCAGGCTTGGGTCTCGGGCTCATCTCTGGAGCTGGGGAATGGTGTCATTTTCACCCAAATCACATGGACTGAAAGTATGTGTGTATTTGTTGGGGGAGCGGGTGTTGGCAAGTTCCTCAAAAGAGAATAAAGGTGGCGTTTAAGAAGAAGCAAGAATGGGTTTAAGAAGAAGCAAGTGGGACCCAGAGGTCCACTCGTGAGCCAGACCTCCCCGATTGCCGGGGACTGGGGATAGGGGAGAAGGTGATTCTCATCTCCTTCATCTGGGTGCCCTACCTTTAGTAATGCAGCTAAGAATCCCAGTGTCAATGTCAGCAGCCATGTCGCCCAGTCGATGAATCTCCGAGGGCGGGGGGCGCTGCCCCGCGCATCGCAGCTCAGACCCGCCTCTTCCTGCTGTACTTTGGGTCCGAGTCAGCACTTCCACGTGTCTTGTAACGTGCAAGTGGACATTCTGCGGAGGCTGGGGTCTTGGTTTGTCTTGTCCTCTGTTGTGTCCCCACACCCAGAACAGTGCCCGGCCGTGTGGATGCTCAACGAACATTTGTCGAATGAATGCATGAGACCAGCCAGGCCTGCAGCCGGCCGAGACACCACGGCTAGCTCCCGACCAGAGCCCTGGGAGGCAGGTGCTGCTTGCTTCTCTGGCAGGTGAGGAAGGGGCTCGGAGGGGTCACGTGACTCGCCCAAGGCCACACATCCAGGGTGTGCAGAGCTGAGATCCAAACCCGCACAGGAGGGCAAGGCTGGAGCCCCATCCCACGCAGCTGCCAGGAGGAATCATGGAAACACATACTGAGCACTCATTATGCATTAAGCATCCTACTAAGGGTTTTGCTCGTCTCCCGGCATTTCATCTCGTCTTCACGGCAACCCCGCAGGGTGGACGCTGTTAAGATCGTATTTAACTGCGGAGGAAACCGAGGTGCAGAGACATACGGTGACATATCGAAGTCACACACTAGTAAGTGGCTGAGCTGGGGTTTAATTCTGGGTTCTTCACAGCCGGCCAGGGCCGCCTCACCCAGCAGTGACCCGCTCCCGGCTCACCCTCGTCTGATGACTGTGTCAGACATGCAGAATGGACGAAGGCTCCTGACCTCCCAGCCAACACTCTGGTGGAGGCATCAGAGAGAAATCGTAAGGCACAAAGCAAAAAGAAACATGGGACGCAAAGAGCACTGGAAAGGAAGCAATGCGTAGGGTAAGAGGACAGAGCGGAGGTTCCTCAAAAAATTAAAAAGAGAACCACCCTACGACCCAGCAATTGCACTATTAGGTATTTATCCAAAAGGATACAAAACTGCTGATTCGAAGGGGCACGTGCACCCCCATGTTTCGAGCAGCACTATCGACACTAGCCAAAGTATGGGGGAGACCCCACATGTAAAGAACGGAATCTTGCCATTTGCCACTACGTGGATGGACCTGGGTGGTATTCTGCTAAGCGAAGTAAATCAGTCAGAGAAACATAAGTGTATGACTTCACTCATATGTGGAATTTAAGAGATAAGACAGATAAACACAGGGGAAAGAAAGGGAAAATAAGATAAAGACAGAGAGGGAGGCAAACCGTCAGAGACTCGTAAATGCCGAGAACAAACTGAGGGTGGACGGAGGCGAGGTGGCTGGGGGGATGGGCTAAATGGGTGATGGGCCTTAAGGAGGGCACCGGTTGAGATGGGCACTGGGTGTTAGATGGAAGTGATGAGCCACCAAATTCTACTCCTGAAATCATTATGACACTAGATGTTAAGTAACTCGGACTTAAATAAAATTTAAAAATCAATAAAAGAGAAAAAAATAAAAAAAAAATAAAAATCAATAAAAGAGAGAGAGAGAAAAAAAGAAAGCTGCAGGATAAGAGGACTGAAAGTTACATGGGGGTCAGGAAGTCTTCCCTGATGGGAAACATTTGAGCAGAGAGGTGACCTGGTCTGACTCATGAGGGGGTGACGCAGAGCTGCACCCAGGGGGCACGGAGGAGGGGCAGCCCCTCACAAGAAAACCCAGATACTGTTTTCAAAGGAAGGAAGGACAGATGCCGAGGGCACTCGAACCCCAGGCACCCACTGCAGAGGAAGGCTGGCACGTAGGACCCGGGCTGCCCAGCCCGCAGGCGTGATATGCGGGAGCCTGGCCTCCAGTGACCCTCCGCCCCCCACTTTCTCTCTTTATCCTGTCAGGCTGCGGGCGTGCTCCTGCTGGATGGCATAGAAGGGTCCTGTCTCAGGCACTCAAGGGCCTGACTGTCTTTCCAGCTTCCCTGTGCCCCTCTGCAGCCTCCTCACTGCTCCTGAACGTGCTCTGTCTAGTCCAACCTCCCAGCCTTTGCCCGCGCTGCCTCCTCTGCCCGGAATGCCCTCCTCGCCATCCCCAAGGGTTGCGATGCCACCAGCCTGTGAGGGGGACCACGCTGCACTACAATTGGCTGCTGGTGGGTTTGTCTTCCCCACTTGCTTGAGAGCTCCTGGAGGGCAGGAGAATGTGTTGTTTTTCTGTGTCCTCATCACCTTGCTTGGGCAGGTGGGCAGTAAACATTGGCTGAATAAGGGAGTGAGGGAAGGAAGGAAGGAAGGAAGGAAGGAAGGAAGGAAGGAAGGAGAGAGGGGAGGAAGGAGGGAGGGGAGGAAGGAGGGAGGGAAGCAGGGGAGGAAGGAAAGAAGGAAGGAAGGAGGGAGGAGGGAGGGAGGAAGGAAGGAAGGAAGGAAGGAAGGAAGGAAGGGAGGAAGGAGGGAGGGGAGGAAGGAGGGAAGGAGGGAGGGAGGGAGGGTGGGGAGGAAGGAAGGAGGGAAGCAGGGGAGGAAGGAAGGAGGGAGGGAGGAGGGAGGGAGGAAGGAAGGAAGGAGGCAGGGAGGTGAGGAAGGAGGGAAGGAGGGAGGGAGGGAGGGGAGGAAGGAAGGAAGGAGGGAGGGAGGGTGGGGAGGAAAGAAGGAAGCAGGGAAGCAGGGGAGGAAGGAAGGAAGAAAGGAAGGAAGGAAGGAAGGAGGCAGGGAGGGGAGGAAGGAGGGGAGGAAGGAAGGAAGGAGAGAGGGGAGGAAGGAGGGAAGGAGGGAGGGAGGGTGGAGAGGAAGGAAGGAAGGAGGGAAGCAGGGGAGGAAGGAGGGGAGGAAGGAAGGAGGGAGGGAGGGAGGGAAGCAGGGGAGGAAGGAAGGAAGGAGGGAGGGAGGAGGGAGGGAGGAAGGAAGGAAGGAGGCAGGGAGGTGAGGAAGGAGGGAAGGAGGGAGGGAGGGAGGGGAGGAAGGAAGGACGGAGGGAGGGAGGGGAGGAAGGAAGGAAGGAGGGAGGGAGGGTGGGGAGGAAAGAAGGAAGCAGGGAAGCAGGGGAGGAAGGAAGGAAGGAAGGAAGGAAGGAAGGAAGGAGGCAGGGAGGGGAGGAAGGAGGGGAGGAAGGAAGGAAGGAGAGAGGGGAGGAAGGAGGGAAGGAGGGAGGGAGGGTGGGGAGGAAGGAAGGAAGGAAGGAGGGAAGCAGGGGAGGAAGGAGGGGAGGAAGGAAGGAGGGAGGGAGGGAAGAAGGGGAGGAAGGAAGGAAGGAAGGAGGGAGGGAGGGAGGAAGGACCACCCAATTCAAATGTGACCTTTCTTGGGAGCCTCCCCTGATTTCCATGTTTCAAAATCACGTGTCATGTGTTTCTTAGCACCAGTCATTTCTGGATGTGCCACCTCAACTCCCTTTCTTGTGACTCCATGAAATACGTCTTAATCATCTCTCTCTTTTCCTCTTGCCTCCGCATCCCTCTCCCATGCCCTCGCTGACATACTGCGCTTACAAAGAATTTAATAACTACACGCTGAATTAAAATGACGAAAGGCCTTAGAAACCTACGCGTGTCCTCCCCTTCCAGGAAGACCAGTGCTCTTCTGCTGAATGCGGGTGAGGCTTAAACCCATTTTGTTCTGGCAGGGAGACCTCAGCCGTGGAGGGGAGGTGACGAGGGTAGAGGGGGCCCGGCTTCGGAGTTCTCTAAGGGAGCAAGGGCATGTGTGTTGGTGCCCAGGTACCGATGCTTCATGCAGACTCCGAGTTTACTTCCCCGGCCGCCTGTGGGATGGCTCTTCGTCTCCTAAGTGCACAGGTGGGGAAACTGAGGATCGCAGAGTGCCACAAGACCAAGGTCACTCAGCTATCAGGAGACATGGCTGGGATTAACCCCAGGGGTGTGTGGGTGGTAACCTGGCTCTTAAGAGAAGAAAGAAGGACACGAAAGGAAAGGAGTCCTGATCTGTAGCGTGGGCCAGTTTCCGTGGTGTAAATACTCCCACCAAGGCCAATTCCCAGCTATGAACCACGGGCCTGCGAGATTCCCAAATATGTCACGGTTGCCTCTGGCAAGGGAGCCGCAGCCCAGGGTGGCCCCGGCCGCCACCCGGAAAGGTCTGTGTGACCACCCAGCCAGGTCTCCTCCCACCGCCCAGACTAGGCCAAGGCAGAGGCAGCAGGGGGGGTGGGGGGGGGGGAATGGGCCGGTGGAAGGCAGCTGGTGGCGGGGGGGGGGGGAGGCGACCCCACCAGCCTCAGTTTCCCCCACCCCACTTCTCTCCTTCTCGCTGGCTCCCCTCATCCCACTCTGCAGGTGGCTCCGGAGGGAGGTGTCCCCACTCCAGCCTCCCTCCCAGAACCCCCCCTCCGCCTGTCTTTCTCTCTCACTTTTTGCCCTTCTGACGAAGTTCCCTCCCACTTTGCTCTGCGGGGCTCTCTATCTCTCCTTCTCTCGAGCTCTCCCTCCCTCTCAGGAAACATTTCAAAGTCTGTTTAAAAAACAACACCGCCACTGACTTTACAGGTTTTTTTTCCCCTCTTCTTGAGAACAGGACGTGAGAAGGCCAGGTTGAACTTCCTGTGTGAAATGATGTGGGGGGGTTTCTGAGCAAAACAAGGGTCAGGCTGTTGGACCCAGAGGGGCCGATGCCAAGGTCAGCTGGAATCAAGCCTCAGACAGGGCAGCCCACGGGGTGCCCAGGCCACTGCCGCCCTCCCTGGGGGCCAGGTTTTCTGGACGTGGGCTGGCGGGGAGCCGGGACGGGCACAGAACATTCCACCACACGCCACAGTTGTGCCCCGATTCATCCAGGCCCTCGCCACAGGGCAGGAGGGCCCCCCCCCCACCTCTTCCCGCTGTGGGTGTGGCCCAGGGTGAGTCACTGCCTCTCCGAGCCTCAGTGTCTTCATCTGTAAAATGGGGTGATGAGCCTGATGTCGGGGTCAGGCCGGTGAGCCTCGACGTTACGTAACACACCCAGCGGAATGCCTGGCAAGCCGGTGGGGCCAGGGCGATGGTAGTTATCTGTCCAGCGGGGACGAGGAGGAAAGGAGGTGTTCTGTATAAATACGAGCCGGAGTGTACCCTGTTAGCTGGCAAGACCGTAGTTGGTTGAATTCTCTTAAAACTTCCAATAACTGGCTGTCGGGCCTTAAACACATTACTTAACCCATTCGTGCCTCAGTTTCCTAATCCGTAACGTGGAGCTTACGATAGGACCTACCGTGTAGGAGTGTAGCATGGGTCAAAGGAGTTCATAGGTAAAAAGTGCTTGACACAATGCGTGGTATATAGTAAGTGCTTAATTAGTGTCTGCTGTTAGGATCGATTTACACATCTCTAAGGGCCACTGGACAGGACAATCTCCATGCATTTTCCTCCCAGGCATCATCAGTAAGAGGCTCTTAACCTCTCCGTGCTGCCCCAGGGTCCTCAGCTGTGACTTGGGGTGGTAACAGTCCCCACCTGACAGGATGGGAGTGCCCCCCCCCCCCCCCCCCCCCGTCCCCGCAGCCACCAGGGCCTAGACCAGGTCTGACCCAGACCCAGCCACCCGGGGCCCCTCGGATGGGTTTGCAGCTGGGCACGTGACCCCAGCTTGGCCAAGGAGAACCCCGTCCGGGCAGAGCGGTCCCAGCAAGTGTGATGTCCGCCCTCTGTTAGGGGCTTGTCACCGTCCCATGCCAGTTTGTGCGTGAATTCGTCGACCCTTCTCGGCCTCTTTCTGTGCCTTTTACAGGTGGAAACAGGAGTCAAGGGGCCTGATTTTGGTCCGGGTCCCACCACTGACTCCCTCTGTGATCTTGGGGAGGTCCTTTCATTTACTGACTCAACAGTTACCTCCGTGTCAAGTGCCGAGGAGTGATAATACCCTCGAACGTTTACTGAGCCCTCGTTGAGCCCTAAACACTTGGCATCTGAGAGAAATGCTAACGTTCCATGTCACGGGTACCTGTGAATGGAGACTCCCCAAGTTCAGAGTAAGTGGTTGAGCTGCGATTTGACCCCGTGTCCGGTTCCTCGTTGAGGCCCCCAAACTGCTGGCTGTCCCATCTCTACAGAGCCGGACGCCCAGCATCTCTGTCCTCATGGAGCTCCCGTGGTAGCTCCCGCCCCCTCTCTATGGTTTCCCGGTAGGCATTAGTCTCAAGGAGGAAGAACGGGCTGTGTCCTAGATCTGGGTGTCCCAGCTCTGACCTCACTGACGCGTGGCCCTGGGCAGGTCTCGGCTCCTCTCTGAGACTGTTTTCCTCTTTTAATGCGGTACGTTCTCAAAGATGCTTCACGTTCTTCCCACCTTCTGGCGACGGCTGGGCTCTTAGCACCCCTCCACACTCCACCCCTGTCCCAGGCTGTCCATTCGTCTCATCCCCAAAGTCTGGCTGCTCCTCTGGGGACTCAGTCTTAGAACGAGTAGGCTGTGTATCTCCTGGTCTCCCTTCCTTAACAGGGGTGGGGGCAGACAGCTGGGCCAGGTGAGATGCCAAGGTCCCGGGTTGGGACGGATCCACTACCCCCAGCCACACGAGCCTGTCTGGCCTGGCGAGGGGCAGGGCTGTTTCTATTGATTGGAGCTGTCAGCACGGGGAGAGCAGCTGTTTTCTTCCAAATCTAAAATCGATGGGGCTCGACCCAGCAGATACGGGCGGAGGATTTGGAGCCAGGAATAGTTCCCCTTGAGTTTCAGAAACACTGGGAGGGTCAGCTGGTGCGGCAGGACCGCAGAGCATGCTGGGAAGCCCTGGCCTGTGGGGAGGAAGGGGCCAGGGCCAGGGGGCACCTTCTGGGCTTGGGTCTGACCCCCACGCTTTGGCAACTTTGTGCTTCAACTCATTGCTGTCTCCCTCTGGTGAGTTGGTGGCGCAGGTCCGATGGTACTGGGCTGGGGTCATCAATCTGGTTCTAGCCTCCCTCTGACACTGACCTGCTGTGTGCCCTTGGGCAAGTCTCTGTCCCGCTCTGGGCCTCAGTTTCCCCAGCTGCCAAAAGAGGAGGTCAGAACCACGATCAGTCACGACAGTCCAGCTTTGTCCTCAGTGATGGTGGCGGCACTGTTCCCTCCTGTCTGGGCGCGCTGTACTCCCCAGGGAGGGCTCACGGAAATGGACATGGCCCTTGTGGGGGCATAACTGGTCTGTCTCACACTCTGGATCCTGCCATCCCAGGGTGTCGATTCCCGTCCCCTAGTCACACGTTCCTACCCCCTCTTGGCGACTTTCCTTCAAAAAGCCTCATGATATCCAACCGCCATCCTTGGGGCCTACCCCTGTCTCCCAAGGAGGCTGTAGCTCCCCATGGGGTTGGGGACTCGGCGCTGGGTCATTGGCTATTTCTGTGGTGACGAGGCTGGTGCCCAGAAAGGGGATCTCAGGAGCTGGGCCTTCAGATAGGTTCCTTACGATGCAGTAGTTGTTGGGCAGACAACACTGGGTTGATGGTCTACACTGGGTCCCAAGCCCTGGACACACCCCAGTTTCTGGCCCTCAGTGTCCTCCTCTGCAAAAGGAGTATGCTGAGCTGGGACAGCTTGAAGGGCCCTTCTAGACTGAAGTCCTCACATCACTATCACTCTGGGTCCTCTCTACATTTCCTTGACTTCCTGCCCTCCTCTCCTCCTCTCTCCCTTCTCTGCTACTCCCCTCTTGGGATCTCCTCCTCCGTTCCACCTGTGGCACCCTCATGGCCTCCTGACCCAGACTAGCCCTTCCCCCCACTGTCTTCCCCTCTACCCTTTAAGAAGAACTTTCAAAAGCACCTGTCTGACCAGACCCTAATCTGCCCAGCAACCTCCCTGGCTCCCCGTTGCCCAAGACCTAGAGATCCAGTCCCCCAGACCTTCATGACCTTCTGTGACCTTCTGTGCTCTGCTCCCAGCCCACACTTCCATTTCCGTCCCCACCCTCCCTGTGTGCCTCCAGCTCCCCAGCCACAGCAGGCTGTTCCCACTAATCAAGCAGGGTCCACGGCCTCCCTACCTCTTGGCCTTTGCTCTGGCCCTTCCCTCCTTTTCCCTTCTTTCAAACCCTGCTCCTTCTTCACGACCCACACATAGGGGCGTGTCAGCCTTAGTTCCTGGTGTTCAGAGCTCCCCCAGCCCTGGCTGCAGCCTCCCCCGTGCTACGGGCCTGGGTCAGATTCCAGGTGGGCCCCACAGCGGGAGGATTACTCAACAGCATGGAGGCCATCGACTCCTCCTGAATTCCAGGACACTGTGAGGTCCCTGAGAACAGGGCCTTGGTCTTCTTCATGATACCTGTCAGGGCCTTGTTTATATGGAAGGAATCACCTGCTTCACGGAGCTGAGTTGCCCTTCGATTGAGAGCATGGGTAGTCTGTCTAGAATGGGGCCGGGATGAACGGGATCAAGCTGGCTTGGAAGGATTTATCCTAAACCAGGTAGATTTGAGTTAGATGGGCCCGGCCACCCAGGTTGGGTTAGGCTGGGTTATCTGGGCTCAGTTGGATTAGTTAACCTGTGTGCACTGGATTGGGCTAGTTAGTAAAGTTGGCTGAGTTAGATTGGGCTGGTCAGGGGAAAGAGCTTGTTGAGTTGAGTCAAATTGGATTACTTGGATTGGGAGAGCTGGATTGGTTTGAGCTGGGTAAACCAAGCTGGATTGTGATAGTTGAACCAGGATATTGGGCTGGCTTTACTTAGGTTAGTTCAGCTGGGTTGAGTGAGTAGGATTGGTTTGGGCTGGTTTAGATGGAATTGCCTGGTTAATTGGATTCGATTAGGTTAGTTGTGTTAAATCGTTGAGTTGGGTCTTAGGCTGCAGAACAGAAAACCACAGAATACCGTAGACGGAGGGGCTTAAACAACAAACCCGTAATTCTTATAGTTGTGGACACTGGAAGTCCAAGATCAGGGTGCCAGCACGTTGAGGTGCTTGGTGAAGAGCCTCTTCCTGGTTTGCAGATGGCCATCTTCTTGTTTGATCCTCACAAGGTGGAGAGAGAAAGCTCTGTTGTCTTCATCCCTTTATAAGGGCACTAATGCCATCATAAGGGCCCCACCCTCATGACCTAATTATGTCCCAAAGACCCCACCTCTAAATACCACCACAGTGATGGTTTAGGCTTCAACGTGTGGATTTAGAGGAGACACAAACATTCAGTCCGTAGCAAGTTGGGTTGGCTGACTTGGGATGGATTAGCTGAGTTTGGCTGACCAGTCAAGTGAGCTGGGTTAGGGGGGTGAGGCAGGGCCTCTTGAGATGGTCTGGTTGGTTGAGTGAGGCTTGGTTAGATGGGTTGAGCTCATTACTTGGGTTGGGTGAGTTGGTTGGGTGATTGGTTTGGGTTGGCGTGGGCAGGGTTAGTTGGGTAGAGCTAGTGGGATGGGATCGGTCACTTGGGTTTCTAGAACTGGGCTAGCTTAAATAGGTTGGGTTGGTTGGCTTGTCGGGCTTGGGACAAGCTGGCTCGGTGGGCTGCGTTCTGGGCTGGCTTGGTTTGTCCTGGGTTCCGGGCTGGCTGGGGGATAGCCACAGTGCTCTGAGCTCTGCTCAGTCTCCAGCTCTAAGCCAGGGCGTGTGTGTGTGTGTGTGGGGGGGGGTGGGTGCCTTGGCCACAAATAGCTGTGGGGAACACAAACAGTTGGGTCTTGAAAGACCTCAGCGGTGGTGGCTGTAACTTTCCACACGGCCCCAGTAAGCACATCTCTGAGCCTCGTGTTTGGGCCCAGCTGCTGCTTCCTCTGCAAGCAAACCACAATGTGGGGGGCGGGAGAGGTGGGGAACATGAGGGCTCTGAGCCCCTCCTTGTCAGGCATCCCCCAGCTTAGACGCCAGGTGCTCTCTGCCAGGGTAAGAGCGAATGACCCCATGGTGGGGAGCTAACCCTGCAGTGGCCCCCCTGTGCCAGGCCTGGAAGGGGAGGGTGAGACCAGGAAGGACAGTGGGAGGCAGGAGCAGAGAGGGGGCGATGGTTAGACAACAGGCCTGGGAGAGCTCAGGGGTCCCGGGGACTTTGGTTTCTACGTAGCTGTGGTGGGAGCTGGGCTGGACACTCATTCATTGATTCATTCATTCATTCACTCATTCATTCATTCACTCATTCATTCATCTATTCATTCATTCATAACACTATTTCCTGAGCGCTCATCGAGTGCAAAGAGCTGGCAGGCAGGAGTCACAGGAAGGAGTGATACTGATGGCTACAGAGACAGACTGAGGCTTCCCGAAGACCTGTGTGGCCCAGCCAGGCCCCTGTTTTCTTGCTCCCACCGCTTAGACCCCTCTGCTCTCCTCTGAAGGCACCTGCTGTGAACAGCTCGGAGCCCTCCTGTGCCCAGACGACATATGCCCCGTGTGCAGAGCCACCCCCTTGGCCAAGCCCAGACCGTAGGGCCTGGCACTCACCACTACCCGGTCCCCACCCACAGCTTCCCTGCCTCTGACCTTGTGCCACAGCCCACCTTCCCACTCACCCCGGCTGAGCTGCCCCTGGCCTGGTCCCCGGAAAGGCAGAGCATCTAAACCCAAGGGTCCTCATGGACAGTCAGATCAATGCCTGCCCTTTAGAGACGAGGAAATGGGGCCCAGAGTTGAAGAGTGCCTTGCCTGGGCAGCACATCGGAGGCCGGGCTGCACGCAGAGGTCCTGATCCCCACACCGGGAGCAACCACACGGCTCAGGGAAAAGTTCATGTATTTGTGATTCAAATAGTCCTAGGCTTGTTGTTTATACCTCCGTGGGCTTGGAAAAGTGCCACGCAGCCTCAGTTTCCTTCAGGGTGGTGGTTCTGACACTGGACAGTTTCGCCCCTCAGGGAAACGTTGGGAAACATCTAGAGACACTGTTGGTTGTCACAAGTCAGGTGTCAGGGGGTAGAGGTCAGAGGTGCTTACAAACAAGCCACCGAGCACAGGACAGCTCCTTACCACCAAGATGAGCGGGTCCCAAGTGTCAGTAGCACTGAGGTTGAGCGCCTCTGGTCTGTGATGACCAAGTGTCCCAGTGTTCCCAGAACCGAGGGGGTTCCTGGGACATAGGACTTCCTGCGCTAAAACGGAGACAGTCCTAGGAAAGCGGGTCCTCCTTCTCTGGAAAAGGGGCCCCTCATCATCTTCCCCCACCAGGCTGCCAGGACGTTCCTGTGAGATTCTGCATGTGGAGGGCTCAGCACTCCATGGACCAAGTGCACATCATATTCACGGCACGGTGCTTCTCAGACTCCCCCTTCCTGAGGTCCTTGCTTCGAATTTTCCCTCCTTTATGCCTGGCCCTCCTCCCAAGACTCCCGGATGGAGCTCCGCCAGGAAGCTATCTTGGACCGGCCGGCCCATCTGCAGCCACCTCTCCCTCCTGGGGCTTCCTGCCATCCCCTTGTTTGTCCCATCCCGTGTCCCCGTTAGCCGTCAGGTATGCTGGGGGTTAAGGGTCTTGCTTCTTTCTTCCCAGGTAGTTCAGCTCTTTGTCCTGGTGTTGTCTGACCTCCTGCCCGTGCCCCAGCCTGACTGGGGGGCGCCCCAAGTGCAGGAGCCCCGTCAGGTATAGGTGCCCTGATGCCCAGCCCAGGGCCTGGCACAGACAAGAGCAAGCATCCGCTGGATACATTTCCTGAGCCCTCGCCGGGCACCGGGTGCTGCACTCTACAGGTGCTGGAGAACCGTCTTCTCTGCCGGCCCCTCCCCTGCCCCCATCATGCGTGTCATGGGACAGGGCACCCAGCAGAGGCTCCACCCGGACCTGGGTTTTTGCAGCCTTGATAAATGTCAGGATCGGAGTCAGTAAGGTGGCAAGAAGTTCGCGGTACACAGAGCAAAAGGCTGATCACAAATAGGTCTGTGGGTGTGAGCGCATCTTGGTAAATTACATCCAGACGAAGGACGGGTTTTCTCGGCGTAAAAATGCCCTTTGACCCTCAAGGGCAGAGGTGACAGCTCTGGCCTGGTGCTTCCCTGCTGTGTAGCCTTGGGCAAGTTTTTTTTAACCTCTCTGGGCCTCAGTTTCCATATCTGTAAACTAGGGATGATACTCCTGCCTCCCTTCCAGGGGAGCTGGGAGGGTCCGATGAGATAATACCGTAAAGGGCCTTCCACGCAGTCAGTGCTCAGTGGATTATTAGGCTCTGCTCCGATTATCACAACTCGGAGGAGAGGCTTAGAGGCCCTGAACTCCTCTCTGCTTTCCCTTTCCGTCCTGCCTCTCATCCCGCCTCCAGCCCCGTTATGCCAGGACCCCACAACAACAGACGGCAGACAGCATTGAGGCTCCTGCAGCCACATCCCGGTGGAGAGCCGGCTCTGAGCACCCGTGGTCCCCTGGACCAGGACAGGAAGCTGTGGGCCTGCCCCCCGGCACCTTGGAGAGGCCACACCAGAACCCCCACAGCATCTGCTCTGGTTCCCCCAGGCGGCCCCTGCCACACGCCCCACTATGGCCACTGCCCGCCTGCCCACCAGGAACAAGGCGAGCCTCTCTGCACGGGCGCAGGCTGGGAAGGGCGGATTTATTTACTCTTTGCCGATGCTGGTTTGTCTGTCCCCGAGGTGGAGGCCCGCCGGTTGCCCATGTTTCCTGCCTGGGTGTTCCCTGCCTGGTGCTGGACTGACTTGTCTTCCAGCCACCCCACCCGGGCCCCCTCCACCCTTGCCACAAGCTCTCCCTCCACGTCCCCTCCCCGGCCACCGGAAGTCAGACCCAGGAGCCTCTGGGGCCCCTCGGGTCTTTCTAAGCAGGAAGTTGGTCCCCGCGGGCAGCGGGCTCGGGCCAGCTCGCCCTTTGGCCCTGGTTGGGGTGGCCGCAGACAACACACTGGTCAGCCCCACGGAACACAGCCGAGCCACTGTCCTGCCGGGGGCCAGCCAGGCAACTGGGTCTACAGAGAGATGCTTTCTGCTTCTCTACCTCCGCCCATTGTTAGACAAGAGCATCCTGAACTTGGTGGTTGTGGGGGGCAGAGACCCGGCTTAAACTCCTTGACTTTGGGCTCGATGACTCAGGAAGAAACAGAGCCGCACCCCACAGTCTTGGGTGGGAAGGCCACTCTGTGGTGAGCCGTCCTCCCAAAGATGCTCTTTTTTTTTTTTTTCCCCAAATTTCAGTCTTTCCGGTAACAACCTCATGACTTTTCTTACTGTAAATTCATATCACACATAAGATTCCTTATTTAATGTACATTTTTATGCCCCCGAATCCTTTCTGCTTAAAGAAACTTAGTCTCGTCCTTACAAATCTTATCTGTGGAATCATAGATTTGACTCACTACAGAAACCACGAAACGGGTACACGTCGGTCAGCGCACCGTCCATAAGGTGGTCGCTTGGGAGTAGTGGATGAGCCCCCGGGCCCGTTTCTTCTCAGACCCCTGAGATGACACAGCCTGGTGCCTTCTGAGCCACCCCCAACATCAGGAGCCCTGAAAGCTACCTGGTGTCACAGGAGCTGCCTGGCTCGGCTCAGGAGGCAGGCCTAGCGATGATAACCCCCACGTATTAGCACGGCACTTTACAGCTTATGGAGCTCACCATGACCAGCCTAAGCTCACGTGGTCAAAGAGGACGGTGCTGAGACTGACGGCCCAAGTCCCAGCATGCAGCGGCTGGCAAGCCCGGACGCTGTCTGTGTCCGGTGTCCCCGAGGCTGGTCTCTGAAGCGGTCTGAGGGGCCGTCCAAGGGGCATTGACTCGCTGGCAAAGGAGTGTGCTTCCCGTTCTTGCTCACACTTCAGTCACCCTCAGGGTGGAAGCCTCAGCTGGGTGCTGGTGTTTAAGACCCCTCTTCTACTTGGTGGCCTTCCCCCTCCCCCCGCCAGCGCTAGAGGCTTCGGCCCAAGAGTCTCTAGCTGGAGCTTTATGACATTTGGGGCGGGCAGCATTTTCCAACGGCCCCGGGACTCCCAACATGAATCGTTCCTCTTGAGTGGGGACAGGACCCGGAGAATGTGACTTAGTTCATCAAAGGGCGTGTGTCCTGGGTGGGCCGTGACTAATCAGAGGAAACCTTACAAGAAGGCGAAGTGTCGAGGGGTGGGCTCCTGCTGGCCTGGAAGACACCGGACAGCCCTCCTGTGAACTGCCTGTGGGCGGCCACATAGGAAGGAACTGTGGGCAGTTCGGAACGCTGGGAGGTGAGGGTGGTCCTTGGCTGACAGCTAGCAAGAAAACAGATGAAGCCACACAGCCACCGCGGACTGAATTCTGCCACCACCCGCGAGTCTGGAAGAGTAGCCTCAGCCCCAGTGAGGTTTCAGCTCTGCCAACACCTTGCTTTCAGCCTGGTGAGACCCTGAGCAGAGGAACCCGCTCACCCCTGCCTGACTCTTGGCCTATGGGAACTGAGAGATAATACATTTGTGTTGCTTGAAGCTGATAAATCTGTTACACAGCAACAGGAAAGTGATACCGGGTTTTTGCTTCCCTTACACGTATTTGGGCAGGTACTTGATATTATTGGTTTTCTTTTTTTTTAATTTTTTTCATGTTTATTTATTTTTGAGAGAGAGAGAGACAGAGCGTGAGTGGGGGAGGGGCAGAGAGAGAGGGAGACACAGAATCCGACACAGGCTCCAGGCTCCGAGCTGTCGGCACAGAGCCCGACGCGGGGCTCGAACTCAGGGAGCGTGAGACCATGACCTGAGCCGAAGTCGGATGCTTCACCGACTGAGCCACCCAGGTGCCCCATATATTATTGGTTTTCTATTTAGTGTGGACATATAATGTTTCCAAAAAATTTAAATTCATTTGATTTTTGTTTTTATTTTTTAATTTTTTCCCATTTATATATCATTATTATTTTGTTATTAAATATAACTTATTGTCAAACTGGTTTCCATACAACACCCAGTGCTCATCCCAACAGGTGCCCTCCTCAATGCCCATCACCCACTTTCCCCTCTCCCCCGCCCTCTGTTCATTCAGTTTTTGAAATCAGTGTGGCAAATTAAAATTCTTTGACATTCATACCATGAAGAGGTATATTATGTCCCCTCTCCCTGAATCCAGGGGCTGGGTGGGGGTGGCTGTGTCTGCTTCCATCAACAGAGTAAGACACAAGTGACAGGATGTGACTTTTGTGTTAGGTCATCAAAGAACATGCAGCTTCTCCTTGGTTCTTTGGGGACACTCATGCTTGAGAAGCCAGCTTTCACAGAAGACCTGACTATCTTGGGGCCACCATGCCGGAGACCCACGAGTCGGTGCTCTGGTCACCAGCCCAGCTGTGCTCCCAGCTGCCAGCCAACATCAGCCACCAGCCATGGGAGTGAGCCAGCTCGGACGTCCAGCCCAGTCGAACCTTCAGATGAATGCAGCCCTAGCCTTGCATACGAGGCCCCAAACAAGAAGCACCTTTCCAGGCACTTCCTGAATTCCTGACCACAACATCATGAACAAAATCAAATGGCTGTTTTGAGCTGTTGCACTTCAAGGTAATTTGGTTTTTTTAATTTTTTAAAAATGTTTTTATTTATTTTTGACACAGAGAGAGAGAGAGAGACAGAGCATGAGCGGGAGAGGGGCAGAGAGAGGGAGACACAGAAGCTGAAGCAGGCTCCAGGCTCCGAGCTGTCAGCACAGAGCCCGACGCGGGGCTCGAACTCACGGACCGCGAGATCATGACCTGAGCCGGAGTCGGATGCTCAACCGACTGAGCCACCCAGGTGCTCCCACCAGACAACCGTTCTAAACATGTTAGAGCATTGAAATCTATTTAAAGCCAATGGATGATATTCCCACCATCTCTATTTTCAAATAGGACACAGAGGCTCAGAGAGGTGAAGTAACTTACAGGAAGGAGGCAGAGGAGAGGCTGGCACCCACACCTTTCTGAGCCCCGAGCCCAAATCCAGCACCTGTCCTGCTTCCCGGGTGCACAGGAAGACTGAGGCGGCAGAGAGGACACTCCAGGTGGGGAAACTGCAGCAGCAAAGGCTTGGAGGCTGGAACCTGCTTGCTGGAGCCTGGGGGAGGGGAGGCGAACAGGAGCGGGAGACGGGACAGGGTATGAATGCCCGCTCAGGATGTCTGCATGCAGTTGCGACGTTTCTGGCTCTTTCGACCAGAGCCTCCCTTTCCTTGCAGGAATGTCTTTTTTTTTTTTTTTTTTCACACTGTAAATGTCTAAATACATACACGTGAGTGTGTGTGTATGTGTGTGTGTGTGCACATTTTTTTTTTTCCACAAGGTAAATGTCTTTAATCAAAGCTGGCCCCCCTCAAAGGTATTTCGGTGTGCCAAACGTGTAGAGAAGCTGGAGCTGTCTTCTGGTTCCCAGCCCACGGGTCACTTTGTCCCAGGAAGGGCTTTGTGACAGCTGGGTTTATGAGAAACAGTCTCCCTGGCGGCCTGAGACACGTGGCCCAGGAGGAGGGGCTCAAGCGCCGGCCAAGAGGCCAGGCCCTCAGGGCACAGCACCGTGGGGCCCCTTCTCCACCCCTCCTGGGACAGTCCTAGGCCTCCCGCTCTCCCGGGAGGCACAGATGAGCATTGTCTTCTAGAGCCGGAGGACGGAGGGGTCCTTCGGCTTCCTGTGCAGGCGAGCCCCAGGAAGGGTATCAGACTTGTCCAAGGTTGTGCAGTCAGGCCACATGCCAGACCCCTAATGCAGGGCTCTCTCCTCTGCACTGGGCTCATTCATGCTTAGCGATAAAGGACCATCAGAGCTTTAGAGTGTCCTCAGTCCTCATTTCCACTCCATTGGCAGGAGAGATACATGTGTGGGGAGATCAGTGTCCTGAGCCAAACGGCCGGGGAGGTAATGGTGGGGTTTTAGACATGGCTGTCTCCGTTCTTGGCCATACCACTGGGCGGTAGTCTAGATCAGGTGAGCCTTAAGTGGGGTCCTGGTGATGCCTCTCAGGGGTGGAAGGATGAAAGGAATCTTAGCTGGCCATGGGAAAGCCAGGAGAAAGCCGAGGTGGGAAAAGTCAGCCTTTCCGGAGGACATCTGAGGCTCTGGGAGGAGCGTGCACGGGGAGTCGGAGGCCCAGGGTCTAGTGTGGGGAGGCCGCTGTGCCTGTCTGCGAGCGCAGACATTCGTTGAATCTACTCAGCGAATATTTGCTGAGGATCCATTTGCGTGGCTCTGGGCAAGGGAAAGGCAGAGGGGGAGACGGAGCCAACATGGGTAGTTCCAGGAGCTCACTGACCAGCAGGGGAGAGAACAACAGATGGGAGTACTGTTACGGTGTAGAGTCTGACCAGGACCAGGAGAGAAAATGGAGAGGGCGGGCTGTGGGGGTTGGGATAGAAGCGGTGGGAGAGGAAGCTGATCAGGGAAGATGTGGAAGGGCATCCCGGCACGGCACAGCATGGACGGAAGCCTGGAGGCGGGGAGGGCAGGACGGGTGTGGCCCTGCTCAGCTGGGACAGCCCTCGGGAGGGAGTTAACATCTGGAAAGTGTGCTTGGAACCAGGCCAGAGTGGTTCTTGAATGACCGGAGAAAGATTTGGGACTCTAGGCAGCAGGAGCTCTTGAAGGTTTTTGAGGCAGGACATGTCACCAAGCATGTAAAGCAGGAAGAGTCACCTCTTGAAAGTGTAATGCCCTCTTACCTCTCCAGGGCTTAGCTTCTTTTTTAAAAAAATTTTTTATCTTGTTAATGTTTATTTATTTTTGAGAGAGAGAGAGGGAGACAGAGTGAGAGTAGGGGAGGGGCAGAGGGAGAGGAAGACACAGAATCCGAAGCAGGCTCCAGGCTCTGAGCTGTTTGTTAGCACAGAGCCTGACACAGGGCTCGAACCCACGAACCACGAGATCATGACCTGAGCAGAAGTCAGATGCTCAATGACTGAGGCACCCAGGTGCCCCTCCAGGGTTTAGCTTCTTTATCAGTAGGTTGAGGGAACTGGACGAGGTTACAGATAGCAAATACCTGGCATACATATCACTGATTCCCAAACCGCATCCATAGCAGGCATCACTAGTCGATCCCTGCACTTTCTCCCCCTGAGCTCGGTTTAGGCTCCACCGCACACGGGCCAGTCTCTACCATCACACGGAATTGGCCTGAAGGGTGGTGCTGACTGGCCATTTCTCAAAAAGGTGATGCCGGTGATGCTGATCGCAGTGAAGACACCTCACAGAAGAGCTTTTGTCTCGTCTTCTGGTCAACTCACCACTGGGGTCACTGTTTCCGGCTGCAGAGAGACGGAGAGGCTCAACAAGGCCTTTTTGCAAAAAGCTCACATCCCGGCACCAAGGGCTTGACCCCACCTCTCGGCTAAATCCCACTGATCCCCCCGCCCCCAAGCCCAGACAAAGGAGGCCGATTTAGGGGGTACCTCCAGCCTTGCCACTGTCCCTTCTAGGGGCTCTCTCCCAGCCCCGGCCGTGGCCCTGGTGGTCCTAGACACGGAGTGCAAGAAGCTCCTAGACTTGGCACAGGACAGACGCCCAGTTAGTTAGAAAAACATGTGGCTTACCCTTCCCTCTCTGGGTCCTCCAGCCACCACCTTCTAATTCAATTTCCCTTGAAAAACAATGGTTTCAGCGGAGGGAGAAAGAAGATTTTCCAAAACTTTGTAAAGTTTTGCAAAATAATTACCCCCCAAACTGGCAGACTCCCTCCCAGCTGGATTTGCCCCTTGCTTCCCCCTGAAGTCGCCCTCCCAGATCAGATCCTGGGCATCAGCTGGGCCTGGGGTCCCCGGAGGTCACCGCCCTCCCTCCTGATTTCTCACCTCCTCTTTCAGTGAGGACTGGTCCAGCAGGCGAGGAGGGAGGAGATGGTCTGTCTGTCCCTCAAGCCCGGCCAAGGCGGGGACCAAGCCCCTGGTGGAAACTCCCCGAGCTGGCTCCACCTTCCTGGTGCCCTCGCTGCCCCCACGGATGGGACTGAGCCCCAGGGAGGGTGCATGACTGCAACGTCACAAAAGACCCTGAGCCAGAAGTTAAGTGGGCAGTGAAATGCTCCCCAGTTCCTGACCCGCAGAAATTGCAACATAATAAATGTTTATTGCTTTAAGCCACTAAGTTTTGGGGTAATCTTTTACAAAGCAAAAGATAATATACCAGCCAAGCCCTCTGCCTGCAGAACTTCCTGCCACTTCTCGCTACAGCCATTGGCCGAGCTTTGTTAAGAAAATCATCTAACTCTTGGAAATAGGCAAAGAGAAGGCAACATGTCTTTTCAGTGTCATAGTGGGGCACCACTTATCAGGCTTGCCACGCGGACTTAATCATCTAGAGGGGGTACACCTTTGACTTAGTGTATGCTGTTAAAAGACCTAACTTTAGTGGCGCCTGGGTGGCTCGGTCAGTTAAGCGTCTGACTTTGGCTCAGGTCACGATTGTTTGTGAGTTCGAGCCCTGTGTCGGGCTCTGTGCTGACAGCTTGGAGCCTGGAGCCTGCTTCACATTCTGTGTCTCCCTCTCTCTGCCCCTCCCCAGCTCACACTCTGTCTCTGTCTCTCAAAAAAAAAAAAAATATTAATAATAATAAAAAAATAAAAACATTAAAATTTTTTTTTAAAAGTCCTGACTTTGGAAGTTGTATGTTAACTTACAGATCTCTGTCTAGTAGAAAACCCCAAAAGGTTGTGGATTGTTGGCCCTCTAGGACATTAACTAGTCTTGTATCTAACTGAGCCATTTTATTCTAACATAACTTTCTCTAGTATCCAGGAACTATTCCCCCAGTCCTCCTTCGAAACAGCATTACCATCTTATGGCTGCTCTCATAGCTGAATTAAACACATTTTTAACATTTGTTCAATCTACATTTGAGTGGGAGTCATACTTTAAAAAACATACATATCTAGGGGCGCCTGGGTGGCTCAGCCAGTTAAGCGTCTGACTTCGGCTCAGGTCATGATCTCACAGCTTGTGGGTTCGAGCTCCACGTCGGGCTCTGTGCCGACAGCTCAGAGCCTGGAGCCTGCTTCAGATTCTGTGTCTCCCTCTCTCTCTCTCCCCCTGCCCCCACTCACACTCTGTCTCTCTCTCTCTCTCTCTCTCTCTCTCAAAAAATAAATAAACATTAAGGAAAATAAAGTTTTAAAAAATATATATCTATATATACTTTGACAGCTTACACACCTCTGGGAATGGGGAGCTCACTACCTATTAAGGTCCCCAGGAATCTTAGGACGGCTCTGAGAACAGGCTTAGGAGCTCTTCCTTATCCTTCTAGCTACATCCCCAGGCTCTGGTTCTTCACTGGAGGAGAACCTCAGGAAGTGAGCTGAATCCCTAACTCCCATGGCATCAACTCACCACTCAGAGCTCTATTACTGGATGCAGAGAGAAGAAGAGGCTTCTACAAGGCCACTCAGCTTTCTGCGGAAGCTTTCTCCCAGGCTTACATTCCAGCCCCAAGGGCTTTTCACTGTAGAGTACCTATTTTGTAACCAGAAAAATAAGTTATTAAATTAAGCCAAAAAAAAAAAAAAAAGAATGCTATCTAAATTTTGCATCTGTGAGTTGATGGAGAACGGATATGGGGGGAAGAGCCATTTATTGGCAGCGGTCTACTCTGACCCTCTGCCTACTCTCTTCTCTAGGATTTGGAGGGATCTCACTAGGCAAGATCTCACTGGTTCCCATTCTGGCCCTGTGGCTTTGGGGACGAAGGCCAAATCTCTACTACGCCCCTCTCTGTGCGGCCCGTCCCTGCACACCTCACCCCTTTGTCTCATGCCAACCTCCCCCTGGCCCCTTTCATCCCCAGGAACATTTTCACCCCCTTAAGCTCACCATGATCCCTTGCACCCCCTGGCCTTTTGTCATGCTGTCCTCTCTCCCTGTGACGCAGGCTTCATCCTCCCTGCCTTGACCATTTCCCGCTTTCGTGGAGGCTCTCGGAGCACCTGTACCCTGCTCCTCCCCCTGCACTCATTAGGTGGCAATTTAATATTTCCCTGTGGAATGATTTGATAATGCTGGCCTTCCCCGTTGGACTGCGGGTCACAGAGGGATGGGAACCTCCTCTGCCTTGTCCTATATTTTGCCCCCCCCTCCCCGCCCTGCCAGGGCTCACAGTGGGCTTGGTGAGCAGTGGACACTCAGAGCCCATGGGGTGCAGGGCCTGGCAGCGAAGAGGCATCCGGCAGGGTTTGCTGAGCAAATACGTAAAGGTTTCGTGGCGAGTGGTGGCGGAATGGGAGGTTAACACCTAAGTTGCTGGGCTCGAGGTCCCGGGCTCCCTCTGCGGCCCCGTGCACCGTGGGGGCGAACTCGTTGCTTGTTGAACTGGGTGGAAGTGCCTTGGCCTTTCTCATACCCACAAGCCGTGACTCAGGTTATATGAAGAACAATCAAATGCTCCCTCTTTTTTTTTGTCTCTAAAGACAGCAGCTTACTAGCCACAAGAGACCTCCTGACGCCTACTCACGCCTCAGCTCAGCCAGAGGGTTTTCTTTATTTGAAAAAAACTTGTATAGAACGAGACGTAAATGCTCATTGAAAAAAAAAAAAAAAACAAACGTAAAATGCTACTGAAGTGTGGTGAGAAAACGTGGAAGGCCTCCTGCCGGGTCGCACTCCCAGCAATAACCACTGTAACAGCGTCCACACGTGTAAAATAACCATAACAATGATAACAGCTAACACTGACATGGGGCTCACTCTCAGGCTACTTTACATATGGAGCGTCACAAAAGCCCAGATGGTGGGTGCCTGACTTTCATCCCCGTTTCATCGATGGAGAAATGTGCAAAGAGCTTGAGTAAAGTTGCCCAACGTGGCGGGACCCCGGGACTGGAATCCAGGGAACAGGCTGGAGACTCTAGGAGCTTTTCTAGAGACTTCCTCCTTTTATGCAAATGTCGACACTTCCCATCTCAGAGCACGGTCGTTCAAGGCTGGAGTCTGGACTTAAGCCTTGACTGCTCCTTCCCAGCTCCGTGACCTTGGACAGCTTACCAAACCCCTCCGTGCCCCGGCTTCTTCTTCATCTGTGAAATGGATGACGGCAGGGCGGTTCCACTTTTGGATGGTTGTGAGTCAGGGGAAGGAGAGTGACTGCAGCACAGTTTGGCACAGTGGTGGGTATGTTGCTGGTGTCACTGCCACCCGCTCCAGGCGTGAGCTGTTCTCCGGGCACCAGGATGCACACTTCTCGCTCCCCCCGACCCCGCAGCGAGCCGCTGTCCCAAGCCGGCAATGACCTCCCACCTCCTTCCCTTTACTGGCAGCCCAGGGCCCGAGCCCAGGCTTTCTGAGTTCTGGCAGACATTGCTTCACAAGAGCACAATGGCTGTCACCCTTGTGGCGACCGCTGCGAGCCCGGAGCCCCGCGAGGGCCTTTCTGCCCAGTGGACTAGGGCTGTCGTGGTTGAGAGCTTGGGAACCTGACGGTCCTGAGTTCAAATCTGTACTCGGGCGCTTCCCGCCGCTGCGCTGTGGACGAGAGGCTTTGCCATTCAGCCTTGCGGGGAGCTCAGAGCAGGTGCGTCGTGAGTGAAACGAGTCTCACTTTCTCATCCGTGAAGGGCGTGCAGTGAGCACCAGCCCGGGGGGATCGAGCAGACGAACTGATTTGATAGGTGCCGGTGCTCGGCCCTACACGCACCTTGTGATCTACGAGATGCCAGCTGCCAGCGTGACCTCCTTTTCTCTCCACTATAGCCTCAGAGGTAGAACTTACCAGTGAGGAAACTGAGGCTTCCTGAAGGCAGTCACTTGTCCAAAGTCGTATCTCTGGCTCTGATGGCTCTGAGGTGGCCACGCCCAGCCCCACAGAAGCCAGCGGCCTTCTCTGGCCCCAGGATGGGCCCGCAGCCCCCGCTCCGATCCCCCTCCTCCCGTCACACCAGGTACCCCTTGCCACTTCTATGACACCCCTGACCCACAGGGCCACTGGGGACAGTGGGGATGGGAAGGGGAGCCAGAGGATGCCGTTGCCAAGAAGGAGAGGCCAAGGACTGGCCAAAGGAATTCTAGACTCCCCCGATCCTGGAGTGAGAGAAGCCAACCTTCTTGAGATGGTTGGGCCCCCATTTCTGTCCAACCCTCTTCGAATACGCCCGAACCAGCCTGCCCTCTGGTCTGCCAAGCAGTCATCCAGCCTCTGCTCGCACCTCTGCCAGCACAGAGCTTGCTGTCTCCTGAGGCCCCCACTGCGCCCGGGGCTGCACCCCAGCTGGTGGGAGCGCACGAGAACACAACCACAGGGGCTCCGACAGTCGGGTGGAAAAGCATCGGTTCCGAGAAAGCCCTGGGGCAAAGCCCACCGCATCCTCCCTTCGTGCCCAGGGACAATTGACCAGCTGAGGCCCCCTTCCCGGGACTGTCAACCCCACTCTTTCCACACCAGCTTGTCCAGTCCTTCCTCTGCACGGAGTGGATCTTCACACAACCAGGTTAGGTAATGCTCCCAACACCTCATGTGGGGAAAGCTAGCGCTGTCCACTGATGGAGAAACTGAGGCACAGAGCAGTGAAATGGCATGCCCAAGCACCCATAGCAGTAAGTGACAGAGCTGGACACTGATCCCTACACTCAGGTGAGATGTCAGAGCCAGCAGGCCCCAGACCCAGGATCTGTTCAGGGAACTTCAACTGGCCACTCAGCTGAATCCCCGGGGGTAGGTGTAAGGGGTGCCTACCCCAAACTTAATTAAGTATATGTTTTAAAGGATCCCCAGGGAAGCCAGGATCGAGAATCACTAATGGATCCAAGCCCCATCGGTTTTTAGGTGAGGCAACAAAGGCCCAGAGAGGCCAAGTCACTTGTCCAAGGTCGCACAGCAAATCCATGGCACTAGAACTGGGTCTTGGGGTCCCTCAGCCCGGCAGGACTCTGACATTTTTCAAAGTTGATGCTAAATAAACTGATTGCATTTCATTGGTCAATGTGCTGCCCACACCCACCCCTGCTGCAGCTGCCCAGCCCCCAGCCTGATTCCTCCTCCGGATTGGCTGGGTCCTCTGCATTCAGAAGCAGAGGGAAAATCCACCAGGGAAACTGGCAGGTATGGGGTCTTTTTGCCCGTATCTGCGGGTTTGTCTTCCCCTTACCTCTCGCGAGATGGGCTGGAGGGTAAACAGAGCAGTGTTCTTTGTGGAATGGAGAGGGCCTATATCTCTTCATAGATGCTAGGGCAAGAGGGCTGGGCAGGAGGGGGGCCCCTCTGGGGCACCCCCTGGCCAGGACTGCAGCAAGCGAGACACCTGGGATAGTGTCCAGCAACCAGGGTCATCTCACCCCTTCCATTTGCTGGTCGAGTGAACGTAGCCCGAAACCGCCCCCGCGAGTGGACACCCCTCAACAAGCTGTGGCCAGTGGTTGTGTGGCCCTGGCAGGATTAGATGAGATGAGCCACGTCGGGGTCTCCCCGCAGGCAAGTCTAAGCACCTGCTGTCATCACAAGGCATCTGTGTCAGGGCCGAGTGTGAGCTTGAACCTCACTGTATGACCCTGGCTAAGTCCCTTCTTCCCCGGAAGCCTCAACTGTCTCTTCTGTAAAATGGGAAGAAGATGATTTCTGGGGTCCCTTCCTGCCCAGCTGTTCAGGGTCGATTTTTTTTTACTGCTTTCAGAGTGTGCTGTAGTCACAAGTTTAGAGCAGACAAGGTCAAGAGCAACACCTGGAATCTGACCCTGATTCTTTCAGCACAGTCAAGGCAGGCACTGCTGACTATCCTCCATGCGGGACGGGCTGGAGGGGCACATTCCCTTGGGACACCACTTGGACACCGAGGCTGGCTTCTCCTGCCTCAACTGTGCAGTGTTTTCCTGACCCGGAGCCTAGTTCTAAAACCTACCATTTGTCCAGACCTTCTGAAGCTCCCGTCTGTTAACCACCTGCTACGTGCCAGCCCTGTGATATGATGTGACTTGTTCAGAGTCTCAGTGGCAAGAACAAGCCTGACACGGAGGCCTGCGTGGCCCTGGGTTTCTGCACTTCGTCCCACACTGCCTTACTTTGTGAAAATAGTGCTAATCCTACCTTTTATAAATGCCTCACTATGCTCTTGGGAGTTTACGGCAGTTGGTTAGAAGCGTGGCCCCAGAAGCCAAACTGCCAGCGTTCAAATCCTGGCTCTAACCTTTGCTGTGTGACCTGGGGCAAGTTACTTAACCTCTCTGTGCCTCAGTTTTTACACCTGTAAAATGGCTTACTGACTTCCTTCCAAGGAGAACAGCGTAGAGAGGGAGGGGTCTGAGGGTGGGGAGAGTAACTTGACAGTGGAGAAGCCTGATAAATACCACCTCAGCTTGCCATCAAGGTCAACATCAACATGTGGTCATGTGGATAGTGTGTGCTTTTTTTTTTTTTTTTTAATTTTTTTTTTTTAACATTTATTTATTTTTGAGACAGAGAGAGACAGAACAAGAGGGACAGAACATGAACGGGGGAGGGTCAGAGAGAGAAGGAGACACAGAATCCGAAACAGGCTCCAGGCTCTGAGTGGTCAGCACAGAGTCCGATGCGGGGCTTGAACTCACGGACCGCGAGATCATGACCTGAGCTGAAGTCGGACGCTTAACCGACTGAGCCACCCAGGCGCCCCGATAGTGTGTGCTTTTTATATGATGTGATGAAAATGACATTTTACCTTGTGGTCTTCCTCCTCAAATCCTATAACTCTAGGCTAATCATGAGAAAAACATCAGAGAAATTCCAGCAGAAGGACATTCTACAAAATACTTGACTGTCAAAGTCATTTAAGAAAAGGAAGGTCTAAGAATCTGCCAGGGCCAAGAGGTGCCTAAGGAAACATGACAACTAAATGCAATGTGGTGTCCTGGGCGGGCTCCCCGACCGGGAAAAGGACATCAGGTGAAAACTATGGAAATCCGAATAACGTGAGGATGTTAGTTAACAGCAATTCATTAGTTGTAACAAATGCTCCATATTAATGTCGGATATTGATAGTGAGAGGACTGGGTATGTGTGTGGGGGTTATGGGAACTCTGTATTATCTTCTCAATTTTTTCTCTAAATCTGAAACTTCTAAAAACTAAAGCTTTTTTTTTTTAAACTTTTTTAAGCTTATTTATTTATTTTTGAGACAGAGAGAGTGCGAGGAGGCGGGGGCAGAGAGAGAGAGGGAGAGAGAGAATCCCAAGCAGGCTCTGCGCTCTCAGTGCAGAGCCCAGTGTGGGGCTTGAACCCACAAACCATGAGATTGTGACCTGAGCCAAAACAAAGGGTCGGACGCTTAACCAACCGAGCCACCCAGGCGCCCCAAAGCTTTTTTTTTTTGCTTTTTTTTTTTTTTTTTTCAACGTTTTTTTTTTTTTTTTATTTATTTTTGGGACAGAGAGAGACAGAGCATGAACGGGGGAGGGGCAGAGAGAGAGGGAGACACAGAATCGGAAACAGGCTCCAGGCTCCGAGCCATCAGCCCAGAGCCTGACGCGGGGCTCGAACTCACGGACCGCGAGATCGTGACCTGGCTGAAGTCGGACGCTCGCTTAACCGACTGCGCCACCCAGGCGCCCCTTTTTGCTTTTTTTTTTAATGGGAATAATGATAGTTCTCACCTCCTAGGGTCATTGGAAGGATAAAATGAGTGAATGCATGCAAATTGCTTTGAATAGAACCTGGTGCATATAAAGCCCTCAGAACTGCTCGCAGTCATTATTATCATTGTTTTGGGGTGGGCACACACGCCCAGGGTGGGGGGGGGCCAGGTAGGTCAGCAGGTCACATGATGGCAGCCAAGGTTCGCTCCCTACTTCCAGGGAAACCATTTCTCCTGCAATTCTGGGAAGGCTGGACTGGCACATCCCAGGCTGGGTTTGCTCGTCCACCCTGTCCCAGTCAGCCCGTGTGTGCTCCCCTGAGCCAGGACGGGCAGAGGAGAGGAGCGGGCCCCAGTGGGGTGTGTGGGGGTGGGTACAGCCCCAGTCTCAGAGCCAGCGAGTCTGGGGTGAGCCTGGCCCGATCCCAGCCAGCTGGTGACCTGGAGGAAGTGAAGGCGCCGGTCTGGGCCTCCCCTTCTCGCTCAGAAAGTGGGGGTATTTGCCTCAGCCTCATATGGCCTGGCATTGGGGTAAGTACTCAGTAAAAGGAATAGTTCTGGGCAGGGCAGGGTGGGTTTAGCATTTCGAAAAGTGCCCTGGATTGGAACGATGCTCAGGACCGTCCATTGATTGGCATCCCCATCCCCCACCCTGCAGAACGACCCTTCCCCCAGCCTCCTTTTGGTTCCTCTCCTGCCCATGTGAGGCCAGATTGGGCTCTGAGCACAGGTGGACCCGGAACTGGGGGGCAGTTGGCTCTTCTGGTCCCATAGGAGGCAAGTCAGGAGAGAGGAGGGGCCTGGCTGCCAGCTGCTTATCCACAGAGGATAAGCCACCTCCGTGGGATAAGCACCCACCCCTTGGTGGGGCCATCCTGGGGGAGGGGGAGGGTAGCCAGACGCTGCCCCTGTCTGGGCACACCTGGAGCCGGGCAGTGGGGTGTGAAGGAGGGCTGCGTGGGGTGGAGAGCCCCATCTCCTGCCTCCAGAGGCTCCAGGGCCCCGGTCCAGAGGCTCGCAGCCCCATCTCTGTCCTAGCCTGTCCCAGCTCCTGCAGCGACACCACTGCAGCCCTAGTCTCAGAGCTTGAAGTCCATTTGGTCATCTGGAACCAGTTCATTGCCTCGGAGGCCTTGGCCTTGACACCAGCCACAGACCAAGCCCTGATGCATCCGGGCACATAGCCTGGGCCACACGGAGCCCCGACCCTGGTCTCACATGGACCCATAACCACAGCCCCAGCATCCAGGCCCTAAGCAGCCATGTCGGAGATGTAGATGTGGGTCCTGGAAGGACCCAGGCCACTCACTCCCTGGGGCTGAACTGCCAGGCCAGCAGTGTCACTCCCGAGTGTCACTCCCGGACGTGGAGGCCATCCACACGGCTCCAGGACAACCTGGACACACAACTTCGTAAAGCCCTCGGCTGACCCTCGGGACACATGGGTCCTGCACCACCCCCTTGTGACCCTGGACACGTCCCACGCTTCTTGGCCTCAGTTTCCCTTTTGCCCTCTGAGGGATGAATGGATGACCTTTGAGGACCTTCCCCGTTCTGACAGTTGGTGATTCGGGAAGACGGGAAACATGAAATGCTCTTGTGGGCGTGTTTCCAGACTTTTCCTGGCTCTTATTTTCCTAGTCTGAATCCCCTCCACTCTGCTCTCCTGGCTTCAGGCTCAGAGCACACAGCCCCTGGGGCCACACAGACCTGGCCTCGAGACCTAGGGGGACCTCAGCAAGTTTCTTAGCCTCTCAGAGCCTCAGTCTGCTCATCTGTGAAATGGGGATTTTGAATGCTGGGAAATCTCGTGCAGGTGATGAGAAGCCGGCACAGAGCCTGGCATGAGCAAAGAGTCAGTGAGAGTCAGAGCCAAACGTTCCACCCTTGCATGGGGTTTCTGGGCTTTACTCGGGTCCAATGGTGACTTAAGATCCTGTAACACCTTTTTCTTCCCTTTCCCAGTGGGGAGGCTGAGGCCTAGAGAGGTCAAGCTCCTCGCTGACAGAGTGGGATCAGCATGATCCCATGGTCCACCCCCAAAGCCTCTTCGCTGCACTCCATGGAAACCATCACAACCCTGGGCAGGCCGCCGCCTCTCTCTGAGCCTCAGTTTCCTCCTCGGTGAGAGAAGGGTGTGGGCCGGTGGGATGTCCCCCTCGGGCTCCCAGAGCTTCCCCGGCTCAGCTACTGAAGAGGACAGGAGCGTGCTGGGGTGGGAGGTTACGGCTGGATGGCAGGCCTCGAGAAACCTCTGGAATGTGGGTTTGAAAGTTTGGGGCCCGTTTTTGCTACAAGGCCCCCCCCCCCCTCCTTTCTTTTCATGACTTTTCACCAACTGTTTCTTCCCTTAATCCAAACCATTGTTTTTCCAGGGTGAAATTTAAATCAAAGCCACATGGTTTCCCCAACACACACACCCTTGCCAAATGGAAGCGTGTTCTCGGCAAACAATAGCGACCCTGTTGAAGGGGACTCTGATCTCTCTGTGGGGATCACCAGGCAATGGGAAGACTTGGGGGGCTTTGAGTTGGCCGGACTGGAGTGGGCTTAGAAGTTTCCAGGCCCAAATGTGGCTCAGACCAGGGACAGAGGATGGGCCACAGTTCCTTCATTGGGAGGGCGGGCAAGAGCCCCTTTCCTGAGCCTGGGGTCTCTGCCATGGGCATATGGGATGGTGCCCAGACCCCTGAGCACAAGGCGTGGGTGGGTTCACAAGGTCAGCCCAGCAGGGCTTGGCCGTTCAGGGGACTTGAAGCATGGCAGCAATGTGGTCTGGTGGGTAAGACTGGGAGCCTGGTTTGTGTCTGCCTCTCGCTCACTTGCCGTGTGACTCTGGACAAGCTCCTTAACTTCTCGGAGCTTCAGTAAAATGGAGCTTTTGCCAGGCCTCTCTCTTCGGGGCTGTGGGGAGAATGATCCAGGCAAACTGAGGCCGGCACGGGGTCGCCGGAGCACGCCTGCTGCGCGGGGCAGCTCACAGAAGCAGCTCAGGAAGGTGCAGAAGTGAGGGGGTCTCGGAGAGGAAAGGAGGGAGATGCCGGGCACAGTCCCAGGACAGAAGCTAGGGGGCGGGAGGGGCGGGGAGGGGGAGGCAGGGAAGTCTAGGCACAGGGTTGCGGAGTGGGGTGGAGGGTCACAGCCCTCTGAAGGGGGCAGGCGGCTCTACTTCGGGGAGTGGAGGGGGGAGGGGTACGGGGGTGGGGAGGGACCCCGGGGAGGGGAGCGGGGAGGAGTCCTGGCCAATCCCCAGGGACCGTGCTCCAGGGGCTTCCCCAGGCCCGGCCTCTGCTTTGCATAGTCTAGCACCCCCAGGTGTGCCCATAGCTTGGAGCCCCTGGGGAAGGGCGAGGTCAGGAGAGCAGGGGGCACCCCCCCACACACACACACAAAGAGTTAACCACCTGCCCCCAGGCGTATGTCTACAGAAGGCCTGGACACCTGTTGGGTGAGCACACTCATACACACAGGTCCCTGCGCCCAGGCACACAGACTGAGACAAATATGCAAATGGACAGACACTAGACTCATATGCAAAATACAGACCCAGACAGGCCGAGGCACAGCAACACATTCCACACTGGGTCCAAGCCACGTCCAGGGCTGTGCGCGCATGGAAACGCACACACGTGCACACGCATGTGCGTGCGTGCTCGCACCCTCGTGCAAAACGAGAGCCACGGAGGCCTCGTACGGCACAGCTCCGAGAGGAGAGCCTCTCCCGCCCCCCCCCCCCCCTTATTCTCTCCACAAACACAAATGGCACCTCCCAAGAGCCAGGACACAAAACAGACACGGTCCCCACCCTTGGAACTTACATTCTAGTGAGAAAAAAAATCAATAATGCTTGTTGAAATTCTTCTTCTTCTTCGCGTGGTCATGTGATTTGATTCCTTTAATCCTCACAATGACCTTCTGGAGTTGGGGGTTATCTGCCTGACAGATGAGGAAACGGGGGAGGGGGTGCCTAGAGGGGTGGTCCCAGAGCTGACAAGCAGTGGCCTCTCCCTCGGAGGGCTTGGGACGGGGCTCTCTGCCGCCCCGCAGAGACCTCCACACAGTCCTGGGGACATACCCCACCCGGAGATGTGACCATACCTCACCTGTGACGCTGGCCTAGCCACTGTCCTTCCGCTAAGTCCTCATCCACTGGGAGAAGTCCTTCTGCCCATCATGCAGTAGAGGACATGGAGTCCCCGAGAGGACAGGTGGCCTTATGAGGGGGCAGAGCTGGGCACTGCATGCAGGACAGAGGGGTCCCTCAGCCGGAGGGTCAGAGAGAGAGGGGAGCATTTCCGGCTCCCGCCCCGCCCCCAGACCCCTCAATCAATCAGTCCAGGAAACCTCCGTGACCCTGGTTCCAGCGGCACATGGTCCAAGCTCCAAGGGCTCCAGGCTCCGCCCCTAAAATCCAGCCGGCCCAGCCTGTGGGCTCCGCATTGCTTCCCATGTCACCTGAAGAGTCACCACCAAGCGCTGCCAGGCTGAGAGAGCCACACTCCTTGAGCTCCAGGGCCCGAGGGGACAAACATTTGGCCCCGCAAGTCCTGATCCCTTTTTCCCTGCAGCCGGGAGGTACAGGGGCATCATTCATCCAGGTCCCTTGTAAGTGACGCGTCATTTCTGGGGGCCTCTTGGCAATCACCCTCTTGTGGGGGCAATACCTGCCCTCTAGCCACTCACAACCTGTCCCAGAGTTTCTTAGTCACCCGATCAACTGGAGGAATCTTAAAAAACTCACCTCCCTGGGCCCCATCCCAATCTACTAAATTCTAGTCTCAGGGCTGGAGTCTCACAATCTGCACTTTTTCCCCAAAGCCCAGAGATCTAGAGAACCTAGAGAGCCAGCACCAAGAACCCCTGGCCCAGGGCCCTGATGACTGCTAGTCGTTATGTTTCTGACTTATTAATCAAAATGTTTAGTCTTATTTAATCCGGGGTCAACCCCCAAGTGATCTAGTAGGTGCTCGAGAAATGTCTGATAGTGACACCAGTGGGCTGGCCAAGGTCGTGCAGCAGAGAGGTGCAGCTGTTTTGCCACCGGCCTGCTGCGTGACCTTGGGGGCAAGCTGCCGCCCTCTCTGGGCCTTCGCTCTGATAGTTTCTAAGGGCTGACGGTGAGCCCCTCCTGGCTACCAAAGGCTGCTTAAACTTAAAAGATCACTGGGAAGTGATCTTAGTCCCAGCCTGGGATGGGACTGATTTCCCAGGCATCTCTGGGGTTTCCCCAGGTTACCCTCTGAAAAATGGGCCTAGGCCATTGAGTCACCCTGAGCTATACTGGGCACAGCCCGGACATAGAGGGTGTTATTCCACACCTAAGGGGAGTAACCTTGGCCGGTCCCTGAACACCAGCCTGGGCCTGGGGGGCTGAGCTTGAGAGAAGCGAGAACCCCCCCCCCGCCCCCTCCCCGTCCCCTCCCCCATCCCCTCGGGGAGGCCGAGATGGTGGGCGAGGAGCAGGTGCTCAGTCCTCGCTTCTTAGAATCCCTGAGAGGACCCGGTGGGTGAGCTCATTTACGGGAAAGGGGGATGGGGGCTTGTTCTTCTCACCTGGCCCTCCTGGGGGGCAGCAAGTGCGTCAGCAGCCCTGGGCCCCGGCCTGCCTCCGGAAACGCCGCCCAGGGCTCAGTCACGAACCCAGGCAGGCGGGGGGGGGGGGGGGGCAGCCGGAGCACTGAGGGGAGTCAGGTGACCTGCAAGGAAGCTTGGCTGGGGGCCTGGAGGCTGCAGTGGGGTGTAGAGTGAGGTCAACTTCCCCCTTCCTTGGCTTGTACCCCTACACCCGCCTGGATGTCTCTTCAGCTGTCTGTCTGTCTGTCCTCTGTCCTCCGGCCCCCCATAGGCTCAGGACCTCTGCTGGGCCCCCCCTGGTGCCTGTGAGGCCTGAGTTCCCTTCAACAGGGACCTCCCGGGGCCTTCAGGTCAGAGTCCTGCATGTGGTGGGGTGCAGACCCCAGCCAGGGCTTGGTGGGGAGAGCCCTGTCTCCCTCCAGCACCCCCCCTCCCTCCCCCCCACCTCTCTGCAGCTATTTAAAGCAAGTGGTGGCCGTGGGAAACTTCTTCAGATGTGTGGTTTCTTCTTCTTCGGCACAGGGACAGGGCGTCTTCTCTCTCTCGGTCTGGTGACTCATCCAGAGTGAGAAAAGCCTTTTTGTTGCTTGACGCTCGCTCGAGGCTCTGTGGTCTGAGAACCTGGCCTGATGGGGCCTTCCCTCACTGGGACTCCTGGAAGAACTTGGAAGTGCCCGGAGCGGCCCTTCGGTCCCATCAGCGGACCCAGGGAGGCCAGGGAGGGCTGACACGTCGGGCCGGGGTCAGGGCCTGCCTGGCTGGGAGGGCGCCTGTCTTCGAAACTCATCGCAGCCACCGCTTCCTCCGAGAAGGTGCCCCTGGTTCCTCCAAAACCTCAGCCAATCTCCACCTGAGCGACTCAGTCCTCTGCCCTCAGTCTTCTCATCTGTGAAGTGGGGCGGTGAGGCCAAACTTACAGACCTGCACGAAGGTTAACTGCAGAACGCGTAGCATGGTATCTGACACACAGTAGGTGCTCAGTGGGTGTGGCGGATCACCAGTGAGAGTTGCCAGCATTTCCTGGGCGTTTATTTTGCGCCAAGCCCTTTGTATGAACGATCCCATTTACTTGTGGGAAGTGCTTACTGGTATCACTCCCATTTAACAGATGAGCAAACTGAGGCACAGGGAGTCAAGTAACTTACGCATTATCTCATACCCAGTAAGGGCAAAGTGAGATTCAAACCCAGGTGATGAGACCCCAGAGCACGAGCCATTAACCCCTGCGCCAGCCTCTCCCAGGAGCGTGGCAAGTGGTAGCTGATAAAGGTCTAGATTCTAAGAACCACGAAGAGCCCTTCTGCCCAGAGCCTTGTCCGTGCTGTTCCCTCTGCTTGGAGGCTGAACCCATTCTACTTGCCTGACCGTATTCTCCTCCAGCTTGAGACCTCAGCTGGAAGGTCACTTCCTCCTGGAACCTTCCAGGATTGCCTGTTAGGTGCCCTCGTGGCACACGACACCTCCCTGCCTGCTTATCGTAACTGCCATCGAATCAAGATCAGTGCAATTTTCTGCCCGGGTCCCTCCCCAGACTGCGAGCAGCCCTAGTGTAGGGGTGAGTCTGGACTCCCATTGCTACATCCCCAGGGCGAGCACAGTTCCTAGCACACGATGGGTTCTTAAGGTTGTGGACTGAATAAGTGCCACCAAGGTGTCCAGTGGCTGGGCGGGGCATAGAGGGGCATTCACCGGGAAAGTTTTCCAAGGACTTGTCTTTTCTCTCATAATACAGAAACCCCTTTGGTAACCTCTGGGGAAAACAGTCCCTTAGACCTGCCACTCCATAAGGTTTGGGGGGAGACAGAAGGGTCCCAGGGGGGTTTTGCAGGAGACCCAATTTCTCAGGACAGCCGGTGGCCTCCCCTCCGTGGATCTGGGCCTCCCAGGTCATTTGCTTATGGCCCTGGAGCATCGTGGAGGTAAGAGGGAGGGACACCCCCTCTTGTGCCCCCACCACTCCCTCCTGGAGGTCCAGAGGTCACGAGGGTCAGGGCAAATGGTGCACATCAGAGGTGGGGTTGGGGTCCGAGAGACGTTCCAGGGAAGAGGCGAGCACAGGGTCTTGGGTCTCCAGGGTGTGAGGGGAGCCGGGCGCCCTGAGTGATGGAGCCGAGAGGGAGGCTGGGCTGCCCCGGCGGAAGGAGCAGCAGCTGCTGTCTGCTGATCTCTGGTGGGTGCGTGGAGAACTGCCACGAACGCAGAAAGTTGGGGCCTCAGACGTGGACCGGGGGAGCAGAGGCTGCATAGAACCCACGCCAGTGGGGGGCCGGCAGTGGGGGGGGGGGCAGCCCATCTGACCACGGGAGCAGCTGTGTCAGCCAAGGGGCCGCCTTTCTGTCCATGGAAGGGGACGTAGCCACACCAGCCACCAGTGGGTGTCACTGCACCAGCAACCCACCAGGTAGGGACCGTGCAGAGGCCCAGAGCGGCCACACCAGCAAGAGTAGCACAACTGACCACAGAAGCAAATGTTCCCCCTTTGACACCAAATGCTCTATGTTGTGTGCGGATGCTGGGGCTTTGGCCACCGCTGTTCCCTCCTTCCTGGGGCTCTGGCTGCCTTGCAGGCCTTGCAAGAGTCAATGCGGGCCCATGGAGGCAGGAGGACCGTGGGCACGAGGGGAAACCGCGGCTGGGGAGCTGGGGGTGGCAGGGGAGAAGCCCGGGCTACTGGACAGGGTGGGGGATGGGGAGGGGGGGTGGGGAACGCAGGGCCGCCTCGGGCATTGGAGTCACCGCCTCCTCCCTCTGGTCCTCCCCTTGCCCTGAGCACAGATGAGAGCTCAGGGCCTTGGGAAGCCGGCAGACTGGAAAGCTGAGGATCCGGGAACCTGAAGCCCCAGCCACAGGCTTGTCACTTGGGTGAGATCTTCCCCATCCCTCGGATGCTCTTGGAAGAAGGGGGAGGAAGGGCGCAGCGCAGTGAGTAGCTGCAAAGAGAAACAGGGCACGGGGAGTGGAGATAGCTGGCCTGAGCGGGCCCCTCGTCTCTCAGGGCCTCGGTCTCTGTCTGTAACACTAGACGCTTGGCCTCACCGTCCCGAGCAGTCTCCCAGCTGGTGGCTCGAGAATAGGAGGGATGAGACCTTTGCAGCTCCATTACCCCACATGGACTCGGGGTACCCCACAGCGACTCGGGAGGGTGGGGGAGGGGAACGTCACTCGACAGGGGGTAGAGATGAGTTCCGGGGGCTCAGGCACGTGGGGATGGACAGAAGCCTGTGCAGCTGAGCCCCTCACCCCCACCCCGGCGTCCCTTCTTGCTGAAACGCTCAGACACAGGAAGAGCAGTCTTCTCCCAGGCCGCAGCTGCCTACCTCATGTGGAAAGCCACAGATTCACCGAAAACCCAGGTCCCTGCCCTGTCCATTTCCGACTCCCTGTGCCGGCCTCAAAATCGAAGGTGTCTCCGCACTGCACAGAAGGGAAGGCTGAGGCCAGCAAGGGCAAAGGACTTGTCTGAGCCTCCGCCCCCCGCTCCCCCCAGGAGACCATGTCTGAACAGGGACTAGAATCGAGGTATCTTGTGATTCTCTGGCCTGGTTCCCTGCCCCCGACCACCATCACCACTACCACCAAAACTAAAGATTTATCAAGGGCTCCAGTAGCTCTGGTCCATCTGGGGCCTGCTCAGATATGTGCCCAGCCAGGTCAGACTCCTTCGCTGCAACCCCACCCTTGCCTTAAGGTTCAGCCTTGCCAGCCCTAGGGTCCCAGGTGCTGCCCCGCTCTTCTGTTACCTGAACAGCTTCCTGGAAAGCCCTGGAGAGGCCGGGCCAGAGCTGAGCGCCAAAGCTCTGCCAGGCCTTAGCGAGGCCAGCAACTGCCTTCTGAGATCAGCCTAAGAAGGACGTGTCCGCAGTTGTCCCTTTACGTTTGCAGAGCCAGAACTTATCCTCCCTGAGCTTATCACCTCACAGCAGCCCCTGGACAGACAAGAAGCCAGAGGCACCTGCTTGGCTAAAACACCATGACCGACCTCAGCTCCTCTCCTCTTGGGCACTGGGTTCAGGGGGCTGCGTTATTTAAGGGCAGAAATGCTCCAGAGAAAGTGCCCTGTGGATCCCAGAAGGGGAGTTTGCAAAGGACTCTGAGGCACTGGGGAGCTGGGGGCCAGTAGGGGTGAGACACCCATCCAAGGTCACATAGTGAGTTTGGGCAGGGCTGGTAGGGGAGATCTATCTGCTGTCCCCGACCCAGAACCTGGCTCTGATCAGACAGCTGGGCTGACCCAAGGCCCGGCTGGTGCATGACCCCAGGGTGGTCCATGCAGGTGAGGCTGGGAGTCTCCATCCACAGCTCGGAAGCCCATCAGGTTCAGAGCACCCCCAGCCCCAGGGAAATCCCAAAGGCAGACAGTTGTGGGAATGAAAGGCCCCCTCCCCACCCCACTTACACACCCTCTGCCCTTTTGCATAAGACCGGGAACGTCTGACCTGGAGCCCTGGCCGGATTCTAGTCCGGCCCAGGCAAAAAATTTCCCTCGCAGTTTGGAATAGACCATGGTCATCACTTCCTGGACCTAAGGGGAGGTGAGGGTCAGGCAGGGGACTGGAAAAGGGGTGACCCCACCATCAGGCTCACAGGGACATGAGTTGTGGGGGGGGGGGGCATTGGGAAGTTGAAAGGACAGCATTTGAGCCACGTGCCTCACTCACTGTGCTCAGCAACGGAAGTGACTATCATCTTATTATTTCTGTTCATCTCGCTCTGCTTTTCCTGATTAATGCTGTGACCCTACTTCCTGAGATCAAGCGACCGTCTACTGCTTCTCTCTGGAGTGCCCGCCTGCCCCCGATCCGGGAGACTCGCGCTGCCCTCTCTGCCCTCCAGCCCACAGGGCTGTGCCCCCTCGTGGGGCAGGGGGCTGGGGAGGCCGGTTGGAGGACAGGCCACTTGCCCCAGACCGCACAGCGGCTCTCAGCCCATGGAGCCGCCAGCCATCCTTTGGGGTCAAGTACATCCAGGAGTGCACTGGAAACTTAAGCAGGTGTGGGGAATGGGGCAGTGAGAGTTCAAGGCAGGGTTGCAGAGGACCCACTGGCCAGGAGGGTTTGCATCCTCACTTATCTGCTGAGTCCTTAAGGTACCCCTCGGCTCTATGTTGAGTACTGGGGTTTGAAATTTAGACAGAGAAAATTAAGGTTTTGTTCCCCACCCCCGCCCCCCCCACCGAGATTCTTCCCTGTACCCCCTCCCTCGGCTGGCTTGTTTGCTTGTTCGTTCGTTTGTTCAGGCAGCAAGCATTTATTGAGCACCTACTGGCTGCTGGCACCCATGAGCCCACCTGAATCCTGGCATGTCACCCAGCTGAGCCTGCCCCGTCGATGTCCCTGCTCTGCCCCCCTCTCCTCGACTCTCCTGTTCCTCCTTCATCAGGCCGGGGGGTGGGGGAGCCGGGGTGGAACGCAGAGGGTCGCGGTTGTCACCAAGAGGGAGACTGGCTGGTGGTCTTCAGCTGTGAAGTCGGCTTTGGTTTTTCGGTTGAGAATCACACCCACACTCGCAACCTGTGGGAAGGAAGGTGACTGGGGCCAGATTCTGTGTTTTCTGGAAACACCACAGGGTGGTGAAAGGTTTTCCAGGCCCTAACCTCAAGCCAAACAGGCAAGATTTTAATCACTGAACGGTCATCAGGTGTCTCCTGTGACCTGGATCCAGCTTCACAACTTGAGGACACCAGGAAGAGAAACGCCCTCGGCACGGAGGCCCCCGCCACTTACAGAGAGCACAGCAGAACATGCGTGGAACGCTGGCTGTGCCAAACACTTTCCGTGCATTTGCCCATGGAGTTCTCAAACCTGTCCCATGACAGGTGTGATTCTCACTTCACAGACGGGAGAGCCAAGGCTCAGAGCTGTCAAGGGACACACTATGGCCACACAGCCAGTAACTCAGATCTGCCCCCTCCAAAGCTCAATTTCTGAGTTGCTAGGCCACAAATTCCTGTGTTCCTGGTGCCCACCTGATTCCACACCCGCAGTGCCCCAGGAGCACTGCATGGCCTGGCAGCACCTGGTGATAAGCCAGGAAGAGGAGCCTGTGGACCACGCTTGGCCCCTGCTCAGGAAATTGTCTGTTGACAGATGATCCTATTTTCATAAAAACAAAACTGTGGCTAAATGTGCACAAAATGGATACTTGAAAAGAAGGAAAGAAAGAAAGAAAGAAAGAAAGAAAGAAAGAAAGAAAGAAGAAAGAAAGAAAGAAAGGAGGGAAGAAAGAAAGAAAGAAAAGAGGGAAGAAAGGAAGAAAGAAAGAAAGAAAGAAAGAAAGAAAGAAAGAAAGGAAGAAAGGAAGGAGGGAGGGAAGAAAGAAAGGAATGAAGAAAGAAAGAAAGAAAGAAAGAAAGAAAGGAAGAAAGAAAGGAGGGAGGGAGGGAAGAAAGAAAGAAAGAAAGAAAGAAAGAAAAAAAGAAAGAAAGAAAGGAGGGAAGAAAGAAAGAAAGAAAGAAAGAAAGGAGGGAGGGAAGAAAGAAAGAAAGGAAGGAAGAAAGAAAGGAGGGAGGGAAGAAAGAAAGAAAGAAAGAAAGAAAGAAAGAAAGAAAGAAGGGAGGGAAGAAAGAAAGGAGGGAGGGAAGAAAGAAAGAAGGAAAGAAAGAAAGGAAGGAAGGAAGAAAGGAGGGAGGGAAGAAAGAGAGAAAGGAGGGAGGGAGGGAGGGAAGAAAGAAAGAAAGGAAGGAAGGAAGAAAGGAAGGAGGGAGGGAAGAAAGAAAGGAAGAAAGGAGGGAGGGAAGAAAGAAAGAAAGGAGGGAGGGAGGGAGGGAAGAAAGAAAGAAAGGAAGGAAGGAAGAAAGGAAGGAGGGAGGGAAGAAAGAAAGAAAGGAGGGAGGGAGGGAGGGAAGAAAGAAAGAAAGGAAGGAAGGAAGAATGGAAGGAGGGAGGGAAGAAAGAAAGAAAGGAGGGAGGGAGGGAGGGAAGAAAGAAAGAAAGGAGGGAGGGAGGGAGGGAAGAAAGAAAGAAAGGAGGGAGGGAGGGAGGGAAGAAAGAAAGAAAGGAGGGAGGGAGGGAGGCAAGAAAGAAAGAAAGGAAGGAAGGAAGGAAGAAAGGAAGGAGGGAGGGAAGAAAGAAAGGAAGAAAGGAGGGAGGGAAGAAAGAAAGAAAGAGGGAAGGAAGGAAGGAGGGGAAAAAACAATAAAAGGGAAATCAGATGCTCACCCCAGAGCCCTCCACCCAAGCCGGAGCTCAAGGGGTTTCGGGGATGGGTGGCCCGACATGGCTGTGGTTGGCAGGACAGGTCTCCCAGCGAGGGGAGTGGTCATTGGGCTCCAGACACAAGAGAGGACAAGGACTAGTGGCCCTGGAAGCCTCCAACGTTCTCTCTCGGGGCCAGAAGACACCACTTTGAGCATCTTGGGGCACAGGTAGGTGGGGTAGACCGAGTAGCTTTGGGGGCTTGTGGTCAAGGATGAGGACTGTGGGGTCAGGCAGACCTGAGGGGCCCAGCTCCCCCTTTAACTCAGAGGACAACCTGGAACAAGTCATTGGCCTCATTTGAGCCTCAGTTTCCTCATCGGCAAAACAGGGCTCGAGAGGGTTGTCAGGAGGACTACATGAGCTCATGCATACAGAGGATCTTCCAGTCCCTGACACGTAGTAGGGAGGCATCACACAACGGCAACTCTTACTCCTTGTTCTCTGCTTCTGGGCCCCAGTGGCCTTTGGGCCAAGCCCTGGCACTCAGGTTGGGAACTGGCTGGAGGGGAATTGGGTCTAAACCCTTTGCTTAAGGTGCAGAATCTGAGGCTCGGGGAGGGGAGAAGGTGGGACCTCCACCCTTGACCACACCCGGCTGCCTCTCTCAAGGCTCAATGCAGCTACACAGAAAGTGTGGGGCTCAGCTACTCCGGGAGATCCGAGCTCTGCGTCACTGCTCCTTATGTGCGGTCCAAACACCTTCCTTGTGATGGCTATCTCCCCTCCCTGCCCCGCCCCCCCCCCCCCCCCCCCCCGCCTCCCTGAGCCCTGCCCAGGCTGGGTTTGGGATCTGAGGACCAACAAAGTTCTCCTCCTTGCTCTCCTTCTGAGTCAGCCCCACCACACCACGCAGGTGACTCAGGGGAGACAAGGCCCCAAACCACACCCCATCTATCCCTGGAGAGGGGAGCTTCACCCCAGGGCCGGGTTTCCCAGAGCCTGCCCTGCCCTGCCCTGCCCTGCCCCACCTACGTCTCTCAGCCTCCCTCGGAAGAAGGGGCTGGAGGGCGGAAGAATGGAGGGATAAAGAAGGAGGAAAAGGAACAGGAGGGGGCTGGGCACCAGGCCAGGCCGAATGTTCCAGACCTCTCTCCACTACAGCCCCAGCCAGGAAGTCGAGTGTGGAGATAGCGAGAAATCCAGGGCACCCCAGTATTCACACTTGTTCCGTGGCTCAGTTGTCCAACAAACATTTGTGAAGCGCCCACTCGGTGCCAGGCGCGGGGCTGGGCCCTGGGGTAGGAGATGAATCAGACCCAGTGCCCGCTCCCCGGCGGGGGTGGGGGTGGGGGTGGGGTCCCAGTCTGCTGGAGGAGACAGACATGGAAACAAATCATTAAAGACATGAATGAAACTCTTTGAGATAAAAATACACGGGATCTGTGAACACAGAGGGGCCACTGAGATGATAAACTTAGTGTTTTACGCAAATTTCACTGGAGGGAGAACTCATGTACCAGCCCCTAGGGGGTGGGAGGCCAGGGTGGGGGCTGAGCTCTTCAGGGGTACCGAAGGCCCCACGCACTGTGAGCCATCTTCCCACCCCGCTTGCATTGCAGTGCCCTTCTGGGAAGTGTTAGCCCTCTAAAATTCGGGACCAGGGAAAGAAAGGCCTTCCAGAACGCAGGAATCGGATTCAGATCCGAAGATTCCATTTCTAGGCCTTGATCTGCAACCCACTTACTCCGTGGTCCTATGCCCGTTACTCATCTGCTAAGCCTTAGTTTTCTCATCTGCCAAGTGGGGCCCTGGATTGGAATATAATTCTAATAGCCAATACTTGCTAAATATTTGCTGTGTACCAGGCACTGGGCCAAATGCTTTGCATACGTTACCTTGTTCAGTCCTTACATCCGCCCTGTGAGGTAAATACTATTAATAGAAGAAATCTCTCACCCAATGAGAGCAAAGCCAGTGGTTGGCTAATAGAAAAAATATTTAAAGCAGGATATCTTATGATACATAAAATAAGCATTTATTGAACGTAACACGTGTGCATGTACATTTATTAGACGATCTTTTGATGCAGTGCCAAACCTCTTTGAGACCGAGGCCTCTGGCCAAAGTCCTACCTTGTTTTTCTTGCATAAAACAAACCTGTACAGCAGCAGCATGGTTCCCATCTGGGCTTCTTTAAAGCCAGGGGAGACCTTAGAGATGCTTGTGAAGCGATCTGGAAGCAGAAGATTTCTGGATTTTTAATAACTTCTCCCCAGTTTTAATTTCCACCTAATTCAACCAAAGGTTTTGGTGGATTTTAACAATTGTATTCCCAGTCTTTTGAAGTTTGTCTTGCCCACACTTAATTCAGCAGCACGTTTGTTTTTTTTTTTTTTTTCTTTTTTGGACAACTCTCCTTTATTGTATCTTTCCAAGGCTTTTTTCTTAGTTTCCAGAGACAAGAATTCTCTGTCCGGCTCTCATTCAAGGCCTGCTCGACGGTTTAGCAATCCCAGCTGGCAGCTCCAGGTTTGGGGAGAGACCTCCCCGAGCCCGCACGAGCACCTTGATGGTGCCCAGCCTGGAACGTTCAGAACGCCGTGGCATCCACGAATCGACCTTTCAAAGGAATGGAGAACGTTTCTAAATCTAGAGAATCCATTGGCTGCAGGCCAGTTAAGGAAGTCTGTACTGTTTTGTCCCCATTTTACAAATAAGGAAACCAAGGTACATGAAGTAATTTCCCCAAGACCACCCTAGGCTTGGCAGAGCTAGGATCTGAACCCAGTCCTGTCGTCTGACTCCACGTTCTTTTTAAAATCTTTTTTTTTTTTTTTTACTTTTTTTTAAATTTATTTTTGGGACAGAGAGAGACAGAGCATGAACGGGAGAGGGGCAGAGAGAGAGAGGGAGACACAGAATCGGAAACAGGCTCCAGGCTCCGAGCCGTCAGCCCAGAGCCCGACGCGGGGCTCGAACTCACGGACCGCGAGATCGTGACCTGGCTGAAGTCGGACGCTTAACCGACTGCGCCACCCAGGCGCCCCTGACTCCACGTTCTTTATCCCTTATGTTCTGCTGCCTCTTTAACACTCTGAGACCCTGTGAGCCCCTGGCTTCTCTGCTCATTAAAAAAATTCACGCACTGTGCACATTCATGGATGATGATCGCTGCTCTCGGGGGACGGCCGGGATTCCCCCAGGTCTGTGTCCCCAAGCCCAGGGCTTATGATGGGAGTGATTAGGTTGCCTCGAATCTTTTTGTAAGTGTCCCGAGTACCTGCTCGGAGCAGACACTGGCCTGGGTGCTGGGATATAACAGGGAGGAGAGACAGATGCGATTGCCACCTTCGTTGAGTTCGGCATCTGGTGGGATCCTTCCAGTGTCTCTCACATCCAAGCCTCCTCTGGCTCAGACTCCCCCTGGGGTGGGGGGGGGTGGGGGGGGACACGGGGGACAGCGAATGTACAAAGGATGCAGATTTGGGGGTCAGATAGATCCGAGTTCCAATTTGGGTTCTGCCACTTACTGACTGTGTGACCCTGGGCCAACAGCGACCTCTCTGAGCCTCAGTGGGAATGATAACTTCTCATTTACAGGCCCTCCGTGGACAGACACCCGCAAGTGCCCGGCACACAGTAGGGCCAGGAAGGAGAAGCTCCCGGGAGCCTCTGGGATGAGCAGGCCCGCTGGCCAGGAGGCGCTCAGCTGCGGTCAGGGGACCGAGCAGGCAGCCAGCCCCGAGCGGCTTCCGACAGGTTGTGGCTGTGGAGAGGGACACGGTGAATGGGGGCAATGAAAAGAGGCCAGACGCTGTCCAGGCCACAGCACGCAAGGGGCGCTTCACTCAGCCACCTCCCAGGCTCAGAAAGGGGAAGGCGGCCCAGACCGGGAAGTGGTCGACTTCTGATGACCACCTCACGGGGACCGCGCCAGCCCGAGCAGGAAGTGGTCGGCCCCTTCCCGCCCCCCACGCTAAGCCGGGCCCCGCCTGAGCTAACACTGGGAAACAGCTGGGCCCGAAAGTCCCTTTCTCTGGTCTGCTCTGGGAGCAATGCTTTATTCTTAGAAACCCAGCTCTGGCTGGGGCCCCCGGCTTTGTGGCTGGGGGTCTGCAGACCTGGGTTCTCATCCCAGCTCTGCCACTTCCTTGGACTGAGGCCCTTGCCAAGTTCCTTCCCTGTCTGGACCTGTTCCCCATCTGCCATGCGGGGTGATAATCTCCCACCTGCTACCTCAGAGAGATCATGAAAATTGAGTCCTGAAAGGTCAGAGCTGGAAAGTCCCCAAGGGCTCCTCTGGTCCGATGTCTTCTTATGGATGAGGAGACCGCGGCCCGAGAGGGAAAGAGATCGCTCACATGATCTCACGTAGCAGCGGCATTTGAGATTCGGGGGAGAGCACTGGATTGGGAGTCTTGTCTGCAGCGGGATCCTGGTCGAGTCAAGCAGCCTTTCTGAGCCTTTTTCTGCCACAGGAGACCAAGCCTTATCTCCCAGGGTTCTTGTGGGGCTCACCTAAAATGATGCATGTGGGGGTGCCTTGCAAACTGTCATGTGCTTGACCGTGGAGCCGGACCGGAATACAGACCTCATGGGGCCTGCTCTTTGCTGCCCCCCCCTCCCACCCAAGACTCCACGCACAGGGAGGGAGGTAGGGCTTCTCCTGCTTTTCTCCAGCCTCTTGGGTGAGAGGTGACAACTCTCTTTTCCTTGATTCCACTGAGTCACTGGAGGCTGTGCTGCTGGAGGGGCTGGATGCGAAGAAGTCACCTTACCCACGTCAGTAGCCAGAGATGTTTATCACCACCGCCACCCAGCCCATATCTTATTTTACCCACCGATGCCACCTTTCCTGCAGGCTCCCAGGGCCCTCCCAGGACCCTGGAGCCCAAATAGCCTTGGTGGTGCGGGTTGGAGGAGTGAAGAGGCAGGACCTGCCCCTCCACACCAGACCTCCCCGATGTCACCTGGCCCAGGCCGCCCAGGCCTTGGGCTTCAGGAGAGAGGGCCTCAGTGCAGGGAGTCCCCGGCTGGTGGCGCTGGCAGAGGAGTTGGAGATGAGCCCATCCAGGGGGCAGAGCTGGGGTCCGCGGGTCTGAAGGAGAGCCAGAAACCCCCAGACCACATACCAGCTTGTGGTTATGTGTGATGTGTGTAGTTGTGCGCCTGTGCGGTTGTGCGTATGTGTGACTGCGTGTGTGAGCGTCTACCCTTCCTGAGGGAGGTGTCCAGATCTCACTACATTTTCAAAGCAAAACTTACAAGTTCAGGATCAGTGTGCTTCCCCCATGTTCCCATTTTGCAAATGAAGAAACTGAGGCACAGAGCGATGAAGTGACTCATAGCCCTTACAGGCAGGACGAAGTGGGGTAGCTGGTGCTCCAATTATGACCTCCTTTTTTTTTTTTTTTTTTTGGCTTAAAAATAAGCCCTGAGAAGTTGAAAGGAAATCTCCATCCCATCCTCCCTGTCCGAGGACTTTGAGGGTGTCTGGGGCTGGGGGAGATTGGGCTTTACCCAGGGAAGTGGAAGGTTAGGTTAGATCCCTGCACCAATCCCCAGAGCTCTTACCATGACCATGACCACGACCAGCACCACCAGCATCATGGGATCTGCCTTACTTACAGGCCGGACCAGTCTGTCACCACCAAAGTAGAAGCTGGGAGGCCCAGCTCGGGTCTCATCTGGAACCCTGTGGGGCTGGCCCAAGGGTGGGATGAAAACCAGCCTCTGGTTCTAAGGTGGGTAGGGTCTTCTGAGCTGAAAGAGAGCTCAACTGACCTGACCCTCATAGAAGATCCCCTTAAAGATCCGTAAGACGTGTAAGCCCTTACCCCATGGAGATTGGGAAAGCGTATGCATTGTCCCTTCCATCTTTCTACAAATGTGCATTTGTTATTACTTTAGCTGGCACCTCTCCAGCACCAATGGAACACGGTTCTAAGTGCTTTGGAGACAACGAACTAATTTAGCCCTTGCAGCACCTCGGAGACAGGTCATGTTATTCTCCCCATCTGATAGTTGGGGAAACAAAAGCACAGAAGTCAAATAACTTGTCCAAGGTCACACACTTAGTAAGTGCCTGGGTCAAGATTAGAACCCGTAGCCTAGTAAATGGGTAGGCAAAGATTGGAACCCATTGCACTACGCGGTCGGATTGGAGGAGTTTGGAGGAGCCCCAGGGGAACCCCAGAGGCACAACCCCTGCAAATGATTGTGAGCTCTTGGAAGGCATGGGCTGTATCATTTCCACTGCTGTGTTCTCAGGGCCTAGCACCGGGCCTGGTACACAGAAGGAGCTCAATAAATGTTGGCTGAGTAAATGAATCAGCTGATGACAATGGCCTGAGCCACACTTGAGGACAATCCAACTGAAGTCATAGTTCTTCTTCCAGCCAACAGGGGGCAGCATGTATAATAAGGTGAGACCTCTAGCAGCCAGGAAGAAGGAATTAGGAGAAAAAGGAGGAAATACTTTGTGGCAGGCATGAACAGTTATCGATTAAAAACAACTTGAAATAAGCCCGGGCTCCCACCATGATAGGGTAGCATGACTGGTGTTCTTAATCTGACAACTAAAGGGTTGGAGATCCAGAGGTGGGGAGGTTCTTGCCCAAGGTCACACAAGTGAGTAGCAGGGCCAGGCATGGCATCCAGGTCTCCTGGGCTCTTTCCTCACCAGAGTGGTATAAATAGCTGAAAGGTTAGAATATGGACCAGACCGCCCCTTGTCTGCCAGGACAAGGTGGGCCCTGAAATGGCAGGTGTTACAAGTTACCCTTTGTGCACATAGCCAGGTTGCCCCCTGGCGGCTATAACCGGCAGGTACCCGGAACCACAGTCAAGATTTTGTCAGTGTATCAGCCAATGGGATGCATTGCTTCCTTACTAGTCCCAGTTTGGCCTCTGGCTGTTGGAAAGACAAAGGACCAAGAGGATCAGGTTCCAGTCCCTCCCAGGACATGCAGTCCAATGGATGAGGCAGGATGGCCCCTGGAACGGGACAGAGAGCCGGTGTGCCTGGGCCCCAAGGACCACAGCCGGTGGCCGCCCTGTCCATCTGTACCTTGTTCAGCACTGTGGATGCCCCATATCTCTCAGGCTCACGTCATTCTGTGGGGCAGCTACTCAGACTTTCCCCATTGGCTGTTAGGAAACTGAGGCTCAGAAATGAGTCATAATTTTGCTCAAAGTCACATAGTTAGGAAGTGAAGGAGCTGGGAATTGAACCCCAATCTAGCAGATTCCGGGTCTGGGCTTGTTCAACTGCCCCGTGTGATCACTGCTGCAGCTCTGAGCGAGTGTGGTCAGCCTGGTCCTGGAAGGCTGTGGGGAAGGGGCTGCACCATGTCAAAGGCCAAGCCAGCTCCTTACGGTGACATCACCCACTGATGATGACAGCCCCCACGCAGCAAATAACATCTAGTCGGTCTTCGGTGTTGCGTGCGGTGGTTTAAGTACTTCCCATAGGGTCGTCTAGTTGCTCGTCCACTTAGCAAATATTCACCAAACGTCTCCTTTGCTCCTATGTTTTAGGTGTGGGCGGGTCACAACAGTGAACAAAACGGAGTTCCCTGCCTTCCTGAAACTTGTATTCTGGACAAAGGAGACAGATCATGAGCCAAATAAGTAATTCACATACTAGTGTGCCAAGTGGTGATGCGTTTTGGAGAAAAGGTAGGAAAGAGGGATGGAGAGAATTTTTTTTTGGTGGGTGGGGGGTTTTAAATGGTGTGGTCAGAGAAGGTTCCCCTGAGATAATGTCGAGCAGTAAACTGAAGGAGAAGGAAGTGAGCCACATGGTGTCTGAGGGAAGAGTGTTCCAGGCAGAGGGAAGAGAGAGTGCAAAGGCTCTGAGGCAACTGTCTCATTGATTCTTCTCAGTCAACCTTGAGTTAGAACTACCATTGTCCCCATTTCATTGATCCTCCAGGTTAGGAGCTTTCCGTGTCTGGTAGGGAAGAGACGGGGCAGATGGAGAAACTGAGGCCCAGAAAGCTCATGGCCAAATTCACCTATGAGAGCCCCCATTAGAGTAAAGGGGTTCTCCTCCTTAGAGGGACTTGTACCTCAACCCACTGCCAGGCAGGCTGGCGGAGGAACATCGGTGACTAATCTTAGCCTGACCAGCCACTGCCCAGGAACCAGAGGTCAGTCTGTGGTTGGGGTCAGAGGTCAGCCTTAGTCTAAGGTTTGTGGCTGGATCTGGGGTCAGTCTGTGGCTGGAATCAAAAGTCAGTCTGTGGCCAAGTCAAGAGCCTGTGTACGATTTGGTTCAGGGGTCAGTCTGGTCTGCGACCAGGAAGAGCAACCAGCCTGTGTTCAAATCAGGACGCTGCCTGTCATTAGGGTCAAAGGCCAGATGGGCCAAGCCAAGGTCAGACCTCAGTCATGGCCAGAGTTGGGGGTGTATGTCTTTGCAATAAAGACTGCCAGCTAAGCTGCATCGGGCCCAACTATGACCTCAGAGCCAGGCCAGGACAAATCATCAGGTGTCCCAACCACTGAGCGTCAGCCACGTGTGAGGCGGCGGGCAGGGCACGGACAGCATAGGCCACAGCCGCACACACGCTGTGTGCTCAGGAACCATGAGTTGCCCGCAGGTTTTCTCCTGTGACTTCCACAGCAGTCCCGGAAAAGGCATTCTGCCCACTTTACAGATGAGGAGACTGAGGTCTAGAGAAATTATCTAGGCTTAATAAACTAATCAGCAAACAAACAAACAAGCCTCTCTAGAGTCTCAAACTCAGTCACACGATAAAGACCAGGATCCAAGAGGCCCTGATTCCTACTTGAGGCTCTTGTTTTCCTTTTTATGCACAGCCACCTCCCCACAGGGCCAAGCAGAGTGCTGGACGGAGGGGACAAACCAGTTCATTCCCTCCGTCCCCCATGTCAGCCTTAAAAAATCTGGGCAACCCAGCCCAACGCTCCCCATGTTTCCAACAGCCTGGGGGACTGAGTTGATCTAGCGCCCACCTACTCCCATTCAACAGATGTAGAAACTGAGCCCAGAGGGGGTCAGGATTGCCCAATGTCATACTAAAGTTGAGGCCACAGCAAGAACCAAAGCACAACACTCCTTTTTTAAAAAATATCTTTTTTAATGTTCTTATTTTATTTTTTGAGAAGCAGAGTGCAAACGGGGGAGGGGCAGAGAGAAACACAGAATCCAAAGCAGGCTCCAGGCTCTGAGGTGTCAGCCAGGAGCCTGATGTGAGGCTTGAACTCACAAATGTGAGATCACGACCTGAGCCAAAGTCAGACACTCAACCAACTGAGCTACCCAGGCTCCCGCAAAGCACAACACTCCTGACCCATAGTCTCCCGGTCTGAGCCTAGAGATAGGCCCCCACCTGCTCAGCCACTGCTTGAGGCGGGGGGGGGGGGAGAGTTTCGAGGGAGCCAAGGCCCTGTGGGGAGGCGACTGGACGTAAAACGGAAAACAAAACCTCAAGTGGGAATCAGGGGCTGTTGGTTCTGGTCCTTATTGACTGACTCAGTTCAAGACTCAAGAGAGGCCTGTTTGTTCGCTGATTCGTTTATTCAACAAATGCCTTCCTGGGTAACTCCTCTAGACCTCAGTCTCCTCACCTGTAAAGTGGGCAGAATGCCCTTCCCAGGACTGCTATGGGAGTCACAGGAGAAAACCGGTGGGCAACTCATGGCTCCTGAGCACTCAGTGTGTGTGCATGGCTGTGGTAGATGCCGTCTGTGCCCCGCCCACCCACTCACACTCACCCGTCTCCACACAGGCCAGCTGGGCACATTCCAGCCGTGGCACCTGCAACCCCCACCTGACAGCTCTCCCTGGCCACAGGTGTGGGCCAAGCCAGAGTGCCCAGGAGTTGGCACTTGCCAGGAAGGGGTGCTCAGCCAAGGACTGGCAGGAGCTGGGTAATAAATCTGGAATGATCCGGAATGATCTGGAGGGTCAGCTGGATGGACCCGAGGGCTCTGCCTGTCCCCTTCCCACAGCAGTAACTTACTCGAGGTCACACACCTGGCACTTCCCTCCCTCTCACTTCCCCAATCCCCTGCAGGAGCTCACTGGGGTCCTGGCTCAAATGGATGGCCCGCAACTCACACCCCAGTGTTAGAGTCTGCCTTTGAAATTTTCTTTTTAATTTTTTTTTTTTGAGAGAGAGAGAGAGCGAGAGAGAGAGCAAATGAGGGAGGGACAGATAGAGAGAGAGAGAGACACAGAGTCTGAACTGGGGTCCAGGCTCCGAGCTGTCAACACAGAGTCCAATGCGGGGCTCGAACCCACGAACTGTGAGATCATGACCTGAGCCAAGGTCGGACGCCCAACCGACTGAGCCACCCAGGCACCCCTAGAGTCTGCCTTTGGATCAGCCCAGCCCAAGGCACGAGTACCTCATATACCTCGTTTCATTCAGTCTTTGCAACAACCCTGAGAGGCAGGTCTCACTGCCCCATTCCACAGAACCAAGATTCAGAATGTTGAAGACGGGGGGTCACGCAGCAAGTAAATGGCAGATCCAGGATTCCTTTCCAGGACTGTCTGTCTCCAGAGCCAACACCCCCGACTATGATGTTATGCAGCCCCCCTCAGGGACCTCCCTGAGAGTGGAAGCAGAAGCCAGGACTGAGTGTGGAAGGAGGCAAGTGCTGGTGACAGTGTTGTCATATGGGCAACGAACGGTCTCTCAGCAAGCTAAGAATGCTTCGATGGGGACATGAGACTTGACCTGCGTGTTGACGGATGCATAGTTGTCCAGGTGGTGAAAGGAGAATGCCCTCCAGGCAGAAGGAAGAGCATGTATAAAGGCTCAGAGGCACGTGAGTGGATGTCATGTCTACCCAATGTTGAAAGGCAATGGGGCCACATGCAATGTGATGCATTCAGGGGAGTGGTGGGAACCTTTGCTGAAGTGTTGGGCGATGCATGACAGGGGGTGACCTGGGGGCCATGGGGCTCAGGAGGCACTGGAAGGCCAGCAGAGGCTTGAGTCAGGAGCACGATGTGGTCGGATGGGGTGGCCCTGGTGGCAATGTGGAGGGGATAGTGCTTGATGCATAGCATAGGTTCAACACATGTGTGTTAAGTCTTAGCTACTAATCCTTTATTTTATGATTTGAGCTTTTGCATATTGTCCTGACAGCCTTTACCCCAATGTAATGAACAAGTATTCTCTTCTAAAAAGTTCAAATTCTGGGCACCTGCGTGGCTCAGTTGGTTGGGTGTTCCACTCTTGATTTTCGCTCAGGTCGTGATGCCAGGGTCATGGAATTAAACCTCACATCCTCCTGAGCACGAAGCTTGTTTAAGATTCTCTCTCTCCCTCTCTCTTTGCACCTCTTCCCTGCTCACTTGAACTCTCTCTGTCTCTCAAAAATAAATACATAAATTTTAAAAAATGAAAATAAAAAAATAAAAATTTTGTTCTTTCTCATGTACAGCTTTAAATCATCTGAAATTTATGTTGATGTTCGGTGTGAGGTAGGGATCTCATTTGACCTCTTCTCTCTGGGTAACCAGTTGACCTAGCACCATTTCTTTAATCACTAGGTCGCTCTATAAATGCTGATTTCTGCCGTATGCTATGTCCCATTTATAAGTGGATATATTTATGGGCTCTCTCTTTCACCATGTTACCACTCTCCCTTCATTACTATTGCTTTATAATAAGTCATGGTATCTGAAAAGGCAAATTCTTTATTCTTCAAAATTGGGTTGGTGTATTAGTTTCCTATTGCTGATGTAACAAGCTACCATAAATGTAGTGTCTGTAAACAACACAAATTTCTTCTCCTATGGTTCTGGAGGTCAGAAGTCTGGAATCGGTTTCACTGGGCCAAAGTCAAGATGGCAGCAAGGCTGTGTTCCTTCTTGGAGGTTCTGAAGGAGAATCCATTTCCTCGTCTTTTTTGGAGTCTAGTGGCCACCTGTGTTCCTTGACCTTGCATCTTTACATGTGCCACCCCTCTCCAACCGTGGGCCTCTGAAACTAGAAGACAGGTTCTCTGCTTCCCAAGTACAAAGGTGAGACAGGCATAGGGTTCAGGTTAGAGACATTCCCACTCAAAAAGGGGAGAAAATGAAAGAAGAAAAAGCAGTCACCAGTCCAGAGCAATTTCAAAATCCAACAGGGCAAACCCCACTATGTTTCAAGTCCTGGGAAAACGTGTCTGTGGTTTGAGGTCTGCGCTCCATATACAAAACAACACAACTACAAAACTGCCAACCTTCCCTCACACCATATATAAATGTAAACTCAAAATGAATTATAGACCTAAACGAGCACTATATTAAGTGAAAAGGCCAGACACAAAAGAGCACGTAGTGTACAATTGAACATATATGAGATTCTAGGAAAACCCCAAGTTACGGTGACGGAAAGCAGACCAATGATTGCCAATGGCCAGGGAGTGGGGGGAAGGGTCTGCCTGACCACAAAGAATGTGAGGCACATTTTGGGGGGTGATGGAACGTTCTGTGTCTTCATTGTGGTGGTGGTTTACAATTGTGAAAAGAAGTAAAGACGGAAAGAAAGAAGGGAACAGGGGAGGGAGAGAAGGAGGGAGACAGCGAGGGAGGAAGGGGTAAATGAAGGAAGAAAGAGTCAAGTCTAGCAGGCCTGGGGTGGGAGGTGGCCTCTGTCAGCCTGGAGGGTCCTGCGGAGGCAGACCTCAGGCTGCTAGACCCCCGGACAGGTTTACTGGAGTTCCGGCCCCCGGACCTCTGGGGAAAGCATCTCCTGCCCCCACCTTTCCAGAACAGAAAAGCGATCAGAACACCTGGATTTCTCCCACCAGGCCATCGTGCCCCTCAGCAAGCCCTTCCCTCCTTGCTGTGCCTGGTGCCTGGGTGTCCTCTTGAGGGCAGGGATTTTAGGCTGTTCCGCTTACTGCCATGCCTAACTCAAACAGTATCTGGTGTGCATAGTACATTCTCGATCAGTGCAAGCCGCTCGTGTTATGCTCATCGTGTCCCTGAGCCAACTAAGGGTAGTGAGCATGTCCCAGGTCCTGCAGCAGAGGGGAGAACCACAGTCTGGCCTCATACCATTTGGCCCTGAAGTCCAGCTGTTTAATTAGCACACGAACTGCCCCCAGGGGGGTCCCCCCCACCCCGGGGATGAGTTCAGGCCTCCACCTACAGAGACAGGCCCTCCGGTGGACGCTCACCCACGTCAGCCTCGGTCTCGCAGCAGCCTCTGTCCACCCCAGGATAGGCCTCTAGCTGGTCCTCATTTCCCCTCAAAGCAGGTATCGAAGTACAAAGTACTCCAGGCTCTGGAGTCCACCAGCCTGAGTTCAAACGCTGGCTCTGCCGTTGCCTGTGTGACCTTGGGTAGGGTACACAGCCCATGCCTCAGTTTCCTCTCCTGTAAAGTAGGGACAGTGGGATTGCGGACTCCAAGAGTTGTGACGATCCAATAAGCGAACCTGAGGAAGATGCTCGGAGCAGAGCGTAGGCCTAGAGAATATTGGCCCTTGCAATCGTTGGAGCTGCTTCCGAAGGCCCCACCCCCTACCCCGGTGACCGTGACCTGCAGGGCTGAGCAGAGACTAACTGCTTTCCTAGAAGGGCCGGCCCAACCCCTCCGGCCCCATCTCAGAGCCCTGCCCACCAGGGGGCCGTGGCCAGGCCCTCAATCAATAGGCCCAGCTGATTGTGGCGTTGGGGTCTCAACCACCAGCCGCGGGAGTCCGGCTGGCCCAGACCACAGTGAGCCAGGTTCCCAGGCACCCTAGAGCTGCTGCCCAGGGTCCAGACTGGTCTCACCACACCTTGCCAATGGGGACCCTGAGGCTTCCTTGTGCCTAAGAGCTTTGTCTTCGGGGAGGTCAGTTTCACCATGCAGTTCATTTCACAAATGGGGACGCTGAGGCTCAAGGAAGTAACCAGTCTGTCCTAGAGGCTTCTTGAAGGAGCCCAAGTCCAGGTTCAAGAAAAAATTAGTTTCTTCCCAGCCCCAAGGTGAGCAAAGGCCTTGTCCCACGCCCTCCCCCACAGGCCCTTTGTTCACCTGGAAGTCAGTGTGGGGACTAATTTTTTTCACTTCCTGTTTTTCAAGCCTAACCCTGGACCTTCCCTGGAGAATGTCGGCCTCCACCACTAGCCCGGATCTGCTCTGCTCTGCCCAGCCCCTGCCATGGTGCCAGGGGGTATTTATAGAAAACTTTGCCCAGGTTGGTCATCGTTCAGGGCAGTAGCATCTCAGTGAACTCTCCACGCCCTGAAGATTCTTTGGGGAAGGGGCTGCTGAGCCCCTCTGCCCGGGCTGGAGCAGGGGCTGTGAACATCGCAGCCTCAGTCCAGAGCAAGGATGGCCTCACCCTCTCATCCAGCTGCTTCCTGCACACCTGCTCCTGTGCACACCCCCACACCGCGTCCAGGGAGGCCGGCGGTGCCCAGACCCAAACCCCCGGCAGCGCGGGCTTCCTGGGGGAGGCAATGTGTACTGGGCACGGGCTCTTTTGAGGACATTTTCAAAGTCCTCATCCATTCTCCTCCCAGCGTGAAAAACTCTGTCATCCCAGCCTAGCCCCCTGTGTGGCCATGCATTTCTGAGCTCCTGAACCCATAATACCAATGTGAATAAGGGGATGGGGAGGACAGTTGCTATCTACTCAACCCCTAATAAGTGTCAGGTGCTGCACTAAAGCATCATCGCATTTTAATCCCAAACAAGCCTATGAGAGAGGTACTGTGATTATCCCCATTTTGGAGACAATGGAGATTGCGGCTCAGAAAGGTTAAGAGACTAACCCAATGTCACCCAGCTAGAAAGTGAAGGGGCCAGGATCAGAACCCACTTTCTATAAGACATTGCCCCCCCCCATACCCTCCACACTCCCTGCTGGACCATCTCTGGACCATTTCCCTGGACACAGCCCATCGTACCCCAGGGAGACACTGTCCTGAGCAGCAAAGTGGCCGCACTAGACCAGGCACGTGGCTACCATCGCTCCACCCAGCCCCGCGAGCCCCTCCTCACTCCCCTTGCCCTGCTCAGACCAGGACTCCTCAGGCCTAGAGTAGGGCTATTCGGGTCCCCTCTTGACCCTCCCATCCCCGGCACCCACCCCGCCATTCAGAGCTGGGCCGTCAGCCCAACGCTCCCCTCGAGATTCTCTTTGCTTCCAACTCCCCAGGCCACCAGTAGATCTATTACTCATCTCATTTCTATTATTCATTTATTCAGTGGGTTTAGGGGCAATCAGGAGGCCCTCGGGACTCAGGAGTGACCAGATCGGCCGAGGGCCAGGCCCAGCCTCTGTGTGCACACTAATGCCTTATCACAGCTCTGGAAGGGTCAGCATCATGGAGGCCTCAGGCTGCTGCTGCATGTGGCTGCTGTGGTCAGTGCTGGGGCAGGAGCCAGTGTCCAAGGCCAAGCCTGACTAACCCTGGCACCAGCCCCCGCTTGCCAGAGACGGCTGGGAGGAGAGAAAGAACTGGGAGCAGGTAGGCCTGTCGGGGGTCCCCTGGTTATGCAGCAACCACAGGGACAGGAGCCTTCGCATTGTCCCCCAATCCCCCCACATCCACATGGTTTCCTTTCATCCCTCATTTACTGGCCCCTAGGTGGTGGAGGCAGCAGAAGGGGCAGCAGAAGGACCCCAGGTATGAAGTTCAAATCTGAACAGGCAGACCCAAGCATCCCTCCCCCAATTACCGTGACTGTCACTGAAGCCCATGGGCACCCATGCTCCTCCTTGCTGCCTATTTGCCACTCGTCACCCTTCTGGAGGTCTCCGTGACTGCTCCCTTCACCCTCTCCCTGTAATTTCTTGCTCTTCCTCAGAGGTGAGCCCTGTTACCCGCTCGATATCTACTCTTCAGATCCTTTTCTGTGCATTAAAAAAAAAAAAAAAATCTACATAGAGGGGCGCCTGGGTGACTCAGTCGGTTAAGCATCCGCCTTCGGATTAGGTCACGATCTCGCAGTTCGCAAGTTTGAGCCCCACATGGGGCTCTGTGCTCTCAGCCCAAAGTCCACTTCAGATCCTCTGTCTCCCTCTCTCTCTGCCCCTCCCCTGCACGTGCGCGCGCGCGCGCGCACGCGCACACACACACACACACACACACACACACACGCTCTCTCTCAAAAATAAATAAACATTAAAAAAACTACATAGATATTTTTCGGTCTTCACGTGCAAGGTTTACTTTACATAAATAGGACCCCACTACAGCTAGTTTTCTCTAAATTGCCCTCTTTTTAAAGTAGTGTGAATGTTTTCCATATTTGTATATACAGATCCGTCATAATTATTAACCAATGCAGATTTTGTACTGAACCCAAAACAAAACAGAAAGGCTAAATCATCCGTATGCGATAGCTTTATTCTTTTCTTAGCTGCCTAAGTTAAGAAGTAAAAGCCCCCAACACGGTGTGTGTCTTTTGTATTCTTTTCCTAAGATTATCGAGACAGAACTGTATAGAAGGTCTACTCTCATCCACCCGCTTTTCCACTTAGCAGTCTGAATGCATCTTGATGTTCCCTGATTCTGTTCCACCGCTGAATCTTACTCCATTGTCTGGACATAGCATAACCTACCCACCATCCCCCCTTTGATGGACCTTTCAGTTAGTGCCAGGCCTTTGCCATTGCTCAAATGAACAGCCTTCTAAATATGTCCCTGTGCCTGCCTCCTGAGGGCCCACCCATACTCATCACCCTGCCTCCTCTGGGCACACAACTGTTAGCTTGCCAGGCACTCACCAAGCCTCCAGGGGCTAAAAATAAACAGATGGGCTCCTCTGCCCGCATTTAGCAAGACGTTCCAGAATTGCATCGCCCACAGTGACCACAGCCCTAGTTTGGGGTGAGACTGAGAAGCGGCCTCCATACTGTTCCTCCCACATCCCCTTACCCCGGCCAGCCTCGCCATTCTTCCTCCAGCAGTGTGGACACCTGGGACAGGCCCCCTCTGTAGCCCTGGCAGGTCTCAAGGGCCAGTTGGAGAAGGGGGCTCCCAGGCATGGTCTCTGGGGCACCGACATCCACTCCGCTGCTTTTCTGTCCGGTTGTGAAGCTAAAAAGCTCTAAAATTGAAGCAGGAAAACTGGATCCACTATTGATCCTTGTCACTTGGGTGGCTTTTGTGACCCACATTAGCCACAACCCAGGCAACAGCCACTGCCCTCAAAACAAGGAGTATGTGTGGTGGGGGGCGGGGGGGGGGAGGTGTAAAGCCACGAAGATAAACGCAGAGGGGTGGGGGCCCAGGTAGGACGACAGGTGACCTCTCCTTCGCCCCCAGAAAACTTTGCAGGGAAAAGATCACCCGGCAGGCAAAAAGCAGTCAGAAGAGGGCAGCTGTGGGAAACCCCTGGGACCTTTGTTCCCACGGGATGTGGCGAAATGACCTCAGGCCATTTTTGTGCCTTGTCTACTGTCCTGGCAACCAGCCTACTGTGTGTAGGGCCAGGGTACTCCTTAAAGCGTACAGTATTTTAACCATGTTAAAGCTCATGTTCTAGAAACAGAATCCTGGATGGTCAAGGCCAGGGCTGTGGAGAGTAAACAGACCAACAGCAGTCAACCTGGCTCTGAGAAATGGAGAGTCTGATTCGGCGGGTCTGGGGTGGAGCCTCAGCACGTGTATCCAGAAAAAGTTTTCATGCTCATGACCTTGAATTTCTAACCTAATTGTGTTCTCTGGAGTCTTGGGAATGGCAGAGGCTCTCCCGCAGGGGTGAGGGGACAGGGGCGGGACCCCAGGCTTTTTATCTCTTCAACTGGGGTGAGGTCATTCTTATCTATGCTATGTATCGTATCTCCCCCGGTGGAAGACGTCTTCAATTGATTTTAAGACATACCATGGTTTTATGTACCTCAAGGAAAAGTCTTGCCAGCTAAACTAAGACAAACAATAGATTACAAAATTCATCTCAATTTCAGGGATGTTAAAGGTGAAATGTGCATTCTAGAAGCAAGAGGGGTATTGCGGTCTTGCCCTTCGGGGACATCCTACAACTCTTAGGGAAGTCTTTTCACCTCTTACAGGACCCCAAGGTCCTCTGGCCTTGACCCACACCTCCAGCCACCTCCCCAAACCACTTTCCTCTTCTCTGTGTTCTTGCTCTTTGGCCATCTTTCTTCAGGCACTTGTATCCGACTTGTTCCCTCCCACCACAGGGCCTTTGCACAGGCTGTGCTCACTTCCCTTTCCTTCTTAACCTGCTCCTGGCTGAAAAACACAACCCAGCTGCCACTTCCTTCGGAAGGCCTTTCCTGACCACCTTTCTTGGGTCACACCCCCAGCCACCACCATTATACTATTTCGTGTCATGTTCATAATGCTGGTCTCAGCTTCAGCCTCACCTTGTTGTGTGTGATTAGGAGGTGAATGTTGGAATTCCCTGACTGACTGTAAACCCCATGCGAGTCGGGACTGTTTTGACTTACTGTTGAATCCTTTGCATCTAACACTGTGCCTGACACAGGGCAGGGACACTGCAATCTCCACATGCTGCCACCTGTCCCCTCCAATACGCGGCCCCAGGTTTCAGTGCCTTGCGAGAGAGGCCATCCTGCCCCATGCTGGCCTCGCTGCCTCGGTCGTAGGGGTGCAGGGATGGCCGCTGATGTAGATGACCCCACACGACGGTTGCCCTCTCCCCTGCACCCTGGCTTCTGCACTTGGCCCGGCCTGTTTGCTCAGCTGCCCCACGGAGCTCAGTTCTGCTTTCCTGCTCCTCCCCACCCACCTCCGCCTGCCATTCACTCAGGAAACCAAACCAGAGACAAAGGAGAGGGGCGAAGGCCACCTGCCAGTGTGTCCACCAAGCTGGCAAGAGAAGGAGGCACTGAGGACCTGACCGAGGAGAGAGAGTTCTGGAAAAAAAGTATTATCAAGAGTCTAGGAGTCAAGTTTCTGAGTTCGAATCATCGCCCAACACGGGCAAGTTCCTTCCATTTCTCTGTGCCTCAGTTTCTTCATCTGTAAAATGGGGACAACAAGAACAGCTTCGAAGGGTGGTTTTGAGCAACACACAGGCAATGGACTTGATTGAGTGCGTCTTCAATAAGCATCATGGCAGGGAGGTGCTTAGCACATACTTCACACTGAAGGATTGCTGCCCTTATCCCCCAGCCCAGCGGCCACGGTCTTGTCCCTGGGGCCTGCTGAGCCCTCATCGACCTGGCTGCCCATATTGATCTGACCAGGGCCCCCTCGGGAGCCCTTTCTGCGTGGACCGGCCACCCTCTGCCCCTGGGTGGCTGCCCTTTGCCAAGTTCATGGTCTGGAGCAGCCGGCCAGCTGGGCCTCCTGCTAATGAGCCTCTTGCCCTGCCCGGGTCAGCTCCCCATAGTCTCCATCAATCCCTGACCTTCCCAGGGAAGCTCCTTCTTCCGCTCCTGCCTCTCTGTGGCTGCTGCTCACGCTGTGCTCTCCTTGTTCCTGGCTGGACTGCACCTGCAGGCCTTGAACCCTAGCTGCTGCCCCTTTGACATGTGTGTTTCAGGGCCAGGGCTGTGGACTGGACTGGACACGTGGTCTGGGTTCAGATCTCAGTTTGGTCCTTTCCTAGCTGATAGGGACTGAAGGTTTGTGTCCCCCCAGCGTATTCATTTGTTGAAGCCCTAATCCCCAGGGTGGCTGTACTGACAGGGCCTCTGAGGAGGTAATCCGGGCTAAACGAGGCCCTAGGTTGGGCCCCGATCCAATAGGATTAGTGCCCTGACGAGAGGAGACGGTAGCAGGCACAGAGGTCACGTGAGCACACGCGAGGGGGCAGCTGTCTGAAAGCCAAGAGAAGAGGAAGGGACTCACCTCGCTGCCACCTTGACCTTGGACTTCCAGCCTGTGGTATCGTGTGAGAGCAGCCGGGGCCCTCGGCCTGGAGGACCTAGGCTTTTCCTCTTCTCAGATGAGTGCATCCGATCTCCCCCTGCCCACCCCCCTAGCACAGACACATTCCTGGCATGTGTGTGCTGTGCCTCAGTTTACTGTCTTCCCAGGAAACCAAGTGCAGAGTCCGCGGTGTGCTAGAAAGATGCTGAGGAACGATGCCTCAGGTTCCTCCATAAGAGAGGTGCCCCGGGCCTCTTCATTCCCCGTGCAAATACCCCTTTCACTAAGTCTCTGACTCTTTGGCGAGAACCTTCTGGCTTTGGCTGTGGGTACCTCTAATCACGATGCTAACAAGTGCTGACGGCTACTGGATACTACTGTGTTGACCTCTCGATGCCTCCTTTAATCCTGCCAACATCCTTCTGAAGGCGCCGCTAAGACAATCCCCATTTAACGGAGGAAGAAACACAGGCTCGGCAAGGTGGGGCGACTGGCGGAAAACGGGACAGGAGTGCGGGCGAGGGTCACTCTACACCAGCACGCTCCACCCCCTGCAGCCAGGGTGGCCTCTCTCCCAGGTCAGAGCCCTGGCCAGGCACCCACTTGCGGCACAGCCTAGAATCTTCTGAGAGCCAGGCTTCATCAAGAGCCAGGCCAGGTAACGGTCTCCGGGGTTGGGATGGCAACGCTGATTCCGCGCACTGAGCACTTTGCAGTGTCCGTGTACAAGGGTGGGGACAGACGCCCCACCATCCACTCCTCCGGGTGAGTCTTGGCCCTTAGAAACAACACTGCCCAACTGCCTGGCAGTGTCTCCTTCTCAGCTTTCATCCACAACTGGCGGGAGAAGCTGCCTTGGGAGATCCATTAGCTCACACATGGAAGGATGCTGAGGATACCAGCTCGCCTGTCACTTAGCACCCCTCCCCACAGACAGCTGGACTCCCCTGAGGAACTGGGGGGCGTCCTCACATAGGCTTTCCCCCACCGGCACGGATGTAACTGACCGTATCTTCCTTTTTGCCTTGGCTGCTGGGAAGCTCAAAGTCAACTTTGGAACTCAAATTGAGCAACTACCTTGCCCTAATGGGGTTATTCTTCTCTGCGAGCTTGACTGTCTATTTTTATTTCTGTGTTCCTATTTCCTAATGCTGTTTCTACCCAAGCTTCTTTCCTTCTTTCCTCCTTCCTTCCTTCCTTCCTTCCTACCTTCCTTCCTTCCTCCTTCCCTTCTTCCCTCCCTTCTTCCCTCCCTCCTTCCCACTGTCCTTTCCTTCCTTCCTTCCTTCCTTCCTTCCTTCCTTCCTTCCTTCCTTCCTCCTTCCCTTCTTCCCTCCCTTCTTCCCACTGTCCTTTCCTTCCTTCCTTCCTACCTTCCTTCTTTCCTTCCTTCCTCCTTCCCTTCTTCCCTCCCTCCTTCCCACTGTCCCTTCCTTCCTTCCTTCCTTCCTTCCTTCCTTCCTTCCTTCCTTCTTTCCTCCTTCCCTTATTCTCTCCCTTCTGCCCACTGTCCTTTCCTTCCTTCCTTCCTCCTTCCCTTCTTCCCTACCTTCTTCCCACCCTCCTTCCCACTGTCCCTTCCTTCCTTCCTTCCTTCCTTCCTTCCTTCCTTCCTTCCTCCTTCCATTATTCTCTCCCTTCTGCCCACTGTCCTTTCCTTCCTTCCTTCCTCCTTCCCTTCTTCCCTCCCTTCTTCCCTCCCTCCTTCCCACTGTCCCTTCCTTCCTTCCTTCCTTCCTTCCTTCCTTCCTTCCTTCCACATCCTGGGCTGGGTCCCTGCCCTAGCAGCTGCTCTAGAGCAGAGAAGATAGACACATGAAACAAAGAATCCTGAATATATTTATGTCATTACAATGGGATGAGCGGGATCAGGTGACAGGAGCACATCCCAGGGGCCCCACCCCATCGGGGCTTGGGGAAGGCTTTCCTAAGGCCACGGCCCTGCAGCTGAGGCCTGAGGAGTGAGTGGAAAGGTAAGGCATGAGAGCAGAGGGTGGCTGTCGAGGGACCAGCTCTGGAGGCCCAGAGCACAAGGATCCAGGTCAGAGTGGCTGCAAGGACGGAGGTCAAGGAAGTGGACTGGGCCAGCCTCACAGGGCCTCACAGGCCACACGGATGGGCTTTTGGCTTCTCTGGAGCGTGAAGGCTCAGATGATATATGACGTATAATAAGGTACGTGCTTTTGCGATCGATATAAACCTCCTGTTGAAATGAGGGATCTAGGGGCACCTGGGTGGCGCAGTCGGTTAAGCGTCCGACTTCAGCCAGGTCACGATCTCGCGGTCCGTGAGTTCGAGCCCCGCGTCAGGCTCTGGGCTGATGGCTCGGAGCCTGGAGCCTGTTTCCGATTCTGTGTCTCCCTCTCTCTCTGCCCCTCCCCCGTTCATGCTCTGTCTCTCTCTGTCCCAAAAAAATAAAAAAATAAAAAAAAATAAAAAAACGTTGAAAAAAGAAATGAGGGATCTAGACAGGCAGAGCCATGCCAATGAGAATGAGTCTCCTGGATTATCTTCTTCCTTAGGCAGCAACCTTGCCTCCTTCAGGGCCCAATGGGGATGGTGTGTCTGGGTGGGCAGAGGCATGGGAGAAGATCAGATGCCGTGAGGGGTGCGGGTGGGGTCGGAGGGAGGCAGCACTGAGAGGGGAGAGGCAGTCAGGAAAATTCTATGCCGATTCAGCTGTGGATCTGAGCAAGTCCTGTGACCCCCTCTGGGCCTTGGTTTCCCTCTGTCGCTGACACAGGGGCTCTACAGGGACCTGTCCAGTCAAACCTTTATGCCTCGATAGCAAAACGCAGAGCTGGTCAGAAGGAGCCCCTTCACGGAGGGCCGCCAAGTCCGAGATCAGGGTCCCCAGGGTCCCGCAGCCATCGCCCAGTCCCTGACCCGCCCTCCCCAGAAGTGGGGCATGGCGACAGAGAGTCGTGGATAAGCCATTAGGGTCTGGGCTGCGTCACAGACTTAATGATGTTGCGTTGCTTTAAAAGCCAGGCTGCAGTCCTTCTCCTGTGCTCCCTGGAGAGAAGCCTGTGCAGATCCCAGCAGGGCCCCGGATGGGCAGCAGTCCTGGGCCCCCCACCAGCCCTGGGGCACAAGTCCTCTCCGCCTGCCCCGGCCCCAGGCCAGATCTCCCCTGCGTCAATACCTCCAGAATCAGCCTTGCTTCCTGTGAGCGGGGCTGTCCCGGCTTGTGACTTCAACGTTGGAACAGGGGAGGGGGTGGCAGAAGGAAGAAGTCCGGAGCCGGCTCTCGCCATAATGTGCTGTGGGACTTTGGGTAGGTCACGTCTACTCTTAAGCCTCACTTTTCCCATCTGAGAAACGAGGGTGTTGATTTGGCCCTCTGAAAAGAAGACATCAGGATGGGATGGGACACGCAAGAGATTTATGAGGGGAAATGCCTGGGAAGGGCCACAGGGCGGGAAGGGCCCCCAGACCAGGAAACAGGTCCGACACCCCCACTGTGCTCAGACATTGGGTAGAAGGGGCCTGGGGGACATGGCCTGGATGGTGGTGGATCCAGGGGGGTGGCGCTCAGCCACAGTGCCTGCCCACAGCAGGGCCTCCCGTAGGAGAGCTGAACAACACGTCTCTGTGTCACCACAGTGGGGTCCCTGGGCCTGCCCGGCCGTGCCGTGGGACTACGGCCGAGCGGCTGTGTAAACCGGCACGTGCTGTCTCCACCGAGGCAGTGCGCCGCTCGTGTCCCAGGAGGCAGCGGAGGCCCAGCCCAGGGGACAGTCCTCCGGAAGGGAAGGCAGCCCCGTCGGCAGCCTGGGAGAACTCCAGGGCCAGGCCGAGCCCCGCGCTGCCCCTCAGGCCGCACCACGAAGGCTGAGCGCAAGCTGAGGCCGGACCCAGGCAGGCTTGGAAGGTCAGGGTGAGGAGCCGGAGGAGGCTGCACTCCGGGGACAGGAGGGGGCCACGGCAAGGCCAGACCACCAGTGGATCCGAGCTGGGAAAGCCTGGGACCTGGTGCTACAGGAGTACCGGCGGCCAGGCCTGGGGCTGGCACCTCCCACCCCCAGGCCTCTCTGACCAGAGGGTTTTTCCACTCTCGGTTGGGCCTGTCTGGCCCTCCCCTGGAGAGAGCTCTTACTTCCCCATTCCCGGGCGGGCCGGCCAGCATGTGGTGGGAGAGCAGCCCCCAGGCTGGGCTGTGGGACTCACCCTGGTGGCCACGCTCCTTCTGCCAAACCCCAGCCCCGGTTCCCCTTCTGGAAGTCACGGCAGAAAGAAGGCCCGGCTTCCCGAGCGTTCGTCCTTTCTCTAGTGCCTTCATTCCTGGCACACCCTATAACCCTCACTCAGGCCTGGGGGGCGGAGGGGCCCAGAGCCCCTGGGCGGCTCCTTGCACCTTCTTCCTCATCACCGCACCCCTCTCGGGGGGCCCCGCTGTGGGCCAAGGACCATGCTGCATGCTTTCCTGAGTTAGCTCATTGAATTTCTAGGGCAACCGTGTGAATGATATCCTGGGCAGAGGAAGAAACTGAGGTCAGAGAGGTTCACCCCCTTGTCCAGGGCTGGCCAGGGGTAGAATTCAAATCCAGCTCTCTTAGATCCAAAAGGCCACAAGTAAAGAGAAATTATTATAAAAATTATATTATATTATTAAAAATATAATTATAAAAATTACAATTGCCCCTCAAATCTTCCCCTTCTTTTATTAAATTTTTTTTAACGTTTATTTATTTTTGAGACAGAGACAGAGCATGAACGGGGGAGGGTCAGAGAGAGAGGGAGACACAGAATCCGAAACAGGCTCCAGGCTCCGAGCCGTCAGCACAGAGCCCGACGCGGGGCTCGAACTCACGGACCGCGAGATCGTGACCTGAGCCGAAGTCGGCTGCTTAACCGACTGAGCCACCCAGGTGCCTCTCTTCCCCTTCTAGACAGTTCCCAAGTGCATTTCATTTCATCCCCAGACCAAGCTTGGGGAGGATATTATTCCCATTTTGGAGGTGAGAAAACTGAGGCCAGAGCAAAGCAAAAGGCTGAAATTCACACAAGTGGCCAGGGTCAGAGAGGAGAGGACCCGGCCTGGGAAGGGAGAGGAGGGACTCCCGGGTAGAGGCCGGGCTCCTGGCCCACCGCCCTTGACCGTCGCAGGCCAGCAACAGAAGGTGGGGTGCCACCACCCCGACCTCTCAACTGCTGCAGCCTGGAGGATACACAGAGCAAGATAAAAAAGCAGGGAGTTTTCCTTGTGATACCCTTGCCTCTTTCTTCTGGTTAGGGACAGACCCGAGCAGGCCAGTCTGTCTAGCAGAGGCCTCCCCACATGGGTCTAGGAGCCAAAACTTGGGGAGGGGCCCTCATGACACCTTTCGAAGGTCCTTCAATATCTTTTCTTTCAAAAAAAAAAAAAACACCCATGTTTCCTGTGTAATTACAAAAATAACATATGCTCGTTGTGACAGTTTCCTACTCTTGCCTAAGCTGGTTCTCCATCCCACCCCCCATCCTTCCTCTGAGAAGCCCTGTACTCACAGGCAGCGGTTTGGTCTGGAACCTTCCAGCACTTCCAACACTTAGCGAGACATGCCCCGGTTCGTGCTTTCTCTTGTAAATACGGGCCCAGGCACACAGCAGCAAAGTACTCTGTGCAGTTAATACAGCGTCTCAATATAAAGCATTCAGCAACAGTCTGACCTCGTTCTGTTTAAGCATCGGAGGATTGTTGGATTGTTCTGGAATGTGCACGGCTCTGGTCAGTGGGGAATGACATGGCTCCCTCTTGGTTGTGTTGAGTTAATATCCGTAAGGCACTGAAAACGGCATGGCAGGGGGGCCTGGGTGGCTCAGTCGGTTGAACGTCCGTCCAACTCTTGGGTTTGGCTCAGGTCATGACCTCACGGCTCTGCACTGACAGCGTGGAGCCTGCTTGGGATCCTTTCTCTCTCTCTCTCTCTCTGTCCCCCTCTCTCTCACTCTCTCTCAAAATAAACAAACTTAAAAATAAAAAAAAAAAAAAACCTGCCTGGCAGGTGGAAAATGCCAACAGATATTTCTAGAAGTGGAACGGCCAGGCCTTGAGATCTGTGCCTTTTTTTAGTTTTGCCAGATTCAGCCACAGAGGCCTGCCCCTTGGAGGCTGCCTGCTCTCGCAGCCCCAAGGACACTGGTACCCCCTACGCAGGGCGGTCCCCTCCTTCCAGAAAGTTGGTCACTAGAATCGCAACCCCCCACCTACACACACACACTGGGTCTCACGCTGCAGTTGAAACGAAGGGCTTTCTCAGCTGTCCCCTGGCAGAGTGGCAGACCCCTGAGCTTCCGGGCCTCGTACCTAACCAGACCACACCAACCTCGTGCGGACCCTGCCTCCCTCCTTCCGGGGTCATTTTGCCCGCTAACAAGCCCCCTGTCCTTACCGTGGTGTAGAGGACACAGCCCCAGCACGAGGGTCAGGGGAGACCCACCTCAGTTTCAAGGCCATGACTGGGGTGGGCTAAGCCAGCGACACTCGCTCTCAGGTTCCCACAAGCACCCGGTTAGCTCTGGGCACCTTGCCTGCCTCACCCTAGTCCTGGCCCGGCTCCGTTTTCTTCACTTCAAAACGGAACTCCTAAGAGCAGCCTAGAACCTCACGAGCTGACTCTGAGAAGCCAGGGAGAGAGCGGAATATACAGAGGCGTTTCACAAATGCTTGAGGGCTAGATTTAGGATTGTTTAGGTGGGTAGGAGGCAGGAGGGGGTGACTCTGGCTACGGTAACTTGGACCCCCAAATCCAGGGCAGCTACCCCAGGAGGGAGGCGTGTGACAGGACACTACATGGACTGAGGGCTGGAGACTCACTGGAACCTGACTCCTTACTACTTTGGAGAATATCCTCTGCCCCTTCCTCTCTGGGGGAACAGCATCCCTTCCGACACAAAGACTTTGCAGCAACCACAGCCCCTGGGTCTCACGTGAGGTTTGAGGCCAAAGGCAGAGAAGTCAGAGAAGACGCTGGTCTCCACCTCTAGCGTCCAGACAGGACCAGAGAGAGAAGGCAGAGCAGCGTCCCGGGCAGGGAGGGGAGACCATGCCCTTTCTCGGGAAGGGGAACCTGCTCACCCTTCTCTGGCCCAATTTTATTTTACTGACTCTTCAAAATAATCCAAGAACGTCAGTGTAATCATTAGTCCCATTTTAAGGATGAGGAAACAGGTACAGAGCGGAGAAGTGTCTCACCCAAGGGCCTGGCCCAAGAAGCCACCAGAATCTGGGCAGGTAGAGGACTTGCATTTGACCTCCTAGGGAGACAGCTTGGGGTACCCCAAGCCTCCCTACACCCCCCACCCAGCAGGTGTGCGGAGTTAAGCAGACCCCGCCTCTGGGGCAGTGGGCAGCCCTGGGCGGGCCAGGCTACAGGACCCTCCTCTCCCCGCCTGCACCTGCCTCTCCCTCAGGCCCCTTCCCCCTCCATGGGGATGGTGACAGCTGGGCCCAGCCCCATTAGTACCATTTCGCTAACAGCTCCGAGCTCTGGGGGCGGGGGTGGTACTGATGGGCTCCCCTGGGGCCCAACCCTCTTTGCTACACAGACTCCACCTTTCTAACCACAGAGGCCACAGTCTTCTCTGCCCTTCCACTCTGAGCCCTCGGTCAACCCCTGAGGCCCTCCTGGGGCAGCCAGGCCTCTACCTCAAAGCTGCCCTAATGGGCCTGGCCTTGGGATTAGGGGGGTCAGCTCCAATGTCACAACAGTATAAAAAGTATAAAAGCCACCACCTAACGAGGGAAGGTTTTCAGTGTGCCCGGCAGTTTCTGGGCATTTACGGACGTGGTAGCTTGTTACCCTCACAGCATTTCTGAAGACATAGCAACTGTACCCATTTGACAGCTTGATAAAACTGAGGCTCTCAGGTGGGGTTCCCCCAGAAGGAGGCCTGGAGACACAGGCTTACCGTGACTGGTTTACTCAGAAGATACCGGGAAACATTGGTGAAGAAGAGGGGAAACGAGGCAGGGAGGGAAGAGAGCCGTGAAAGCCTTAGTCGTCGAGCAAACGACCCCCTGGGCAACTGATGCCAGATTCCCTTGGGAAACTTGGGGGACAGTTTCCCTGAGTCTGTGCCTCAGAATTATCCCAACCAGAGGGTGAAGGAGCTGGGATATTTGTCCACCGACGCCCTAGGCCTCATCGGCAGGGCTGCTCCCGAGGGCACTCCTACTCAGGGCTGGCCACCTGGCCCACGAGCACCTGTCTCTCTCATGCCGCCAGGAAAAGTCCCCAGGCAGAGTCATAGAGTGTCAGTAAGCATCCCTGAGCGTGAAGGAGTGAGGGCCAAGAGTGCACGACCAGGCAACCACAGTATCTTCTTTGCCAAGGCTCAGAGAGGGATGGCCGCCGGCCGAAGGTCACAGAGTTTGACAGTGACGGAGTCAGGAGGCAAGCCTAGGTCTGTCTGACCCCAGATTCCAGTCCCTCAGGTAGGAACCGGACCAGGAGCGCGGAATGGGCCTGTCCCATGCGGGCTCTACAGCTCAGTGCCGCTCTCTGTCCTCCAGGAAGACCCCAAGAGAGGCACCAGCAGGCCCCTCGCTCTTTGAGATCCTTCCTTGCCCCCATCCTGGCTGCCGGGATGTTAAGCTGAGACAGGTTCATTCTGCCAAAGGGAAGCCAGAACGCCCGGAGGGAAAAGCAGACAGACGTCAAAGCCCAGCCAGGAGGGTGAAGGAGTGGAGTGAATGAATGAATGCAATAAGCCAGCAGCGTCTCAAAGCCCCCAGCCTTGCGTCTTCTCCCATGATTCCACCCACCGAGCGCTAGAGAAGGACAGCCCTACAGTCACCGCCTGCAGCCCACAGGTGGCAAATGTGTCCCGTCGCCTTAAAGGTTGTAAAACTTCACATCAGAACCCACATTCTCAGCGGTGCCTGCAAAAAACAGAAGCTCTGGCAAAACAGGCCCGCAGTCCTGCTCAGTGCTGGCCGAGGAGTGGCTGTCCCCTGGGACCGGGGCTGGCCTGTCCAGCTCGTCGGTCCCCAGCAGTCTCTCTTGCCTCCCTGACACCGAAGCCAAGGCCAGTCGCCCCTCTGCAACTTGGGCTGTGGGTTTAATGCCCCCCCAGGACCCCTGGCAGCATGGGAGTTTGAGAGACGTCCACTGGACGTGGACACCTGGGGCCCCGGGGGTTGACTGTGTGACCTCGAGCAAGTCCCCCCTGCCCCCGCCCAGCCTCCCTGCGCCTCAGTTTCCTCCTTTGTGACCTGAGGGGCCCACAAAGTTCCAGGGTTGCCGAGGAGGCCCAGGGAGCCGCGCAGGCTTTCCCTGGCCCAGACCCACGTCCAGACGTAGTGCAAGCTGCAAAGAGACGCCTTGCTCTTGACTCTCCAAAGGTGCCTGCGGGCACCCCTGACGTGGGTTCCACTGCACATCTGCCAGCAGGGGGCGGTGCCCCCCTGAGACAGCTGGCCGACGGTTCGGGGGTTCCACGAGTACGTCCAGCAGGTGGACGACGGGCGGAAGATCCGGACACGGTCTCTGCTTCCAAGACCATCAGTGCCAGAGCGACAGCTGCAGCAGAAAGCAAGCCGCTTGTCACAGAGGAGCCACTTGTCACAGAGAAGCTCTAACACCCGCGGTTGGCTTGGACACGAGGGAAGGGGGGAGGCAGGTGTCGCCCCGGCCGGGCACAGGTGGTGGCCGTGCAGGCGGTAGATTCTTCAAGTGCCTCCTCTTGTGCCTGGCACCAGGCTCTGAGTCCAACCGGTCCCCTCCCGAGCGCAAGCAAACGTTGTCATTATCTCTGCGGTTATGACTGCCGCCGCGGTTGACTGAGTGACGGGGTAAGAGCCTGTCTGTGAGCCTCCACCAGCTCCTTCGTGGAATTACCTCCCTGCTAGAGCTTTTGGGAAGCTCTGACGGTAGCGGGTGGATATCGTGAGCTTTTGATGTGCCCAGCCCAGCCTGAGCTCCTGTCCCGGGTGACACGGTGCGCGACAGGGCTCGCAGCCCACACCGCACGCCCCTGACCCCTCACACCCGCGAGGGCACCCACCCCCCTTTCCACACTCACTCACACCCGCCCTCCTCGTCACCCCTGTCACCCTGCGGGTGCACGGCCGGCCCTCTCCCTCCCCGGCCGCACTCCCAGCATGCCCTGCGGCCAGCCCATGGCTCTCAGTCGGGCTGCCTCAAGCCACAGCCCTGCCCTGACTCCCACAGCCAAATCGAGTCAAAGACCAATTAATATTCTGATACCTGTGGCCGGCTGGAGTGATGTAGAGCTGATGATTTCTTTTTCCATTTTACTCCAACTGTGGTTTAATGTTTTTCCCAGCCCTCCTTTGGTCAGTGGTTTTAGGGGCACTAGAGTTCACTTTTGTGGGTAACCTGCACTGTTAGCTGTTGATTTAATTAACTCAGCCTTTCTCTCCCTTGACCAGAACATGGCCAGCCGGGCTGCTTCGCAGACACCCATTTGGACAGCCAACGGCCAGAGGCGTCTGGTGGGAGAAGCATGTGGTCCCTGGCAGACTCCCGCCAGGCCCCTGGCGATCGCCAGCCACTCCGTGTTTTCTGGAGCATTGCTGAGCCGCTATCTCACGAGGCTCCAAAGAGTTTTGCTCCCATTCGACAGGTGGGGAAATGAAGGCTCAGAGACATGAACCCAATTACCCAGGGCCGCAAAGCTAGCTCCCAGCCGAGCTGGGCTTGCAAGCCAGCTATGTCTATTTCCATGATGCTCTATCTCGCAGAGACAGTTTATTCCCCCAAAAGGTGTCCCGCTGAAGGAGAGGTGGGGAGAAGGCCGGAAGACACACGGGGGTGCTAAGGAGGGACAGGAGGGAGGGAGAGGTTTTGAGGAAGATGCGAGCTGAAATCACAGACTCCTGGCCTCACTCCGGAGATTCTTCTTTACGGTGGAGCAGACCGGGGTCCTCCATCCTCGGAGAAGTTTCCAGAATCCTAGCACAAACGTCTCAGTGGCCAAGTGAACATTCAGCCCCACATCCAGCCCTCCAAGACTTCCGCCCAGTGGATGCCTCGGGCCACAGAGGACCCGCAGTGGCAGAGAAACCTGGGGCAGGAGGGAGCAGGGGCGACATCCGAGGGAGCAGTGCAGACATCCGAGGAGGCTTTCGAGAAAGCTTAGAACCTGGGCATGTGCAAGCAGCTGAGGCCAGGGAGGTGGCGGGAATCGCAGGGACTCCCCCAGCGACCTGGGGCCAGTCCGTCCCCGTCTCTGGCCCTCTGAGTGCATGCGGGGTGCTGTCAGTGGGGGGTGGCGGCCGCTCCAGTCTGTGCAGCTGGTGTTCTAGGGAACTCTGGCTGCTGGCTAGAGGAGGGAGGGCTCTGGGCTTGCAGACAGACCCTCCTTTCTTCTCCCCTTCCCACTCCACCTCCTCCAGGAAGCTCCCCACCCCTCACCCAGGCCCATTCCCCAGCTCTCTGTCCGAGACTCTGTGGACTTCTTGGTGTGTGTGTGTGTGTGTGTGTGTGTGTGTTTTCCACCAGGGTGAATTGTCAATTGATTTGTTATTTATCCCACTGACAACAAAGAGAGTGAAAAGGTAATAATTCTGGGCCCTGGGGTAATTCAATTCCTGTAGCACCGTCAGCTACATTAACTTACTTCCTGGATCTCAATTCAATTAGAGCAACATTCCCCAGCATTAATAAATCAATACTCATGCCATTTGGATATATTTTGAATGTCTTTCATTATACATTGCGGGGCAGGGATGGCTGTTGAATTGGAAGTTAATGGGACAGGACAGGGCAGGTGGGGCTGCCTGGGGAGAAGCTTCCAGCCGTTTGCTCTAATTGCCTCTGCTGCAGAAGAAGGCATTAGTAAAACAGAGGCCTGGTTAACTGAGCAAGCCCGCCGGGTCTGGGTGGGCAGGGCCTCAGGGGCTGAAGGGATCCTGCTCGCCCACTCACGTACTCGTTCATTCATGCACCCTTCATCCCTCCTCCCATATGTCCTCTCACACTCCTCCAACCCCTCCTCATCCTCCTCCTATTCTCCCTTCTGTCCCTCCTCCTGCTTTCTCCCATCCCTCCTTTGATCCTTCCTCCTCCTCCTCCTCCCATCCCTCCTCCCACCCTTCCTCCCATCCCCCATCTTCTCTCCATCACTCCTTCCTCTCCTTCTCCCTTCCTCGTCCCATCCCTCCCCATCTTCTTTCCATCCTTCCTCCCATCCCTCCTCCCATCCCTCCCCATCTTCTTTCTCTCCTTCTTCCCATCCCTCCTCACGCACTTCCTCCCATTTCCCATCTTCTCTTCACCCTCCGCCCACTCCTCCTCCCTCTCCTCCTCCCATCCCTCCCCATCTTCTTTCCATCCTTCCTCCCATCCCTCCTCCCATCCCTCCCCATCTTCTTTCTCTCCTTCTTCCCATCCCTCCTCACGCACTTCCTCCCATTTCCCATCTTCTCTTCACCCTCCGCCCACTCCTCCTCCCTCTCCTCCTCCCATCCCTCCCCATCTTCTTTCCATCCTTCCTCCCATCCCTCCTCCCATCCTTCTTCCCATCCTTCCTTCTAACTTTTCTCTTCCTTCCAATTTTCTTTCATCGTTTCATTTTCTATCCATCCAGAACATTTTGAGGAGGGCCTTCTAGGCACTGGTAGGGCTTATATAGGTATATATCATACACGTTCTCCAACCTCAGAGACCCAGACATCTAAACAAATAATTATAACACATTGTTCAAGAGCCACAGCATGAGCAATCAATAACCCTTTTGCCAAAGAAACCAGAGCAGGACTCAGAAATGAGCCAGTGGCAGGAAGGTCTGACTCTGGGGATTGGGGAAGGGTGAGGGAAGGCTCTCTAGAGGAGGTATAGCCTGGGGTAGGTTTTGAAGAATGAGAAGGTTTTGACCAGGTGGCCTTGGAACTTTTTTTTTTTAAGATTTTATTTTTTTAAGTAATCTCTACCCTAACGTGAATCTCGAACCCACGACCCTGAGATTAAGAGTTGCACGTGCCACTGACTGAAATATTCAGGCACCCTTGGCCAAGTGGCCTTAGAGAGATAAGGAACTTCAGAGAGCCCGAGGAAACTGAGGACTGCCGGGAAGGGACTCTCAGTTGTGTGTATGGATTCAAATCTCTAGGAATTTTTTTATAATGAGTTCCCAGGACCCTCCTCTGGGGAGTCTGACCCAGGAGGTCTGGGTGGAAAGTCAGAAGTCAGAGTCAGTGGCCACAGCACAAAAGGTGCCTGCTGAGTGGAGAGGCTGACCGTGCTGGTTGTGCGGCTGAGCCAGTCCAGCCCTTTCCAAACCTTCTTAGGTCTATGACCACATTTCTCATCTGATAATGTCTGTGCACTCACTTTGGCAAATGGAAACCCTGAGGACCAAACAGACAACGGCTGAGCCACAGGTACAGTCTCTGCCTTCCCTGCATGGAGGCAGGGCCTTTGCACTTGCCGTGCCGTCTGTTGGGGCCACTCTGCCACCCATATAGCCATATGGTTGGCTCCTCCCCTTCTGTATTTGTTATCTGTTGCTGTATAACAAATCACCCCAAAATTTAGTGGCTTAAAACAGCCGACATTTCTCATCACGCAGTTTCTGTGGGTCAAGAATCCAGGAGTGGCTGGTTTTGGCTCGGGCTCTCTGAGGAGGTTGAAATCAGAATGACAGCAGGGGCTGCAGTCATCTGAAGGCTCGACTGGGGCTGAAGGACCACTTCTGCGAAGGGGCACTCATTTGGCTGTTGGCGGTAGGACGGCGGTAGGCTTATTAGACGGGCCTCTCCACGGAGCTGCTTGTGCATCCTTCTGACGTGGCCACAGGTGAGCTGAGAGACAGCAAGCGAGCCAGAAGCTACAATGTATTTATAAGCTAACCAGAAGTCATATGCCATCACTTCTGGCACATTCTACTTGCTAAAAGTAAATCTCCAAGTCCAGCTCACACTCAAAGGGAGGGAAATAAGCTCCATCTCTTGAAAGGAGGGATGTCAAAGAATTTGCGGACCTACTTCGCATCTTTCTGGGGAGCCTGGGTGGCTCAGTCGGCCAAGCATCCAACGCTTGATTTTGGCTCAGGTCATGATCTCATGGTTTGTGAGTTTGAGCCCCACGTCGAGCTCTGCGCTGACAGGACAGAGCCTGCCTGTGATTCTCTCTGTCTCCCTCTCTCTCTCTCTCTCCCCCCCCCACTCCCCCTCTCTCTCTGCTCCTCCCCCACTCACATTCTCTCTCTCTCTCTCTCTCTCTCTCTCTCAAAATAAATAAATAAATAAATAAACTTTAAAGAATGTTTAAAAAACAAAAGAGCTGTGTCTTTCTTCAGGTCTCACTGAGACGCCACCTATCACAGATGCCCCCCCTGGCACACCTGTCTGGAAAAACCCCCCCACCTCTCCACACAGTCTCGCCCCTCCTGCTCTGCCTTGGTTTCCTCCGTGGCCTCTGCCCTCACCGGGCATCCTTTTCTTTTAGCTATTAATCTTGTTTACTGTCCACCCCTTTCCTCCCCAGGCCAGGCTCCGTGAACTCAGACGCTGTGTCAGTTTGGGTCACGGCTGTACCCCCAGCACTAGGGTAGTACTTGGCACCTAGTACCCAGACCAGCTGATACATAGCTGAGGTGAAGATAAGGAGGAGAGAACAATGCCGACCCTGCCTGGGTCTTCCCTGCCTCTGGAATCCAACCCCAGTTGGGCCCCGTGGGACCCGGAACCTCATCCTGTGCCAGACAGGGGACAGCCTGGTCTGAAGGTCAGTACCGGTCCCGGCTGGGCCACCAGCCTTCGGTGTGCCGCCAGAGGTGTCCTTGGCCCCAGCTGAGCCTCGGTTTCTCCGTCTGATAGGAGTGCACTGGATTCCTTCTTCCACTTAGTGGGTATGGCCTGAGTACCTACCAGGAGCCGCCCGGTGTCCTGGGCGCCCCACCAACACGTCACCTGCCTTCACGGGGCTGAGCTTCTAGAATAAAACCGCTGAGGGTCCTTCTGGCCTTCCTGTGCTCCTGTTCTGCCCTCTGTCCTCTGGCAGATGCTTCTGTGGCCTGAATTATGTCCCCACAAGTTCATATGTTAAAACCTTAATAACCTTAACGCGATAGGGCCTTTGAGAGGTAATTAGGGTGAGAGGAGATCTGGAGGGTGGGGCCCTCGTGACGGGCTGAGTAACTTTGTGAGAACAGGAACAGAGAGTGATGATTCCCTCTCCCTTCCATGTGAGGACACAGAGGTAGCAGTCTGCAAGCCAGAAAGAGGGCCCTCAATAGAGGTCTAATAGGCTGGCACCTTGATCTTAGACTTCCCAGCCTCTAGAACTGTGAGAAGTAAATATCTGTCACATAAGCCCCCCAGTCTACGGTGTTGTCCCATAACAGCCCAAGCCAACTAATACAGATGCTTATGGCTGAGTACCTGAGTCTAGAGATTGGGCTGGGGTATTTAAAAGCCCAGATTCTCCTGGGAGAGGGTGGATGGCCACTGGAGGGAGGAGTATCTTTAAAGCCAGTATGAGGAGACTATGGAGAACAAGCTTATGCTCACCTCCGGGCCTTTGCACATGCTATGCCACCTGCCTGGAGCTCTTTTTCCCTTATTCCCCATTCCTATCACTGGCCAGCTCCACCTCGCCCTTTGGTCTGGGCTTCAATGCCAGCTCCACCGGGAAGACTTCTTTAACCCAGAGGCTGCGTTAGGGCCCTCCGCTGGTTCCCACAGCCCCCTGCGTTCTCCACACTGAGCTGTAAATCATCCTTTGCGATATGCACTTAGCACCTCCCATGAGCACCCTAAGGGCGGGACCCCAAGCTCAAATCCTCACGACAGGGGGGACCCAGCTTCAGCCTGATTAAATTCCTTACCAAGGTCACATAGCTGGTGATTTTCCAAGCTGTGGCATGAACCCAGACCCGTCTGGCTGTCACGTGTGTGCTCCTGGCCTCTCTTTGTTCCAAGCATACATGCTCTGAGGTCTTTCCTCACTCACTCCTGTAATCTGAATCGCTCTGTTCTCATCTCAAACAGAGGAACAGAGGCCCAGAGCTCACCCACATCTGGCCTGCCCCGACCCCAGCCCCGCTGGCTTGGAGGGAAGCTGCTTTGACCCAGTGATACATCAGATCCCTTGCAGGGAGCCCCCGCTGTGTGCCGCGCTGAGCCCCCCACCCGTGTGCCCTCGTTGACTGTGCCCAAACACGGGGGGAGAAAGCTGCTATTCGTCTCGCCCGCTTTCCAGGTGAGAAAACCCAGGCCCAGAGCCGTGAGCTCCCTTGTTTACTCTCGCTCTCCACCAGTAAGTAGCAGAGAAGGCATTTAACCCCTTTTATCCACTGAGTCACAGAGCCGCTTCGGAGTGCTGAGCGGGAGTCAAGGCGCCATTCATTCACTCATTCATTCACTCGTTGCATCAATAATAAACACCAGGGACACAGATAAGATGCGAACAGACACATACATAAACGAGGTGATTTCAGAGCCTGAAGGTGAGTGCCTTACAGTGAATGAAGCAGGATGATGTGATGGACAGTGATGGGGGAGGGGACACATCTTCAGACTCGAGGGGTCTCGACCCCGGGCGACGGATGGATCCAGGAGCCAGGAAGAGAAGGGTTGCACTGGGCAGCTGCTTCAGCTGAGGCCTCCAGAGCGACGTCCCTGGAGTGAGAAGGTGGCCTGTCAGCGAGACCAAGCTGGGTTCTGTGACTGTGCCAGGCACCTGGGCCGCTGATGGCTGACTGTCCACCTGGCAGGCACGTACCTCTGCTGCTCCTTGGGTGGTGTCATCCAGGGAGAAAGGACTTGTTCCTGAGGCCAGGGCTCAGGTATGAGGCCTGGGATCGGTGACAGGGGTCTGGGGCCTTTCTGTTACCGTTCCCCGTGTCAGGCCGGGGCCAGACCACGGCATCTCGGGTCCAGGAGAAAGGGCTGCTCAGGGAGGAAGTAGGGATCCAGAGCTGAGGCCCTGGGCCCTCTCCTTCTACTCATCTTGGCTGCCCCTCCCTGGCCATACCCCCACCAGCCTTAGATCTTTGAACAAAGACCAAGCAATGTTCTCAGGGGACAACAAAGGACAGGGCCACTGTGTGACTTGACCGCAGGCTTTACCACTCGTGGGTGGTGGGCAGACCCCCTGGAGCCCCCACAGGGACCACAGAAGGGACAGGTGTCTTGTGTATGTCTAAAGTCCCCTCTGAGGCCCCCGAGGGGACGGCACAGGACAATGAGAGATGCACGAGCTTTGGAATTAAAAAAAAAAAAAAAAAAATCTGGGTTCACATCTTGGGTCCCTCTGGTGTGACCTTGGGCAAGTCATGTCAACTCTAAGTCCTTAGTTTCCGCATTTGCAAAACCTCTAAAGGTCACTTAGAGATTAAAGGAGAAGATGGAGAGCACATTGCCCCGGGTGCCTTTCAGGCAGCGGTCTCCCCCTTCACCCACTTTTCCTCCTTTAAATTTATGTTTTCCTCCCCAGCCTCCGTCTACCCATGTCACCGGGCAGCTGTGTGTTACCCAACGTAAGACTTTACCTCCTTGGGCTGCATAGAGTTTGAGAGCCGAAGGGACTTCGAGTTTTATGTAATGCACCCTTGTTGGCATGTAAAGATAAGGCTTACGGTCAATGTCAAAGTTGAACTGCGAGTCCCTAGGAGGCCACAGCTGTGTTGTCAGAATCCCAGCCAGAGGCTCATCCCTGGGTGCTGGCTCTTCCCATTTACCTGGCAGTGAGACCTTGCTGGTCCCAGTCCCTTTTCCTCTCTGGTCCTCAGTGGCCCATCGGAATCATAAGGGGTTGGGCCAGATGATTTCTGAGGATCCTTCGCATTTTGTTTCTGCCAGTTCTGGGATCCCAGGAGTCAGATCAGTACAATCGCAACGCTGGCCACCTCTGAAGCCACCGGGGTGACTCATCTAAGAAATCAAATGGCTCGATCTCCTTGCTCCGGGCTGGGCCACATCTCCATGCTTTCGCCTGTGTTGCTGTCTCTCCCAGGAACACCCTTCTCACCCTGGCACATGCCTTCATTCACCCTGTAAGCACTTACCGCACACCCCTAAAATGCCGCCTCTGATATGAAGCTTTTCCTGACTGCCAGTTCCTTGTGCGTAAAGCTCATCTTTCCCATCAGACTTCCTTGGCCTTGAACACAGTCACAACGTTGGACACCTACCACCTATTGTCCTTATCTATGTGCGTGTATCTGGGAAGCTCCTTGAGGGCAGGGCTGGGTCTGATCTAGCTCTGTGTCCACCATCAGGCCTGGTACACAGTGAGCAGAGTAAGAATCTATTGAGTGATGGAGGAAGGAAGGAAGGAAGGAAGGTCACAGTCTAAGACAAATGGCAGCCAACAGGCCTCGCCCCCGTCTCTCGCCAAGAGCCAGTCTCCTACCCAGCCCATCTACTAGAGCGAGCGGTCCAGGTCCACCTGGTCACTGGAGTCACTAATGAGCATTGATTCTGATCGGTCCCATCCATCATGCCGCTGAAGTTCCCTTCCTTAAAGAGCATTAGGGAGCAAACGTATCATTGGTGACTGGAGGCCCAATAAAGCAGGCACCTCGCGAAATTTAGTATTCAACTCATAAAGGCCTTAAAAGCATTTTTCAATTATGAATGGTCTGGGGGGAGTCGTTCTTTCTTCGCCAGGGGATGAATAAAGGTGGAAAATAATAGTGTATCAATATTGTTGCAACTTAGCAGGATTAATCTGGGAGAGTTAAAGCCGTTGCTTCTCCCCGATGCCTGTGCGCTCAGGTGCGCTGGGAAGGACTTGGCCAAGGCGATGAACCTTGCCGGGACCCCGGAGGCGGGGCTGCCTCCCCGTGGTTCAGCGGCTCAAGCGCCTTGCCCTCTCTCCCCTTCTCCCTCATGCCCTGGCCCCAGAGCACTCCCTGGCCCTGAGCCATTCTTCTTACCCACATGAGGCCTCCGGGGCTGGCCTTCTCATAGGGATCTCTAAATTTGTACACTGCTAAGGTCTTGGTCTTTATCCTGATTGTGATGATGGTTGCTCAAATCTACACATGTGATACAATTTCATAGAACAACACACACACACACACACACACACACACACAGAGGAAAGTACATGTAAAAGCTGAAGGAAGAGTATAATTTTGTCCTATTTCTGTAACTACCTATGAGTTTTAAACTATTTTGCAATAAGAAATAGCAATCAGAACATAAAAAATAAGTTAAAAATGCAAAAAGTGATTCTTGCAGGAAAAAAGGAAATGGGCCTCCATCAGGGCCCTCCATAAATGGGCATGGCAGCTTCAGGAAATAATTTTGTGTTATCTGGGATGGTAATCAGAATAATGCTTCCCTGCCAAATACCCAGAACCTATGAAGACATTAGGTTACATAGCAAAGGGGAATTAAGGTTACAGATGGAATTAAGTTTGCTACTCAGTTGATCCCAAGATGGGAAGATTATCCTGGATTATCCAGGTGGGCCCAGTATACTCACAAGATCCTCTCTCTCTTTTTTTTTAAGTTTATTTATTTAAACTTAAAAATAGCTTAAGTGGTGTGGGGGTGCAGTGCAGAGAGAGAATCCTAAGCAGGGTCTATGCTCTCAGTGCAGAGCCCGACGCACGACTCGACCATAAGATCATGGCCTGAGCCGATCAAGAGCCAAAAGTTTAACCGACTGAGCCACCCAGGTGCCCCCTCACAAGAGCCTTTTAAGTGACAGAGGGAGGCCTCAGAGTCAGAGAGAGATTTGAAGATGCTACCCTCCTGGCTCGAAGGTGGAGGAAATAGTCATGAAGTAAGGAATGGGGACAACCTCTGGAAGTTTGAAAAGGTGATAGATTTTTTTTTCCCTAGAGCCTCCAAAAAGAGCTCAGCTCTGACAACACCTTGATGTTAGCCTGGCGAGACCCATTTTGGACTTCCATCTTCAGAACTATAAAATAAATATGTTTCAGCTACTAAGTTTGTGGTAATTTGTTACAGCAGCAATAGGAAACTAATACACCCAGTAATTCAAATTTTTTTTTGAATTCAAAGTCTTTGAATTCAATGTGCATACACCCTAAGATTCAGCAATTTCACTCCTGAAAGAAAATCTTTGGTCTGCATTAGATTGTAGATGTGGTGCAGAATTATCCGCAAGAATGGTCATTGTTCAAAATAACCTAACTAGAAATGATCCAAATGTCCATCGAGAGGAAATGGATAAATCCAGTGTGGTATGTTCCTACAATGGAATATTATACAACTGTGAGAATGAATGCATTATAGTTACACACAAACACATGGAGGAATTCCACAATACAATGATAAAGGAAAGAAACAAGTCACAGAGAAAGACATATAGTAGCATTCGTTTATACAAAGCTCAAACATAGACAATGCCAGAAAAATACATAGCTAAGGGCTGTCTTTTTAATTCTAGTAGAGTTAATATACAGTGTTATATTAGTTTCAAGTGTGTAATATAGTAATTCAACTATTCTATACATCACCTAGTGCTCATCATGACAGGTGCACTCCTCAATCCCCATCACATATATCACCCATTCTCCAACTTTGGGGAAAGATAAGTTACCTTTAAGAAAGATAAGAAAGACCCACAAGAAGTCTCAAAGGTACAGCAACTTCTTGAGCTGGGTGGTGTGGACACAGGCACCTATTATATTATATTATATTATATTATATTATTATATTATATTATAATATTATATTATATTAATTGTGTTATATTAAATATTATAATTATTTTAATTGTATGTATATGCTTATATACCCTTTTGAGTGGATAGTAGAGTTTACAATAAAATAAATATTCTTTAAGTCCTTGCTTTTGAGCATTCATTTGGTCCTTTGTCACTACACTATGAGCAAGGCAGTATAAGGGTCATTACCTTCACTCTATAGCTGGGGAAACAGGCTCCAAGGATTAAGTGACTTACTCAAGCTCACTTGCCTACTTCCCAAGCTTCAGCTGTATCCACTCACCCCATCTCCTGTGCTCTGGCCTGAGTTCAAGGAAGCAATGAGACTACAGGAGGAGAAAATATGAGTCTTTTCCTGGCTTTTGAGTTTCAAAAAAGGGAGTCAAAACTTCAGGTCATGGAGTAATTTTAGAGGTTATGTAAGCAAACTCTCCCATCCCTCAGATTATATAAACGATTCCTGAGCTATAATTGTAAGCATGTAGATGTGCAAAGTGGCATATGGGATCTGGGAAGAGCAGAAGTAGTGAACAGTGCTGTAGAGACTATAGCTTCCTGAGAAAGGTGGACCCCATACTGTATTTCCCCTGGGCCAAGCATTATCAGAGGAAAACAGAAAACCAGCTAGCTTCATAGTTTCTGAAAAATCTATAAATCTCCCTTCCAGGGAGAATCCGGGGAGGCAGCAAGACCTCAGAGTAAAACTATCTGGGTGTTGTATAGGCTGGAAGAAACTTGGATACCTTAATTAAGCTTCCTGAAGCTAGTTTTGTATAGAACATATAAATAACCAAAATATGAAATTTTAAAAAAAGGAGACAACACTACAGAGCTTACAGATATTAAAAAGATTTAAAAATGAATGAGAAGATATTGTGTAAAGTTTTATAAGGATAAATCTGATAATATAGATGAACTGGACAAATTCCTCAAACAACGCAACTAACATAAACTGACAGAAGAATAAGTAGAAAATTTGCATAGTCCTATGTATTTTATTTTTTTTTTTTAATTTTTTTTTTTTTTAATTTTTTTTTTCAATGTTTTTTATTTATTTTTGGGACAGAGAGAGACAGAGCATGAACGGGGGAGGGGCAGAGAGAGAGGGAGACACAGAATCGGAAACAGGCTCCAGGCTCTGGGCCATCAGCCCAGAGCCTGACGCGGGGCTCGAACTCACGGACCGCGAGATCGTGACCTGGCTGAAGTCGGACGCTTAACCGACTGCGCCACCCAGGCGCCCCTAGTCCTATGTATTTTAAAGAACACATGTCCATTAAAAAAAACTCACCAGGATGGTTTCACTAATGAATTTTTCAAGACATATAAGGAAGAAATGATACCAATTTTACATAAACTGTTTCAAAGAATGTATTCTTAAATAACATTTTCTAACACATTTTTAAGGCCAGCATAACCTTGATACCAAAAATTGCAGAAAAGGAAAATTATAGGCCAGTCTCTCTCATTATTAATTAAGCTTTCTAAGACTCAATTATTCATTTGTAAAGTGGAGATCATAATAGTTACCTTCACTGGAGAGTCCTTTTAAGGATTCAATGAAATAGATGTAAAAATTTTTACCAAAATACAGGGAGACCAAATCCATATGTATGGAGACTTTTATACTCACAACTGAGTTGAAATTTTTCTTCCCAAGAATAAGAGGTTTGTTTTAACATTTTTATTTATTTATTTATTTATTTATTTATTTATTTATTTATTTTAATATAATTTATTGTCAAATTGGCTAACATATAGTGTGTAAAGTGTGCTCTTGGTTTTTGGGGGTAGATTCCCATGGTTCATCACTTACATACAATACCCAGTGCTCATCCCAACAAGTGCCCTCCTCAAGCCCATCATCCATTTAAAAATCCATTATTGGGGCACCTAGCTGTCTCAGTTGGTAGAGCATGTGACTCTTGATCTCAGGTTTGTGAGTTTGAGCCCTACCCTGGGTGTAGAGATTACTTAAAAATTAAAATAAATACATAGATAGATAGATAGATAGATGATAGATAGATAGATATCCATTACTAATCACAAGGAACAAGTGTTGCAAGGATGTGGAGAAAAAGGAACCCTTGTGCACTGTTGGTGGGAATGCAAAGTGATATTGCCATTGTGGAGAACAGTATGGAGGTTCCTTAAAAAATTAAAAACTACAATCCAGTAATCACACTACCTGGTATTTATCCAAAGAATACAAAAACACTATTTGAAAGGATATATGTGCCCCTATGTTTATTGCAGCATTATTTATAATAGCTAGCCAAATTGTGGATGCAGCCCAAGTGTCCATCAATAGATGAGTGGATAAAGAATATATATATATATATATATATATATATATATATATATAATGTAAATCATTCAGTCATAAAAAAAGAATGAAATCTTGTCATTTGCAACATCAGCGGAGCTAAAGTGTATAATGCTAAGTGAAATAAGTCACAGAAAGACAAATATCATATGACTTCACTCCTATGTGGAATTCAAGAAACAAAAATGAACAAAGGGGGGAAAAGAGAGACAAACCAAGAAACAGATTCTTAAATATAGAGAACAAATCCATGGTTACCAGAGGGGAAGTGAGTGGGGAGATGGGTGAAATAGGTGATGGGGATTAAAGAGTACACACTTGCCGTGATGAGCACTGAGTAATGTATAGAATTGTTGAATCACTGTATTGCATACCTGAAAGTAATATAACACTGTATATTAACTATGCTGAAATTAAAATTTTTTAAATTTCATTAAATTTTTGAAAAAGAAAAAATCAATTATTATAATTGACCATATTAATACAAAAAAGAAATAGGGATAAAAATCATACAACCATCTCAATAGATGTAAAAATAATCATTTGGTAAGACTCAACACACATTCATGATGTTTAAAACTCTTAGCAAGTATATATTTAAAATTTTTTCTTAACCTGATAAAAGGTATTTACATGAAAGCATAGCAAACATAATACCTAATGGCAAAATATTGAGAACCTTCTTCTGAGATTGCTAAAAGGGCAATTGTGTCTACAATCACCACTTCTATTCAACATTGTACTGGAGATCCTAGCCAGAGCATTAAGATAAGAAAAATAAATAAAAGGCATAAAGATTATAAAGGAAGAAGTTGGAGACAACATGGTTGGGTGAATAGAAAATTTAAATGAATTTATGAACAATTAAAATAAATTGGCAAGTTTAGAAACAAGTGTATTTCTACATATCCATATGAATAATTAGAAAATAAAATGTAAAAATATATAATTTATGATAGAGTAAAAAAGTCACATAAAAATGAATCTAAAATGAGATGTATAAGACCTCTACACAGAAAACTATAAAACATTATCCAAGGAAATTAAAGATTTAAAATCAATGGAAGAATATACCATGTTAATGCATTAGAAGACTCACTATTGTCAAACTATCTCTTTTCCATATATTGATCTGTAGATTCAGTGCAATCCAAATTGAAATCCAAATCCAAATCCCCAGTGGCTTTTTTGGTGGAAACTGCCAACTTAATTATACAGTTTGTGATGAAAAAGCAAAGGTTAAAAATAGCTGAGACAATCCTGAAAAAGAGTAAAATTGGAGAAAAGCTAAAGGAATTAAGAGGTGATATTGGGGTGCCTGGGTGGTTCAGTCGGTTGGGTGTCTAACTTCAGCTCAGGTCATGATCTCGCAGGCCGTGAGTTCGAGCCCCACGTCGGGCTCTGTGCTGACAGCTCGGAGCCTGGAGCCTGCTTCGGATTCTGTCTCCCTCTCTCTCTGCCCCTCCGCTGCTCACACTCTGTCTCTGTCTCTCTCTCTCTCAAAAATACATAAAAACAGGGGTGCCTGGCTGGCTCAGTCGGTTGAGCGCAGACTTCGGCTCAGGTCACGATCTCGCGGTCCATGAGTTCGAGCCCCGCGTCGGGCCCCTGTGCTGACAGCTCAGAGCCCGGAGCCTGTTTCGGATTCTGTGTCTCCCTCTCTCTGACCCCCCCCCCCCCATTCATGCTCTGTCTCTCTCTGTCTCAAAAATGAATAAAAACGTTAAAAAAAAATTTTTAAATAAATAAATAAATAAATAATACATAAAAACATAAAAATTTTTAAAAAGAAGTGATATTAATGAAAGAAAGGCAAAAACACCTAGAACATAAAAATAAAGAAGATTCCATTTCTTGCACAGGGAGTTTGTAGAGTGAGGTTTTTACTCACTGCATAGCCATAAGTGCCATAAGGGCATCTAATAGATGGGCCTTAACTGTATCATAAGAGTCATGAATGAGTCCTTGAGGAAATAATGACAGGGCACCTGGGTGGCTCAGTCAGTAAAGTGTCTGACTTCAGCTCAGGTTATGATCTCACAGTTTGTGAGTTTGAGCCCCGCATTGGGCTCCGTGCTGACAGCTCAGAGCCTGAAGCCTGGTTTGGATTCAGTGCCTCCCTCTCTCTCTGCCCCTTCCCTGCTCGTGCTCTGTCTGTCTCTCTCTCTCAAAATACATAGACATTAAAAAATATATATATTTTAAAGAAATAATGATAGAGGTAACATCTGAAGAAAAAACAGAGACAGCATGTGCAAAGGCCCTGTGGGTGTAGGAAACTGGCCCATTAAGGAAGGTGAGAGTAGACTCCCGAGGCTAGAGTACAGAGAGAGGAGGGGTCAAGACTGGAGGTATGGCTGGAGAAGTCGAGGTCTGCATGGCCTCCAGGGCCACGGTAAGGAGTATGACCTCACGTCTACGTTCATAAGTTTCCTCACACCTGCTCAGGGACTTGCTTCCCATACGACCGTGAGCCCTACTACAAGAGTAGACACTGCTGCATCTTGGTGGCGAACCAAGGCCAGTGAGTCCCTATCCCGGGCTCTTCTGTCCACTTTGTGTCTCAAGGCTTCCGACTGCTTCCAAGCCTTTACTCAAGTCCCCGCCTTCTGTCTCTCCTTATTTTTTTTAAAAAAAAGGTTATTTATTTATTTTGACACTCGGAGAGATCATGCATGAGCTGGAGAGGTGCAGAGGGAGAGGGAGAGAGAGAATCCCAAGGAGGCTCCGTGCTGTCAGCGCAGATCCCGATGCAGGGCTTGATCCTGTGAGCCGTGAGATCATGACCTGAGCCAAAATCAAGAGTCGGATGCTTAACTGACTGAGCCACCCAGGCGCTCCCTCTCTCCCCTTAAACACAAAAACAGAAAAACTCTTTGTATTGCACATGGTACCTTATCAATACTGTGTGGTCCTCTTGTTCTCCCCAAGAATGTGGCCACCAGAGGCCAGTCTGCATTTTGATGTCTGTATCCCAGCTCCCGACATAGGGTCTAGAACCCAGGCAATAATCAGGAGACACTTGATGAACTGTTTTCTGTCAGACCGGTGCTACCTTCTCCCCTGCTTTTTCCTGTAGAGCCTTTACTCCCTAGAGCCTTCAGCCTGCCTCCTCCCAGAATAAAAGGGCCACAACCAAAATGTGGTTGTTCCATCCAGGCTCATCCACCCACGGGAAGTAGCTTCAGTCCTAACGCCACCCGCAAGCCATCCCTAATGTCAGAGAGAGACGCCTGTGTCTTTAAGCGAGACAGGCCACCTGGGTGCGGAGTTGAGCAGCCAGCACCTCTGGGTGACAGAGAGAGCGCAGGGGAGCCAGATGGCCAAGGCCCTTGCACCCCAAGAAATAAGCTCTGTGGTTCCTGTGGATCCTAAGACAGAGAGGGATTGTCACTCTCAGTCGGCGTGTCCCTCCCTGCCTCCCAGCCAGGGCTAACCCCCCAGCTCGTGGAATCGCTCCACAGACTTGATGGGAAGAAAGGCCTCACTTTTCTCCCCCCTCCCTGGGCCAGCCGCCTCACCTCTCCCCTTGACCGTTATCTTCCCGGGGATTTCCCCAGTGCTACCCTTAAACCCTGGATTAGTCAGGCCAGGGTAGGCAGCACTGCGGTAACAAATAATCTCTGTGTCTCAGTGGCTTACAGGAACGGAGGTTGATTTTTGGCTACACTGTCCGTTCACTGCTGGTCAGATACGGCTGTGAGCCGTATCATCTTTTTGTAGCCTGGGCAGCGGAAGCAGCCTCCTTCTAGAATATTACAAGTTGTTTTGGAGAAAGGAGATGAGACATTGCAAGTCACGCGATGCCTTAAAGCTTCTGCCCAAAAGTGGCACGTGTCACTTCTACGCGGATTTTATCGGCCAAAGCAAGTCATATGACTGAACCTGATGTCAATGAGTTAGCAAGGTATGACCCTCCGCAGAAAAGAAAAGTGAATAATCGAGAACAATAATATAATCTACCCCCACCCCCCACCTCGCACCAATCCGTGCTTCAGTTAAGCAGATAGAACGAACTATAAAAATATAGACCAAATCATTATATTCTCCTGTTTTAAATTCTCCACCCCTACCTTAGAATAAAATCCAAATTCCTGCCCGGTCTGGCCCGGTCTCCCTCCTACCTTCTCTTCAATCCATTTCCTGCTTTCCCTCTTGTTCCATCCACACTGGCTTCTGCATTTGCAAGCTCTTCCCCACCACAGGGCCTTTGCACATGCGATTTCCTTGGCCCAGGTCAATGCTGTAACCCAGCTCTTCCCAGGCCTGGCTTTTCCCATAAGTAGGGGTCAGCTTAAATGTCACAGCAGAGGGACCTCCGTGATCACCCCACTAGTCTCTCTCACGTTGCCCCATTTGTGTCCTTCCTAACACTTAGCAAACTGCAATTATTCTGTGTATATAATTGCGTATATAATAGCTTTATTGTTTATAATTGTGTATATAGTAGCCTTATTGTTTATTGAGTGTTCTCTCCCCACACACTGAAACATAAACTTCTTCGGAGTGCGTGCGTCTGTCCTGCTCCCTACTGTACCTCTGTCCAATAGGAATTCAGCCAGTAAGAGCAGCATGAATGAAAGAATCGGATGGAGACAAGAGGGGCTAAGCCTGGCCCAGCAGCTCAGTGCATATAAGCATCAGGAACCACCCCCCCTCCCCCCCAGCCACGTTCCCATCCCTAAGATGATACAGCATGGTGGACAGGGTAGGACCCAAGCCTCGGCCACTCCTTGCCCTCGCCCATGAACTACAGTCCGCCCAGAACCAGGGGGGGTATCATAAGCCACCTAAAAATTAAACCAGCTGTGATCGTTTATTGAGTAGCTACTCTGGACTCAGAGCTGTGGCTGCACCCTACCCACTGGGTCTTGAATGTCATTATGATCCTCGACTTAACAGATGAGGAAACTGAGGCTCAGAGCAGCTGGCGAGTTTGCCTACCACGGCTGTGGAGCTCACAGATGGAAGAACTGGGATTTGAACCCAAGACTGGCTCCAAGAAAGGCCTGGGCAGGACGTCTGTGCTGCTTGATGGTTTTACCAGCAACGACTCTCTTGCCATCTGGAGCAGGCGGAATAATGGTCCCCAAAGATGCCCATGTCGTAATCACCCAAATCTTTGATGTGAGAAGGGCCTTTGCAGGGATGGTTGAGTCCAGGATTTGACATGCAGGAGTGTTCTGGATTATTTGGGTCCCATCTGGATGAGGGAGGCAGGAGTGTCAGAGCCAGAGAGAGAGAGAGAGAGAGAGAGAGAGAGAGAGAGATTAGAAGATGCTAGGCCGGTGGCTTTAAATGCAGAGGAAAGAGTTCACGAGCCAAGGAACACTGGTGGCCTCCAGAAGGCGGAAAAAGCAAGGAAAAAGATTCTCCCCCACAGCCTCCAGAGGGAAGCAGCCAGGCCGACACCTTGATCTTAGCCCGGTGAAACCTGTGACTTATAGAATTGTAAGATAATAGATCTGGGTTGTTTAAATCCAGTTAAGAGACTGGTAATTGTCACAGCAGCAAGGGGAAAGTAACACAACCCCTCTGTATTGGCACATGTCCTGCCCCCTCAGTCTCCCCACTTGAATTGCTGGTCCCGGATAGCAGAAGGCCAGCGAGTGACAGTGGGGCACACAATAGGCATCCAGTAGTCACTCAGAGGGTGTGGAGATCAGTGTCACTGGCAGGAGTAAGAAGGATCCACAGTGAATCCAAGAGGAGGGGCCCAGAGAGGACATGTGGTGAGACCAGACAGATATGGGGGACAGGCAGGACACTGGTCCCTGACGCTCTTTAGAGAACCCAACTCCTACTACCGGAAGGATCCCCCAATGTCGGCGGATGGCTCCCATTTCGCCACGCAAACACCAAGACTGAGAGAGAGGACAGAGGGCACTAGGCAAGCTGGTGGCTAAGACAGGATAAGAAATTCCATCACCCGTCCCCTGTCAGTCTTATTCCCACACTCTGGCCAGCCCTGCCCACCTTGGGTGATAGAAATGTCGTTCATCCAAGGACCTGGAATGATAGATCCTCTGATAGGCTGGAGGCTGGGGGCCAAGTGCAGGCGGGCAGGGAGGGGTGTGGAGATGAGCGAGGCATGCTCTCACCCGGGAGCTCCACGTCTAGCAGAGAATGGATGCGACAGGGCATCAGAGACCTGGCTTCTAGTCCCAGCTCTGCTCCCGCGCAAACCTCAGCAAGCCCCTCTCCTTCCCTGAGCCCCGCTTTCCCCGTCAGGGAACTGAATTCTACCTCTGAGGCCTTTTCCGGCTCTTGGGTGGTGGCATCAGCCATCAGGCTTGCCTTGCTCTCAGCCCCACGCCCCCCACCCAGCTAGAGTCCCATGGCTTCTCGGCAGGTGCAATGACTTCCCGGGCTCTGGCCTGGGACTCGGGGACTGCAGTGGCCCAGCCCCAGACCAGAGCTCAGCAGCAGGTGTTTCCCACCCTGCCCTGACCTTTGCTCTGCCCCTCCCCTTTACTTACCGCACAGTTGAGCTTCTAGCCTACCCCGCTCTGGGGTCCTAACCCCAGAAAGAGGGGAGCTCAGATCACCATGATGCCAAAAAGCATCTGGCCCCAATGCCTCGGTCTCTCCTGCCCCCAACTCCCTGACACCGCCATCCTGACCCTCCTCTTTGACTTAATATGACCACTGCCTGCCTAGACCCCCACCAACTTTGGTTCTGTGCCCTACAGGCTGGCCTGGGCTTTCTTCTCAGGCCTCAGGAGGCTTCAAGCTCCCCCCACCCCAACCCCAATATCCCGGTATCTATCTTTCTTCCTTTCTTTCTTTTTAATTTTTTTTTTAACATTTATTTTTGAGAGACAGAGACAAAGCATGAGCAGGAGAGAGAAGGAGAGAGAGAGGGAGAGAGAGAGGGAGACACAGAAGCAGAAGCAGGCTCCAGGCTCCCAGCTGTCAGCACAGAGCCCGACGCGGGGCTCGAACCCACGAACCAGGAGATCATGACCTGAGCCGAAGTCGGACGCTCAACCGACGGAGCCACCCAGGCGCCCCTGGGATCTTTCAGTTACGGAGATTGTGCAGCTGTCCAAATTTCCTCCATCCCATCCTGTAGAAAAGCCTACAAAGGACTGAATCCTAGTATAAAAACCAATGCACAGAGAGGGTCAGCAATTGCCTGGAGGACGCGCAGCAAAGACGCAGAGCCCCCACATGCATAGTCTTCACCTGGGACCCCTCCCCGCCCACTAACCCTGCCCAGCGACTCCCTCTGACAGCCTGAAGGACAGGGAGAGCAGCCAGCCCGATGACCGATGTCCGAGACCACAGGAATGCTATTCTTTCCTCAAGTGAGCTCCGCCCACCCTGTGCCAGATTTAGCCATTTAATGCAGCCGGGCCTGCTCCTTCCCCGCCTCTGAGATTAGCTCTGGAACTGGGCTTTGAATGCCTGCCCAGAGACACTCAGCTTAAAACACCGGGAACCAGAAGAAAAAAAAAAAAAAATCGACCACATTTAATGGAGCCGTCAGCGGGCGGGTCTGGGCCGTCCATTATGCGGCCCTGCCCGCCCAGGGAGCCCAGCCACGTGGCTGCCTGACCACAGCATTAAGGCGACATTAGCCCGCAGGCCAGGCTCGGGGAGGAGCCACCAGAGCCCAGGCCTCGGGCCTGCCTCTCCTGCTCCCCAAGGCCCAGGGCCCGAGGGATCCATGGTGCCACTCCACAGGAAGCAGAGAAGGAGGCCTAGTTGGGTAAACCTTCCCCTGCTGGTCTCAGGGCCCTGCTCCAGAGCAATCCCTTGGGTGTCTCTGAGGCCTGAGACCTCCATAAGGACTACCTGCCCGGGGCTTTCCTGCGGGGGCAGACGGGCTCGGTGAGGCACCCCTGGAGACCCCTGTTCCCCCCATCAGTATCCTGGATAACGCCTGACACACCACAATTTTTGCTGCTTTCCTTTGGCTATTGAAAAATCGCCCTCATGAACGTCTAAGTTGCTCTAGAACACCATTTCCCAACATGTAGTCCAGGAAACATCGGTCTCTCAAGATGCTTCATAGAAAACAAAAAGGTGGTTGGGGTAGGGGCGGCGGTGGGGGGGGGGGGGGGTGGGGTGCAGCCCACTAGTCAAGCATGCTTGGGAAGCCCTGCAAATGCCCGTTCCCTCTTGGAGAGTTACAAGGCTAGCAAATGCTCTGAGGAGCTCTGTAACAGAGTTTGATTTTATTGAGTTCGTTTCCCACACTTATCTGATTCCAGAACCCTTCCCTTTACTTTGGCAGAACCTCATTATCACGGAAGGCCCAGCGTTCCGGGGAGCACTCTTTGGGAAATGACACTTTAGGGGTCTGAGTCCCTCTCCTTCCTAAGCCCCAGCTGTGGTCAGAGGCTCTAACTACGTGGCCGGTCAAAGCCCACAAAGATATTAACAGAGGGACTCTGGCCTTCAATTACAGGTGAGGCCAAGGGCCAGAGCCATAGGCCCGTCCGGAATCAAGGGAGGGAACGTAGACCCCTCTCCATCCCCCCCACCCCCACCCCTACCTGGTGGAGCAGGGGATTCGCCACGGAAGGAAGGTCTCTCCCCATTGTCACAGCTGCTTCTCCGCCCAGAACTTCTTAGCCACTTAAACCTGTGCTGCCTGGGAATTGCTTCTACAGATTCATGAGCTACCCAGTGTTCTGGAAGCAGCCCCACGCCAGACAACAGGAGACCTGGTTTCCCAGTTGGCCTGCTATGTGACCCCCCGACCTCTCCATGCTGGTGACTGCAGGCCCGGGACCCCTATGCCTACGGACACGCATCTTCTCCTGTACTCTCAGGAACTCTGCGCTGTTTATACAAAATGCTCCGAGACGCCGCCAGCCAAAGCTTGCCGAACACTTTCCCTGCGTCACTGCTGTGCAAGGCACCGGAGCCTCAGTTTACCCCCAGTCCTCAAAGCTATGATTATCCCACTGCAGTCCAGTCTGGCCCACCCGTTGCTACAGTTGCCAATGAGGAAAAGCAATCTGGGAAACGTGGATCTCCCAGATGTGAGGGGAAAAGCAAATAGAGGATCAAAGCTCCTTTTATGTGAACCTTTCAGGGCCACAGAACTCATGCAGTGAGACGCACTGACTTTTCCGGACATGGCCACCATGACAATTTCCATGCCACCTGCTCTTCTAACGTGGCGATAACGACCTGTGTGTTCCCTCTCTCGATCTGGCTGGGCCAGAGACGACAGTAGAAGTGACACTGTGTGACTTTGGAGGCCAGGTCACGAAGGGCAAGGGGGCTGCCATCGGCCGTCTCGAGATGTTCCCTCCTGGAGCCCAGACGCCATGCTCTGAGGAAGCCCAGGCCACGTAGAGAGAGCACATGGGGGTCGTCTGGCCAGCAGGCCCACCAGCTGGGGTCCTCTGGGACCACAGCCGTGTGAGAAACCCAAGTGAGGATCACCTCGCTGAGCCCAGTTACCTCTCAGAACAGAGAGGTTATTAAAAAATGCCATTGCCTTAAGCCGCTGAGTTGGGGATCGTGTTTTACGCAGAAATAGACAACCACAGCACGTGGCAAGTAGCTTCCTTTAAGACACCCTTGCAGCGGTGAGGAGGGCCTGCCACAGAGTGTCCCTCTCTCTCTTCTCTCCTCTGTTGAGCCAGACACGTGACAGCAATCCACACCAACCAGCTCAGACATCACAAAGCCGAGGCCCGCTGAGCGTGTCTAGCTCGTGCCAACGTCTCACCGGCATCCCTGTGACGTTCCTGCCAGTTAGAGATCTTGAGCCTCATTTTGCAGATGAGGAAACAGGAGCTCAGAGAGGTTGAGTGACTTACCCAAAACGACACAGCCAGTGTGGGGAGGACCAGGATTTGGGGCAGATCTCAAGGGTGTCCCCTCCCCAGGCAGCCTCCTCTCTTTCCTGGGGTGGGCTGAGGGAGAGTAGTGTGGCCCAGGGAGAGCACCCAGGCCTAGGCCCCATCCTGCCTCTGCCTCTCATCAGCTGTGCCTCTTGGGGCAGCTTTCTTGACCTCTCTGAGCCACAGACCCCTCGTGCGTGCAACGGGGTGCAGACGCTGGTCGTTATGAAGGGTGCACTGTGCACAGCAGAGAGATCTGATGGCGTCTGCTTTATTTATTTTCTTAAGCTTATTTATTTTGAGAGGGACTGGGCATGCGTGAGTGGGGGAGGGGCAGAAGAGAGCATCCCAAGCAGGCTCTGCCATGTCAGCACGGAGCCCGAGGTGGGGCTTGAACCCACGAACGGGATGATGATGACCTGAGCCGAAGTGGGATGCTCCCAGCCACCCAGGCGCCCCCAGACGGCGTCTGCTTTAAAAGGAGGAAGTCCAGTGACCAATACCAGCTTGACAGCTTGTTCATGACCCAGCCAGTGGTCTGGGCTCCAGAAAAGATCAGAGACCTTGGGGTGGCGAACTCGACCTCCGTGTCCCCTGGCCAGACTGTCCCCACCCCCTCAGAACGGAGCCCTCTCCCCAGACGCACGAACCACCAGTCCGCTGAGCTCACCTCTTGGAGGATCCTGGGGCAGAAACTCCCTTCCCTGCCTCCTGGTTAATTCACTTCAATAAATATTTACCACCAGGCTGTGCTCTTCTGGTTGCCTTTCCACGTCCAGTTTCTGCCTTGCCCACCCTGCTTTGGGCCCACGAGGCTGACAGGTGCCGGTGACATCGACCACCCCCTGAGCCCCGTGGCTTCTCACTGGGGTCTGCCAGCAGGAGCGCCCACATGCCTGGGGACCAGGACGTCCATGCATCTACCCAGCACTCACTTAGTGAGCGCCTATGGCATGCAGGCCTGCACTAGCCCTGAGGGGGCCTCAGAGACCAGAGCACGAGTAGGGGGACAGACAAGAAAACAGACAGAACCTCCAAGAACAGCGCTAGAATGTGGTCCTGTGGGGTGCTGAGGAGGCACCTGACTCACCTTGGAGGGGGACAGGGTTCGGGGTTAACCGGGAGGACGGGTCAGACTTCCCTGGTGGAGGCGATGGCTGTGCAAAGACATTAAAATATGATTTGGCGTGAACCCGAGTCTTTTGTTCTTCTAGCCAACAAATATTAATTGAGCACATTGTATAAGCCAAGCACTGCCCTAGGCGCTGTGGAAATTGCAGCGAGTGAGCAGACCGACTGAGGCTGGCGTTCCAAAGAGGGGAGACATTCAAAACACCCGCAAGTAGATAAAATGCAGGGGTTGATGAGCAGCGGGGAGGAAGGTGAGGCAGGGCGAGGTGGATGGGGGTGGGGCAGGATGGGCAGGGACTGCTTAGGAGAGAGCCTCGGGCAGGGCAGAGACCGGAGAGGGGGCCACGTGGGTATCTAGGCAAGGGTGTCCGAGGCAGAGGGAAGGGGTGGGACAAGGGCCTGGAGACAGGGGAGCGTGGCCCACAGGGGCACTGCTGGATCTGGTGTGGCTGGAGCTCAGGGTGCGCGCAGGAGGGAGGCAGGAGACAGAGAAGAAGGGGTGAGAAGGTGCCAGATGGCGAAGGGCTTTGTCAGGCAGGAAGAGGACCCTGGCTTTTCTCCTGGGGCAGAGTGGGAAGCTACGAAGGGGTTTAGTGAACACACACGCTCGGCTTGTTAATTGCCTAACAGCGACCCGGATCTTCAGCCCCCCTCGCAGGGGGCACCCTTGCCTAACCATCCCTCAAGGCTTCACAATTCCAGCCTGGGCCCCAACCTCCACCTTGGAGACCGAGCCTCCCCTCCCCGCTCCCTGGCCGTGGCCAAACAGTTCGGAGAACCACACGGGACAGAGCCAGACGCCAGCATGGGCCAGGGTCAGTGTCTCCAACAGAGAAGTGGACACACACCCAGAGGTCTGGGCCATGACCTCCCATCCCGGTGGCCAGAGCAGTTCTGACAAACGCTGGGAGTCGGGAGCCTGGGGTCCTATTGTGGCCCTGCCACTGAGTCCCTGCACAGCTCCGGGGAAACCGTTTCCCTTTTCTGGGCCTCAGTTTCCCCTCAGGACCCCGCCAGCTCTCCAGTGCTACCACCCCGCCGTGCCCGTCCGTCTCAGGGGCGGACTTGCCTCTGCGTTTGACCTCTCCAACACCAGCGCTCCAGTGCCTCCCCCCACCCCCGCCACCCCCAGAGCCTCCAGAAACATCCGCCCACCCCAGGGAGGCCTGGGGCCGCTTTTAGAGCCACACTCGGCACTCCGGAGGCCAGCGTCTCCCCAAGGTTCCCAGACCCCAACTCTTCCCACACTCCCCACGGCCCAGCGCGCCTCTCCTGTTCTTTGTCGTCAGCTCCCGATACCAGGAGGGGAAAAGCACTAATTCCACTGGCGGCTCGACCCCACGCTCATTTATTTCAGACATGACCTTTGATTTCTCGGGTAGAGTGTAAATTACATGTCGCCAGCATAAAATATTAAATCCAATTTATACTTAATTATTGATGCTATTATGTATTCTATAGTAATGGCATCAGAATCTCAGCCCCCGTCCGTGCCCAGTAAATAGCTTTTTTGCATTAGAGGCTCCTTGAGGTAAGAAATCTTGCCCCGCTCCTTCTTCACCGTATGATTGATGATGATGGGGAAGTTCGTAAATAGTCTTCCAGAAATATTTCTCTGGTCGCCCGTAGCTCCGAAGGAAGGTGGGGGGGGGGGGGGCCGTGCTAATTATCAGGGCGGCCGGGCGGATGCAGCCCTCCCCGCCACCATTTAGAGCTGGTGGGTTGAGGGTTGGCAAGATGGGGATGCTTTAAGCAAAGCCCCGCTGAGTGGTTTAAGAGAGAGCGGAGGAGGACCACAGTGGTTTTCTGAAGGCTTTAAGTCACATGTAATCTTCACATGGACATTGGGGTTTTGTTTTTTATTGAAACATTAATAATTCCGGTTTCTTGTAAAATATTCATGGTTCCTGTTGCTGCCTTCAAACCCGCTCCTGGCCACTGCATTTAATTTCCAACTCGGCCCGTGCAGGCCTCTTGCCGTCGACCACCCATGGCTTCTGTGCAATTTATTAAGTGGAGGTAACGGTGGCCATCGGGTGGTCAGAAAAATCGAGCTCAGGGTTTCTCTGTAGCAACTGGTCGCAAGCCAGAAAGGCCCCGGAGCGGGCGAGGCTGCCGCTGGGGAGGTGGAGCGAGCGTCGTGGGACAGAGCGACGTCCTGGCTCAGTGGACACGGGACACACTGGCAGAGCTGGGGCCGGACAGCCGGGCAGGCCTGGAGGGGAAGATGGGAGGCAGGACGGAGGAGGAGGGAGAGAAGAGACAGACGCCCAGGTAGCGGGAGAGCGTTGTGACAGCCCCAGGACATTGGAACGGCAACGCAGGAAAGAAGGCAGGCTCCAGGCCCAGGACCCCTGGTTCCGAGCCCCAGCTCTGCCTCCAACTAGCCGCTCAACCTTAGCGAGTGACTTCTGCGCGTGACCTCTGAGCCTCAGTCTCCGCCTCTGGATATTGGGCCCTGAGGCCAGGCGGGTGCTGGGTGCCTGGCACACGGCCCCTTCTTGGAAGGTGGCGCCACGACGGCTACTGCAGTTGCTTGGTCCGTGTCACATGTGAGGCCTGTGGACAGCAGAGCCTGGGGAGACCTTAGGAGGTGGAGAGGTCCAGCCGTTCTTCCAACAGACAAGGGGCAAGGCCCAGAGAGGGAAGGTAACTCGCCCCCAGGCCGACAGCCACTCCTTGTGAGTGCCATTCAACGCTGTCCAGACCCAAGCTCTGAAATCCAGATTCTTGAAAAGCAGAGAATCAACCTTCCGGGAACCACAACTGCCCGAGTTCATCCACAGAGCCCTGCCCCATCCCCAGCCTGCACCACCCCGAAGAGCCATGATTAAAAGGTTTGACTGCCGGCACAGATGGGGTCCTCCCGTCTCCCTCCCCCAACTCCCATCAGGGTCTGTCCACCGGGATAGATGTAATCTGTCCAGGAACACTCCCACATTTCCCTGGGGTGCCTGCGATTAGCAAGGCCCACCAGAAGCCAAAGAGAATTCCAGAACATCAGCCACGGCAGCAACTCGGCAATCAGTTTCCTCTGCCCCATGACTTTGCTGGTAAGGAAACTGAGGTCCAAAGAGGTTAAGGGACTTGCCCAGCACTGTAGATGCAAACAGAAACATAACCCCTCCGACCCTTTAGCCTATGGATCTCCGTGTTGAATCTTTCTGGGGTTGGGGGGTGGAGGGGAATTAGCCTCAAGACGTGAAGCATGAGCGGCCATAAGGCAGAAATCACCCAAATCCAATAAGCAAAACCCTTCCAACTCCAATCTCCAGTGTAAGCACAGAGGCGCCAGGAGGTACCAGGGTCCCAAGGGGGCAGGGCCTCTCTGGTAGTCCAGGCAACAGGCAGGAACCTGACTGGCCCACCTGCCCCGGAGGCAGAGAGACGATCGCCAATGCCAGCCTCAAAGCCGGAGATGGGGCAGGACGCATCTGAATCATGACTCCCCCAATATTCCTGTTGGCCCTGGAAATGACTTTCTCCCTTTAGTAATACAGGCACACCTCGGAGATGTTGCAGATTCGGTTCCAGACCATGGCAATAAAACAAATATCACAATAAAGCAAGTCAAATGAATTTTTTAGATTCCCAGGGCGTATAAAGTTATGTTTACACCACACTATAGTCTATTAAGTGTATAATAGCAGCAAGTCTAAAAAACGTGCATACTTTAATTAAAAATACTTTATTGCTAAAAAAAATGCTAACCATCATCTGAGCTTTCAGCGAGTTGTAACCTTTTTGGGGGTGGAGGGGTCTTGCCTCACTGTTAATGACTGCTGACCGATCAGGGCGGTGGGTCCTCAAGGGTGGGGTGGCTGGGGCAAGTCCTTAAAGTGAGACAGCAATGAAGTTTGCCCCATCGAGGGACCCTTCCTTTCATGAATGATTTCTCCGTAACGTGTGATGCTGTTGATGGCATTTTACACGGTAGGACTTCGTTGAAAACAGGAGGCAATCCTCTCAAACCCCATTGCTGCTTTATCAACTCAGTCTGTGTAATGTTCCAGATCCTTTGTGGTCATTTCAACAATCTTGACAGCATCTTCTCCAGGAAGAGAGTCCCTCTCGAGAAACCACTGCCCAGGGGCGCCTGGGTGGCTCAGTCCGTGAAGCGTCCCAACTCTTTTTTTTTTTTTTTTTTTTTTTTAAATTTTTTTTTTCAACGTTTTTTATTCATTTTTTGGGACAGAGAGAGACAGAGCATGAACGGGGGAGGGGCAGAGAGAGAGGGAGACACAGAATCGGAAACAGGCTCCAGGCTCCGAGCCATCAGCCCAGAGCCTGACGCGGGGCTCGAACTCACGGACCGCGAGATCGTGACCTGGCTGAAGTCGGACGCTTAACCGACTGCGCCACCCAGGCGCCCCCCAACTCTTGATTTCAGCTCAGGTCGTGATCTCACAGTTCATGGGTTCGAGCCCCACATCCGGCTCCGTGCTGACCGTGCAGAGCCTGCTTGGGAGTCTCTCTCCCTCTCTCCCTCTCTCTCTCTCTGCCCCTCTCCCACTCATGCTCTCTCTCTCTCTCTCTCTCTCAAATAAAAATTAAAAAGAAAGAAAGAAACCACTGACCACGAATCATCAGAACGAATAAAATAATAACAAAGAAGTTTGAAATACAGCGAGAATGAGCAAAATGTGGCACAGAGACGCGAACAAATGCTTTTGGAGAAAACAGTGCTGATGGACACGCTCCATGCAGCGTGGCCACAAACCTTCAATTTGCAAAAAACGCAGCATCTGCAAGGCACGGTAAAGCCAGCACAGCGAAAGGAGGCGTGTCCGTCCGGAAAGCTCGGAAAAGAAAGGAAAAGGAAACCCACCACGACTCCATTACCAGAGAGAAGCTGTAACACACGGAAATACACTTCTGTTATTCTTCTGTGCATTTAAGCCCCAACTCTCCTTTAGGTTTTGTTCCTTAACGTGAACCGAAACGGTAACAGAACGAACCCTCCGGCCGGTGGAGCTTACAGGCAGCTGCAGCACTGACCTTTCAGGATGAAGCACATTGCAACTGATGTTAAAAGTCGGTCTCTTTCTCTGTGCCTCCGTTTCCCCTCTGGGCCTCGCCACAGGGCCGACGGCTTCCATACTCTGAGGGGACCCAGAGGAGCTCCTGGGTTTCTTTCTGATGCTCCTAGGCTAAACCCGGACGGGCTGGAGGCCTGCCGTGGAGCCGGCCAGCAGGCCGTGGTCCTTGATGGAGCCGACCCGCTGGGTTCTTACGGGACGCCTCGAAACCCGGAGCCCAAGCTGTAGCACAGGGTAGTTTAAGAGTCCTGGAAGAGGCTTCAGCCGATCTGAGATCTACTTCAGGCTTTGCCGGTCACCAGCTGTGTGACCTTCAGCTAGTCGTTTCCCTTCTCTGGGCCTCAGTGACTGCCCTCCCCCACCCAGGGAACTCATTAAAAATAGGGATTCCTGGACCCCATGCGGGAGATGCTGATTCTGTACATCTACAAAGAAACAGCCCCAACTTGCCAGCCCCAGGGTTTGCTTTGATCAGAGGGAATGGACCTTATCTAAGAACTTGATCCAAGATTAAAGAAAAGGTATAATTTCATGTAATACCATATGTGGATGAAGATCAGGCGTGAGCGGCTCTGTACGGAGGAGGCCGGGGGCCTGCCTGTTCTGCACGGGGGCAGGAGGGGACCCGAATTTGGGGGCCGTTGGCTGGCAGCTGGAGATGGGGCGAGAGAAGCAGGAGAAACGGTTTCTTTGGGAACCGAAGGAAAAACAGCACAAGCAAGAAATCTCTGCTGGTGGGGTGTGGCTAAGACATTTCTAGAAACGTGATAGCTGGCATTGATTTTGAAACGGGGCCCTGCTCTGTGCTGCAGTGACCCAGTGTTACCCCCCGACCTTCAGGAAACGCCTGCCATAGGCAGCAACCTTGTGCCGGAGCAGCTTCACGAGGACAAAGGTGGGGGAGTTGTGTCCAACGTGGGGCCAAGAGGTGGCAAGAGAGGAGGAAACCACAGGTGAGGGTGAGGAGTAGGTGGCAGCAGGGACGTCTGAGGCCACAGAACAAAAAGTTGCAGGATGGCCCTTCCCCTAAGTGCACCGGAAGCTGGAGACCCTCCTCAAGGGTGGAGGGGAACATCTGGTGTATCCGTTAAGATAAAGAAATACAACCCAATAAATAAAGGAAAGGTTTACCTCTCCTAGGAGTCAGGAAGTAAGAGCTGGAGTGGGTGTGGTCGTTCTGCAACACCCTTACCACCTCCAGATCCTTCTTTCTCCTCCAGTATCCTTAGCACATGGCTTCTATTCTCACGGTTTCTCCCGTTTCCAAAGTAGCTGCTGGTGCTCCAGCCATCAGGTGTGCAACTCTAGATGCAAAAAAGGAAGGAGGGGAAGGGTAAAAATGGCACGTGCCCACTGTCTGAACCCTTAAAGAGGGCTTTCCTCGAAGTCCCACTCAACAACTTCCACTGATTCAGTCACATGGTCATACTTGCTGCATAATAGAGCGGCAATGGGACCTTTTAATGACACAGGGATACCTTGAGAAAAACTGGGGTTCTGTTACTAAAGAAGGAATAGGCGACCAGCAGTCTCTAGCACAAATGGGTTTCACTTAGAGCAGGCAAAAACCTGCTTCCCTCTGGCTTCTGCCTGCAGCTCCTGGTTCTGCTCTCTTTTTTAAGAGAGAGAGAGAGAGAGAGAGAGAGAGAGAGAGAGAGAGAGAGGAGAGAGCAAATGAGCCAAGGGCAGAGAGAGAGAGGGAGAGAAAAGTGGGGCTCACCCGAAGCAGGGCTCGAGCCTGACGTGGGACTCGAACTCATGAACCGTGTGAAATCACGACCTGAGCTGAACCGGATACTTAACGACTGAGCTACCCGTGATCTGCTCTATTTCACAACGTCTGTAACTGTCAAGTCTGTCTTCCAAATGACAGCCTTCCTCAGAACCTTCTCTTTTCCAGCTGAACTATCCACAGGTCCTTCAACCACATCTCAGGACCCAGGCCAAGATGAGCTCTAAAGACTTCGCTTTACTCCTTCCGCACCGATTTCCTCGTGCACCTGTCGCGTGCCCTCCACACGCAGTCACGTACACAACAGACACCCGAGCTCACAGTCGGGGTGGACGCGAAACCAATCCTCGCCAGGGTGCTGAGTCGTCGCACCGGAGGAAGGACCCATGCAGGCAGAGCTGAGGCCTCCCTGGAGGAGTAATGTTTAAACTGAGTCGGGAGGAAGGAGGAGGAGTTGGCTGGGAAACACTTGAGGGGACCAGTAGGCCGGTAGCAAGGAATGAGAACGACAAGGGTGAAGGCCCAGAGTCACCAGCAGGGAGAGGGAGGGAGGAGCGTGAGGACGTGAGGGCTGGAGGAACGAACGCAAACGCGGGGCCCGGTGAGAGCTTGGGGACCCCGGAAGAACGGGCTCCCGGTGGGGCGTACCTGCTGGGCATCTTGGGAAGGTTGTTGGGTCATGCTCCCCCTGCCAGCTCCAACAAGAGATCAAATGCAGAATGAAGTTAGTCTGGCAGGGCTCTTTTGTCAGCCATCATCACTTTTAGCTGCTGCTCCCTGGTTTGTTCTAGAACATCACAGCAGCGGCACCAGGCAGGGCCTCGTGGTTGGCCAGTGATTTCCAAGAATCTACCCACTCTTCTTTTTTGAAAATGATACGAAAGCCCCCATGCCCTTATTGCCACCTTCTAATGCCTCCTGATCGTCGTTTCTCAGGGATGACAATGGCTGTTGGGAGGTCACTTTGGAGGTCCTTGTGGGGCTGGAAGATCTGGATTCATGTACAGCACCCTAGCGTTGTCCTACGGCGTCCTCACTTATCTTGAGCTGCCATTTCTTTTTACCCATATTTCGTCTCTAAGTTGCCAAGAAGCCGTTTAGAGAAAACCAGTGTGGTTTGGGGCTAAGCCCTGGCAAGGTGTAGACAGCAGCCAAACTATTTCTTCCTTCCTCCAAATTTCCTGCTGACATCTCAGCCCAGAGCAGGCCTGAAGAAGGTTCTCTCTGCAGCCTCCAGATGCACCAGCCCCCACTGGCTCACCGGAGCACACCACCCTCTCTCACCAGGACCCCCACCTGACACTGGGTCCTAGGTTCTTCCTGTGGGAAAGAGGAGAGGAACCGAGAGGGAAAAGGGAGGAGTAGAGACATCTCCTTAGAAAGACAGCAAGAGCCATCAGAGGAACATGCTGGAAAACAGAGCAAGGAGACTAGGGAGAGAATATACACTGAGCCTCACAGACAAAAGAGGCCCTGGTCATTTCCATCATGGGAGGCTAATCATATTTAAAAGCGGACGAAAGCACCCACACCAAATATGGAGGCCTATTTAAAATATTTACATATAACGAATTCAACGTCCTAAAAATTGTACTGTAATTTGCGATTAATTTCCCAAGATTGCTCCCAGATTTATCTTCATGTGTGTGAATTCGTAGCGGACTTCAGCAGTGAGGCACACAAGTGGAACACAGTTCTTCCCTCAGCCCAGTCAGCCACGTGTGACGAGTGTGTAACCTCATTTGAGGAGAATGTCAAAATGTATTTGAGGCACTCTGTTAATGGGAGGTTCTTTGCAAATACCTTGAAGTAAGAGCTAGAACAATGGTTCTTAACCAGGAGTGACATTGCCTTTCCCCCCACCCCTGCCCTGAGGACATTTGGCGACATCTGGAGACATTTTTGACGGTCAAGGCTATGGGAGTTGCTATTGGCCATCTATTGGGTGGAGGCCAGGGGTGCTGGCTAACATCTCCTACGATGCACAAGACGGCCCTCACCACAGCGAACTGCCAGTCCAAAATGTCATTAGTGTCAAGGATGAGAAACCTTGCTCTTGGGTGGGGCCGCTCTAGACCCACTCTGCCAAAACTTAAAACAACCCTGGACAAGAGCCACACGGAAGAAGGAATCTGGAGGTTGAGTCCCGGCATGGTACAGGGGCTTGGAAAAACCCTTTGGCTTCCCCTCGTCCACCCTAGCAAAATGTAAAACCAAGCCCACACAAGTTCAAGGTGATAGGCCACTTACTGAACCACCTAATCAAACACAAACCAGCAACCTTCGGAGGAAGAGAAAAGAACGCAGAGTCTCTACAAAGAATCATCCGTAGTATGCAGTAAAAAAATGATCAGATGTGCAAAGAAACGGGAAAACATAACCCTAACTCAGCAGCGAGATTAAAACTAACTTTCACAGGACCAAACAGAAGTTCTCGAACTGAAAAGTACCATCAATGAAATGAAGAATTCACTAGGTGGGCTTAAAAGCAGATTGGAGGAAGGATCAGTGACCTTGACGCCGGAATAATAGAAATTACTCGATACGAGGACCGGGGAGACAAAAAAAAAAAGATTGCGGAAAAGTAAAAAGAGCTTCAGGGACCTTTGGGACAGTATTAAACCACCTAAGGCATGTGTACTTCGAGTCCAAGGAGGAAAAAATGGGGAGCGTGGGGCAAACAATAAATGTTAGGACATAACGACTGAGATTTCCCCAAATTTGAAGATAGGTGTCCAAGGTTCCAGAGAGACAACAGGATTGTCTCTGGATTCAGGTTCTGCTGCCTTGAAGAGTGGCCTGTATCCTCTGCGACACGCCCCACAGGGGACAGCCAACGTCCCATCTGAGACCCAGATCCAATGACCCTATGAGCCTCTTGGTAAAGGAGGCGGACCAGGGGACTGGTCGGAACAACCTGGGACTGGGAAGCAGCGGCTGCCACCAGGGGAGCCACGAAGATGGTGAGGGGTGGCCGGGCCGGGGTCGGAGGTCCCAACGGCCTCCTTCAAAGAGGCTAAAGCATCCTGGAAGAGCAGACTCCAGGCTTCCTGAGGACGGTTTCTTCTTTCCTCTCGACAGAGAGGGGGGCTCTTTATTGCTGCAGCTTTTCAAGAGATGGGTTTGCTTCTTCCCGGACAGAGTTCTCGGAACACCAACCCTCTTCCGAGGCTGGGACACGGCCGCCTCTGCCAAGAAGCCCGCAGCCACCGGAGGCAGGAGGAGCTGAAGTGTGCTCCCCGCTTACCGCCTGAAATGCCACCGTCACAGTTCTTCTGAGTCCAGGCTGTGGTGGCTCCATGGGGGTTGCCTGAGAGAAGAAACATACCGAGAGCCACTGTTAGGCCGCCACACCTTGGCTGGAACCTCGGAGAGAGCCTGCCGCTGGCCCTGCTCATGTGCTGAATCCATCAGAGGCTCCGAAAATATTCGGAGATGGATGATGGGTCCTTGGCATTTCCCCTTTCTTTCTTCCTTCTCATTTAGAGCACCGCAGGATAGGGCAGTGTGGCTCAGGACCCAGCCTTCGTGGCCAGACTGCTTGGGTTTGACACACAGGCGTGTGGCCTTGGAAAATTACTTCGCCTCTTTGTGCCTCAGTTGCCCCATCTGTGGAATGGAGACACAGTGGTAGTTGTGGGGCAGGGCTCCTATCAGGGTCCAACGAGAAGGTGCATGGCGCATGGTACTTGTTATTGGGACTTGGGGCAAGTCCCTTCCCTCTCTCGGGGTCTCAGTGAAATGGCCGGGAAGCTCAGGGACAAATCGGGTTTCAGCCAGAGTTCCTGGTACAATCATTTCCTCAGTTCCATTCGCCGTTTCTGTTCTCTTGGCCTTGAATTAACGTTTCTACTGTTCATGTGTCTTTTCTGACCATCCTTTCTGGAATCAGGGTGAATAAAGTTTGGCGATACCTATTCGCCCAAAAAGGGGCCTTCTCTTCCCAGTTTAAACGGGGAGGGATCTGCCAGCTGATGGACTGAGTCAGCCCCGTCAGGAGAGGGCTGTAGCAAGATGGTCATTCTCCTGCCTCCCTGGTCTGAGCCCCGGACTCCGTCGAGGGTACAAAGAAACTGCCCCGCCCCCAACACACACACCTGTAGGAGACAGGTGGAAACAAGGTCACGGGAGCCCTGAGAGGCAGTCAGCACACAGACCACAAGGCATCTGGAACATAATTCTGTCTCTTTAGTCATTCCTGCATTCACATTTTCATTTTCAAACCTTTAAGGAGCATGCGTTGTGGACCAGGCCCTGAGGCATTAGCAGATTTGGGGTAAGTAGAGAGCAAGGGTGGCAGAGAAACACAACACGCGTTTCAAGCATAGTGTAAAGAGTGAGCCACCTGGCTAGAGAGCGTGGTGTTCATTCATCCGTTCGCTCGTTCATTCCACCAATATTTATTGGGTGCTCTTCTGGGAGACAGAGCTGGAGAGATCTTGGGCCTTGGGAAGACGTGTCCTCCACCCCGGGCTAGGACTTTGGGACTCTCATTGTCTCGGGAACCACAGTGAGTTGACTGAGCAGTAAAATGGCAGGATCAGGGGGCCAGCCCAGGCCGCAACCTGAGCAGGGCCCAAACCAGTGCCTCCCGGTCACAGGCAGGTCCCGCCTCGGCCTTGGTCTTCTCTGAGGCGCCCACCGAAGGCCCAGCCCCTCCGCAGTGCTCTGGGGCTCCAGCTGTCAGGAGCATGGGCCCCCCCCTCCACTGATAGCTTGTTGGAAGTTGGAGTGATCAGCTCACAGATCACTCCTCGTCCATTCACGCATCATCTTGATTAATCCCGTTGCTGGGAGCTGCCCCTTCGTTTCCAGCATCTTCTATCCACCCCCGCCTAACCCAAGAGCTAATAAGCCAAAGAGACAAAGCGGACGGTGAAGCCCTGAGGAACCGGGGCCGGGGCATTCTGGGGGAGAGCCGTTGATGGTGGGGGTCCAAGGAGGACCTACGGAGGCCCAACTTTGAAGCTGGGAATTTGTGTCACGAAAGAGGACAAAGCCTGGATTAACAGTAGCTGTTTAGGCATGCAGAGTCGGACATTCTAAGACAGACAGGGGCTCCAACTTTTCTCCATATGCAACGGAAAAACACACAAACACACGAGAAAACAAAAACAAAGCAAAGCCAGGGCTGGCCGGGCCGTGCACCAAAGCCGTCTTATTAGCTCCTTCTTTCTCCTCGGGCCGCGCCTGACAGTGTGGCTTCTCTGTTTTGTGGCACAGACCACTGGCCCCAGGAAATCTGCACTCCTTTTGCCCAAGTCCCTTCCAATTGATATTGACGGGTTCACCGCTCGCTTCCTGCTCTGCTGGGGCCACTCCAGGGAGGGTGTGGAGGGGAGGAGAGCTCTGGTCACTCCTGTCCGTTCACAGCCGCAGACCAGAGATGGGCCCCAGTCTTGCCAGCAGTGACACCCCCCCCCCCACCCTTGCCTCCTGTCGCTGGCCCGGCTCGAAGGGCACCAACCTCCACAAGCCCTGGTGGGCACATGGGCACACACCGGGTGGTCACCACAGCACCGCTTCAGAGAATTAATCAAGTTCGGACAATAAGAGAGCGCCCCGGCACGGAACGTCAAATTGGCAAAGAATACTTAATGACAATGGAAAGTCGTACATTACACGCAAAGCCAGCGGTTCTCAAACTCGAGCCAGATATATCAGAATCACCTGGAAGGCCTATTCAAATGGCTGTGGGGGCCCACCCCCAGCGTCTCTGATGAGGGGCAGAATTTGCATCTCTAAAAAAGAGATCGAGCATATACTCAGCATATATTTATGGGTAAATAAAAAAAACCCGAGCATATATTCAGCATATATTTATGGGTAAATACACGGTTAAGATATTGATAGTGATCATTTTTGTATAAGGAGATTGACTACAGGCTTTTCCTGACTTTGTTTTTTTTATGTTTTATCTTTCAAGTTGCAATAAACATGGCTTCTCAAAGAGCGTGACTTATTTTAACATTTAAGCGCTTCCTTTGCGAGCCCCCCGCCCCCCCCCCCGCTCAGGTTCCTCCATACCCCCCGGTACACGGACCCAGTACAGTGCCCTCCATCCATCCGAAGTCAGTGGAAACTCAGGAGGCGTGGGGTGCCGTGTAACGAACATGGGGGCCCCAGTCCAGTGGCCTGGGTCAAGGCTGAGCTCTGCTTGGCTGCTGTTTGGACCTACGGTTGCTTCTGGAATGGTTCCTCTTGCCCCGCTGGTCACCGGCTTGGCCCTCTATGCAGCCAATATTGTAGCGCCACCCCAGGGGGCAATACTTCCGGTGCCCTCCCCGATCAGGGAGCATTCTGGTTAACCACGGTGATCGTCGGTGATGGCACCGATGTCCAGAGAGTCCCTGCAGGCCTGGAGATACAATTTCTTCAGGCCCAGAAATGGCTAGCCAATTACACAACGTACACGGTCCTAACTCCGCCACTTGTCAGCTGCATGACCCGGTACAAATAAACTCGGCATCTCTGAGTCTTGATTTACTCAGCTGTCCGATAATGAGTTTGCGCGAGAGAAGAGACATTGACACTCATCCTGACCCCCTCTAACCTCACCTTTACAGGCATTGCTAATCAATCGTAGCATTCTATCCCCCTTAATCAAGATGCAGTCTCCGATTTTTCTTAGCACTGTGTGCCAGGCGTACTGCTCCAATCAAAGCAAACTAACATTCAAGATACAAGCTAATTCCCGCTCCTAACCGACATCATTCTCTATTTCCCTGAGACTGAGAACAGGGCTCAGCATAGTGGGTCTTTGCTAA